>NC_051160.1:155734465-156034919 GCF_013339745.2 Dermacentor silvarum
ACTTTCACCTGTAGTAATTTAGTAGGTAACACTACATATGCGTACCCACTGCAACGTACTGAAATGTAAAAAAATAGCACATGTTAATAAATGGGTAGCTGTAGTTCAGTTATCTTGTAGCATTATATTACTGGCAAAACACTCAAAAATACACCACCATAAATGAGAGGTGCGATAAAGTTTTGCTCCATAATACCTTATTGTCAAAAAGGATCTCCTACAGAATTTGTAAATATGGCATAGCCAACCCGCTCATTGATATTTACGTCATGCTAGGCTTCGCAAAAAGCTTGAATAAAATTCCATGCAAAAAGACACAAGATACCTGCAATCTTATTTCCTTCTACGGGTAAGGAGCTGTTCACGTTCATCCTGTTCATCGCAGAAGCAATCTTGTTTCGCTTCGCTGTAACAGGCTTAAGGCTCATTCACTCTAGGCCGAGCCGACACTGATGCCGACAAGAGAACAGCAAGACAACGACGTCGGTGATCGGCCCACTACTTAGCAGTACCAGGGGCCGGACACTTCGACTAGTTTCGGTATCTGAAATAAAGCGTCCGCCATTGTTTTGGTAGGAAGCGAAAATTCAGCAACTTTTGCATGTGTGGCTCTACCTTTCCAACCTACGCATGAATAAAGTTAAGTTATGCAATTATGTGTTAAAAAAAATATGTCCTTGGCCATTTTCGTTTTTTAACACCCTATATATTTATGCAGACTCGGCCTTCGTTGCGCCGAAGGGCGGCGCTCTCGCTCTTATTTCGTCTGCTGCCATTCCGTTCGTCTGCTTCAGCCCTTTTCGCTGTCCACGTGTGAAACTTTTTAGAATTGCAGGAAAGCGACAATGTTGGTGTTTGTGAGTGCGAACATCTGAAAATGTCGGCGAAACTAGGCACAGGACACAAGGCGTGTTGTGCTGCTCTTTGGTGCCGCAACTCGGGAAGGAACAGCGCAGCCAAATTTTTCCGCTTCCCAGCGGACGAAAGGTAAGCACACTTTTTTTCGGTACGAAGAATCATGTGCTGTGCTTATCAAAACGGCCACAGAGCGAACCGAAACATTTCTGCCCTTGCTTTACAGTCATTCTTTTTCCTGGCACTGCGCATATTTCAGTAACGTTGTAAGCATGTAAAGCTACTTGTGGACAGTTTCTGGTGAGCCGGTTGATGCCAGCTGACGCTCAAACGGAAATTTCGCTTCGGTATTGGTTTTTTTAGCGGTGGACCTGCATTTTTTTTCTTCGCGAAGAAATCTTGCAAAGTATATATATGTTCGCCGAACGCGCTTATTCGACGAACTGGCTCGGCTTCAGAGCATTCCGACGAGCAGTTCCTTGGGGTGACATTACCACATTTGAATGTTTAAGAAAGAAGCCCCCAAAATAATTACGTACGAGCGACTGCTTACATTCCGTGTCACGAGAAGTTCATGTTACCTGCGCTAAGGGCGAGCTTCGCTTCACTTTTGAACTCGTGACATATTTTCTCGCTTTTTAGCACTCTATATATTAGTGTCGCTTTTATGTGTTGTTTATTGATATTCATGGTGGTACCTGTTTCATTTTCTAGGTGTGACGTATGGCGGAATTACGCCCAAAGAGCAGATCTTGAGGGACTCGCACGGGAGCAAATGTACAACGGCTACCGCCTCTGCTCGGACCACTTCGCTGAAAATGCCTACGCCGACCCTGCCAAAACACGACTCCTGTGGACGGCTGTTCCCACTGCTGCAGTGGAAGTGGGGTCCCCGATCGACGAGGGTAAGAAAAACAATTTATTAGCGGTTGCTAATGTGTGCGCATTTGTAGTTCGTTTTCACGCGCCTTATCGCTTGATACATAATTCACGTTCCATATTTAAGCATGAGTTCAAGGTGTGACCTTTACATTGGATTTCATGCAACCAGCTTAATGTACAACTGCCTTCCTTCGCTATCCTCCTTAACCGAGACCGATTTCTACCCTATCTTCCAGGACCCTCCCGGGCAGAAGCCACAGAAGCCACGGCTGGTTCGGCTCAAGACCACCCTGCCGGCCAAAAGAGCGTCGTCCAGGTTGTAGGTATGCAAAGGCCGACTTGTTGATTTTGGGCATTAAGGCAGGCGGCGTGCATTCTTGCTTTGTGTAGAACTAGTATGCAAGATACGGCGCGAAAGTGAACAGCACGGAGCGCTTCTTTCTTTCTTTTCCCATGTCGTCTGCTACGGCTTCGTGTGACGTTACGCCGCGAAATTTATTGCGCGTGCTCCAGGGAATTGCGTTCTTTTCGTTTTTACTTAATATTCGATGATCATGCGTGGTAAAGGGTGTTTCAAACTGCTGGTGTAGCTAACGCTGCGAATATTTTCCAGCTTCCTGACGCAGCGAAAGATGCGAATATCTTCTTTTCACAACGACAGAATTCACGCTCGTAAGAAGACGCAGCCCACTTGGCCTTGCTGTAAGCGGCATATCTGTCGCCCGCCGTTGTCGCTTATCGGACATGGCGTTACACTTTGAAACACGAGGTCGCAGAAATAAATTGAGTTTCGATAGGGCCGAAGTTAACGCACGCCGCCGATGGTCGAAATATTTCGCAGTCGGTTATTACGGCGTGTCTCACGCACGCATCGTGGTACGTAAAATCGCACAATTCAATACGACGAAGCTAAGTCTTGGGTACACGCTGCAACGATCTCCATAATTTTCGTTGTATAGTAGAAATTTTACAGGAGCAGGTGTGCGCGTGCCGGCGCAGAGCAGCTTTTAAATTATTTCGACTTAATTACCTCTTGTGGGCTGTGTAGGCAATGGTAAAGCGAAAGTAAATTAAAAAAAAAAGAAACTGCAATACTACAATGTTCCTAGCCAGCTAATGAGACAACACCAATGCTAAACATGTTAAGTAATTGTACAATAGCAATGCAACTTTGAGCAAAGCTCAATGTCTCTTAGAGGAATATTTTTAGTTGAAGTCATGCAAAGATACACAATCGAAGCTGACCCGCATAAGTTGGAAGCGCCATTTTGCGAAAAAAGTGCTGAGACTTGTTTAAAACATGTGACCTAAAATGCTGCTCATTTCCCCCTTATTTCCAGAAGATGGAAAAAGAAAAAGGAGCTGGCAATGTTGGGCTCAACGTCCTCGTCACTTGCTCTGCATGATCAGTTCATTATTCACGAACGTGTTACTATGAACCTTCGTTTGTGGTGAATTGTACTGTGTACAGCCAATGAACGTGGTGACCCCTGCAGCGATAATCTATATACGATGAATTGTGTGAAGACTTCTCTTATGTTTGTGTAACCAATACAGATGCCAACATTTGTATTTACTGTACGAATTACACAGCTCTGTGCTATTGTGGTATGTATTGAGTTGTATCGTTTGCAATACGTTGCTAATAAAATCAGTGAATACACCACATTTTCCGACTACTCAATTTTCTTGCTCAAACAAAATTGTCACGCTTCGAGCTTGCTAGCTCGCGTGCATTTTAACTGAGAAATATTTCCTAACAAATGTTTCGTGGACGTGCTCAACGTCCGAGAAAATTAGCGACCGAAAGCTGTAGAAAACAGTATATGCAGCAGCAACACAATCTAAAAAAAGATGCAAGCGGTGCTCTTTTCCGCTTGCGGCTCACAAAGCGGTCGCGCGCTCGTCGAGCGCATAGCAGACGACAAGCAGCTCGGCGTTTCCTCCTCTCTCATCAACAAAAGCGTTGCCATAGCAGCATCAGCAATTTTTTATTGTTTATTGGTTTCACAGTTTGGCCTACCAAACACCAGGGGACAAATTGGCGCTAGTGACGCAAACATCGTTTACCCGGGGGGTATACCAGCTGACCTAGCCCTGGCAGTACTGCGTCGCTGAGAGTGATTCCGTCCCATTAAGCCAACAACGCCGCCGACGCGACTGACGACAGCGAGTCGTCGCAGTGTGACAGCATTTCGTGACGCTGACACTGATAACACCAGTTTGCTGACTGTCGTTCCGCCAGTCTTTGTGAAATCGGCCGCAGAGAGAAAACATCGCTCCGACACTGAGAATGCCGCTGGAGATGCGCTTTTATAGCGGGTGTCTCGGCCAACATTTTTAAAAACATTTACAGGTTGCCTATGGCCGATAGCACAATTCTATTTCACGAGCTGGTCTACTGAAAGAGGCGGACATTACTTGCACAAGAAATTGAAATGCATAATCGAATAACTAACAAAATTCACTAATTAAGTTTTATACTCATTACGTGGTGGCCCATATTGCAATTTACAAATTGTAGCCGTGGAGTTCGCAAGACGGATACACTTGAAACGAATTCTCGGGATGACACCAGTTTCGAGATATTATTTCCCGAACTTTGCAGAGAAATGCATTGGCGTTCCAGTTAATTTTGTGCTTCATTGCATAAAGCGACATTTTGCTACGAAACTAACTGCGATATAATAAGATAAATCCGCAAGAGATTTATAATTGACGAGTGAACACCAAAGTGCGTAAGCTTGATGCGAAGCAGAGAGTGGCTTACGACATCAAAAGCTTTACTGAGGTCGCAATATATGATGTCTACTTGCCCCCTTTGATGTACCGGCGGGGAGATCTGTGTCATGAAGCTTGCGAGATTTGTTATAGTGGAGCGGCCGGTGAGTAATCCATGCTGATTCGGAATCAATGTGTACTTAACAGTACAATACAATATGTTGTGAAGAGCAAGCTCAAAAACCTTAGACGTGGCACAGAGTAGAGAAATCGGGCAATAATTTGAGATATTGGGTTTAGAGCCAGACTTAAGTACAGGAAAAACACGAGCAGTTTTCCACATGCGAGGGAAAGTGGAAGTATTCAGAGAGATATTAGATGTTGATGTCAGTACTGGGGCAAATATACCACCGTACGCTTTTAAAATTGCGGTAGGGATGCAATCAGGGCCATAGAATAGGGAAGGCTTCAAGCGCTTAAGGGATTCGCTAATCAGCTTTTCATCAAACAACACAGGACTTTGTGTAGGAGCCGTTGTGTGCTGCTGACTGACACCAGCTTTGAAAGCTGAAGGTTTATATAAGGAAGAGAAATGGGCAGCAAAACAATCCGCGACTGCTTGGAAATCTACTCCACCAGAGTCGAGCAGGCGAAAACACTCTCCGCGATTACTAGTACGCTTGCGGATATACTTCAAAAATACCGCCGGCCGGTCGGAGGCACTCTTCTCCAAGAATGCAATATATGAGTCATGATCCCGCTAATAGAGGCGTTTGCAGAGAGTTCGAAAAAAAGTGGAATTCTTCTCTTCACTGATTACGCAAAGGACTTCTGGATATACGGTGCGCGCGATCTTTATGCTTTAGGGCAGTTATAAGTTCAGATGAGAGCCAGTGGGGATATTTAGAGCACCTAGGACTGTACTGAGGAATGTATTTGCGCATACCGCTCAACACAATCTCCATAAACTGATTTATTTGGATATCAACATTGGTTTTATCTGTGACCACGGACCAATCTCTGGTGGACAAGAAATCATACAGGCCAACATAATCACCCCGCTTGAAAGCAAAGCGAAAAGATTCAATAATGCCAATGGAGAAGCTCTGCCTCAAGGCTGACAGAGAGGCAGTTATCTTAAGTGAGGGGTGAAACTTATCGGGACGGACAAGGGAAATGTCAGAACGGGAGACATCTATAGCTTGAGAATTCGAGAGGCACAGGTCTAAAACTTTGCCACAGGAATTGGCGATCAAGTTGTGCTGCTGAAGAGAACAGAAGGACAGAAAGTCTAACAAGAGGCCGCATTTGTTCTCTATGTAATGATTATAATGAGAATATGTAAGCGTGTTCCAATCAATTCCTGGTGTGTTAAAATCACCAAGAAGGATTACTCTATGCTTGCGATGGGAGGATAAGACACTTTCAATCGAAGAGATGACATCTTCAAACAATACAGGAGAAATATTTGGTGGAACGTAGAAGGTTCCGATTAACAATTTTTCACAGCGCGCTAGGATGACTTCAAGCCAAATCGATTCCTGTACACTTTCTATGTCCCTGCGCCTTACACACGTCAGTGAGCTGTCAACAGCGATAAGTACGCCACCACCTTTTTGTTTAACTCCACTGAAGTCCCGGTCATTGCGAAATACGTTATAATGTGGCAGAAAAAGATCTGAAGAGTAAATTTCACTGCAGAGCCAAGTTTCGAAAATAAGAAAAATAGGAAAGCAAGACGAAATGACATTGGCGAAGAATTCACGTGCCTTCGTGCGAAGTCCAGGAACGTTTTGGCAGAAAATGTCCAGATTACACACCACTTTGATCGTTTGGGGTCTTCTCTGAAGCATGAAGCATGCCGTCGTGTAGCACGTAACGGAAAGGCTGGAACAGGCATCCCATTGGCCACATAGACGGGTTGTTAAGGCGCTTAAGAGCTTCATCGTCGACTGCTTCATCAGCGCAAGCGAGAAATGAGGAATACGAAATATGCCTCGTCTTGAGGCGTTTGCAGGCAATCGGCGGTGCTCCGACGTTTCACAGGTGAGCAGTCAGATCGGCAGACGTCGTATTATGAGAAAGCCTGGACACAAAAATGGCTTTCGGTCACGGGGCGCGTTTCGCTACAGATATTGCCTTGCTCTCCCCAGCTCCAAAACAAGCAGGCCGACGTTCACTCCGAGTATGGCTTGGAAAGGTGGTCAGCGGTGGCAGCATTCGGCGAAGCAGTCTGGACGGTCGCAGCATACGTTTTCTTGGACTGGTGGAGCGGCAGCGCAGAAGGAGAAATGGGCGGTATCACAGTAGGAGAAATGGGAGACGGCTTGCCAAGCGCATCACGCAGGGAACGGACCTCGACCCGTAGCGCACCTATAGTCTCGGCCTGCTGAGCGGCCGAGACTATAGGTTAGCAATGTTGGTTAGCAATGTTAGTTAGCAATGTCGGTTAGCAATGTCTCCACGTTGGAGACGTTGCAAACGGCAGCTAGTTTGGCTGACGAGTACTGTTCTCGCAGAACAGAAAGTTCGGAAGAACTGCGAAAGAAACCGTCGGGATCATTCAAGAAGTTTCAGAAAGGAGCGAAAGAAACGAAGCAGGGGAAACCCGACAATGTTCACTCCCAAGTGCACGCGGTCAACTCGAGCGAACCAAGAAGTTCCAAGTTTGAAGAAAAACGACCGTTAGTCTGTCACAAATGCCAACAACGAGGCCATTTCGCAGTAGGGTGCCGACAAACGTGTCCGTCAATTTGCTAACTGAAGAGAGCGATTTACTATTGATTTACATCTATGACATCACGGTGAACGGTATTAGTTGCAAGGTCCTATGTGACACAGGATCAACATTTGACATCGTCCACCCGTCGTTTGTCAAGCCCGAAGACTTTACCGGATCGTGTGTATGGGTGCGTCAGGCACTAGAGCCCGACACGAAGTGCTTGCCGGTAGCCAAAGTTGCAATGACAGGCGCCTTCGGCAAATTTCAAACTGAAGCTGCTGTTTCAGACAAGCTCCCTCAAAAGATCCCTTACATTTTTTTCTAACAGATCAATGAGGGACTTTCGAAACGCAGGAATGGAACTTCATGCTAACCCTGCAATGGTTGTCACGAGGTCCCACACAAGAGTGCAAACCAGTAACGCTACTCGTGCCACCGAAATTCCAGAGCAAAGTGATCCGTCACAAGCTGCCGCAACGAGCGAAACCGTACCAGTCGCACAAGCCGTTGATAACAGCTCGCCGGTCGCTTCCGCGTCCGGAGACAAAACGATAAGCCCAGTCATTGAAAATTTCAACTTCTTGCGAAGGTAGACAAAAGCGTTCTCAAAACGGATCAACCGAACGACAAGTCACTGCAAACGTGCTGGGAAAGATCGAGAGGGACCAGTATCGTTCACTGTCAAAGACGACTTCTTGTACCGAACTTTAAAAAAAAGGCCGCTCTTTCGAACCACTTGTACTTCCCCAAAAGTATCGTGCTGCACTTCTCGATTTGGTTCACAGAAATAGCTGGGCTGGCCATTTAGGAATAAAGAAAACTAAGAGCAGACTATTGAACGACTTCTACTGGCCCATTTGTGCTTCAAGGACTCTGAGCTATATGTACGTTCCTGTAACGTTTGCCAAAGGACCGGACGGCCAAACGAAAAACTTAAGGCACGTTTGGTCAGAGTGCCTTTGATTGGCGAACCTTTTCGCAGATTGGTAGTCGACATTGCTCATCCAGTAACAGTGACGGGCAACAAATACTTGCTAACACTCATTTGCCCTGCCACGATGTTCCAGGAAGGAGTGGTGTTACCGGAATTAAGCTCCACAGCAGTTGTAAACGCACTACTCAGCGTCTTTGCCAGAATCGAATTTCCCAGTGAAATCCAATGCGACCAAGGTTCTGTGTTTACAAGCGCGCTTACCACGACATTCTTGCAGAAATGTGGCATATCCATTCACCACAGCTCTGTATACCACCCGCAAAGCAATTCAGTCGAAACTTCATTCAGTAATGAAGCGGATTCTGCGCGCAATCTGCTTCGAGAAGGGCACGGACTGGGATGCGGCTGTTCCCGCGATGCTGTTTGCTCTGCGCTCCGTCACTAACGAAGCAACTGGATTCAGCCCGGCGGAAGTTGTTTTCGGTTGAGCGCTCCACTCCCCGCTCACCTTGCTAAAAGAAAAGTAGCAAGACAAATTTGTAGACAAATCCGTTGTGGAGTACGTGCTGACCATGTTGAAACGCCTACGTGAATCGCAAGAATTGGCGCAGGTCAACATGTCGGAAGCACAGCAACGGGCAAAAGTGTACTACGACAGGTCTGCACGCACTCAAACCTTCAAGGAAGGTGACAAAGTGCTGATTTTGAAGTCATCGAAGGCAAATAAACTGGACGTAGCATGGGATGGGCCCGTCACGGTTAAGCAAAACCTTTGCGACACCAATTACTTGGTAACGATGCCCGGTAAACGCAACGACGTGACAATCTACCACTGCAATCTAATGACGCGTTTATCGAACGCACGGAGACGCTGAGAATCGTCCTAAACGAACCGGACGAAATAAATATTGCAGTCCCTCACGTGCCGACCCCTTGCTCTTCCACGTCAACAGACGTGGAAGAATACTGAATCTGTCACTAAACAAGCTTCTTTAACAATCAAGCAAAGAAAGGAGTTAAAAGTGCTTGTACGTAACTTCAGCGATTTGTTCAGTCCTTATCCCGGTAGGACAAACCTTCCGTACAAGGATGCAGAGATTTTCGCCCCGTCATGAGAAGCTGTTAAACGATTCCGTTCAGAACATGTTGACACTGGGTCTAATTGTGCCAGGGGAAAGCGAATACATGTCACCGATGTTTGTCGTAGAAAGTCCTGGCAAGGAACCCCGACCCTGCATTGACTATCCTAAACTGAATGCAATAACAAAAACGAAGACGTTTCCCATTCCTAAAGTTGAGGCCATGATCGAGAAAGTTTCCGCGGCACAGTACATTTCTACGTTAGATATGGTACGCGGCGTCTGGCAAGTGCCACTCACGGAGAACGCCAGTAATTACGCTCGCCACTTTCATGGCTCTGACAAGCACATATCGCCCTCTGGTGCTCACTTTTGGCCACAAGAACGCACCGTTTCTATTTTCAAAACTAATGAATCAAGTGCTCACAGGCACCGAGTCTTTCGCTGTGCCCTACCTCGACGACATCGCTGTTTGATCGAGCACTTGACAACAGCATTTGGAACATCTGCAGCAGGTATTCCTTCGCAACCGTGCAGCAGGCTTGACTCTCAAACTGAGCAAATGTTGTCTTGCAAGCACTGAAGTCCACTACTTGAGGCATGTTGTTGGCCAAGGAACACGACGTCCCTCCGAACTAAAAGTTGAGGCAATCACTAGCTTTCTTTTGCCAAAAACAGACTCGCATGCGTTCCTTTTTTTTTTTTTTTTGGGGGGGGGGGGGGGGGTGTTAGCAGACAACTACAGAAGCTACATTCCAAACTTCGCACATATCGCTAGTCCTCTTACGGACGCTTTGCGCAAGACTGAGCCTGCTATTGTGCGTTGGAATACGGCGCGTAAGGACGCATTTGCTGCGATTAAAAAGATTCTTGTCAGCGAACCGGTTCTCGCGGCACCAGATTACTCTCTACCTTTCTTTGTTCAGTGTGACGCCTGTGACCGGGGAATGGGGGTTGTTTTAAGTCAGGTGAACGAAAAAATGCCGCAGTTTCGCCCGAAAGGCGAAGCATCAATTGCGATAGCAAAAGAGCTATTCGGAGTAGGGATAGTAGTTTTGTCGGCTGCATAAACTTGGACACATTCGCTTTCTAACTGAAATGACAAGCGTGGTGTCATCGCGCACAAGCAAACATGAATAAATCACACCGAATGACCGCAAACAACGACTGTCAAAACGCTGGTAGCAAGCGCAGCCGCCGCAGCAGGCGAAGAATCGTGCGGTCTATCGCTTCAACGTAAACTGAGCGGCGAATGCACACCGCATACAAAGGTCATAGTCGTGTGGAGATAAGAGACGGTGCGGGCGACCACCACCACAGCCAGTGCAAGCGTATTTGTTGGCAGAGTAGAAGCTGCTCCCCCCCCCCCCCCTTCCTCCCGCGCTGCCTTCCCGCTTTTTTGCTTTCGCGCGCTTTGACTCGCGCATACGGCGCGCGGCGACGATTTTATCGCCCTTGGAATCTATACGGAACCTCACGGCGATGGCGATGGGAGAAATTCGGTTGAAGTGTCCATATAATTGCAATCGCAATAAAAGGCGAGGAGCGCCCTGTGGCGAGCCGAAAGCTAACGTCACGCGAGCAAGCCTACAGCACAACAGAAAAAGAATGCGCTTGCTTGGTGTGGGCTCTCGAAAAGCTCTCGTGTTATCTGAAAGGCTCGTCCTTTGTTTTTGAAACTGATCACTCCCCCTTAGTGCGGTTGAACCAAATGTCAAACAAAAATGGTCGCTTGATGAGGTGGAGTGTAGCACTTCAACAGTTTGATTTCCCAGTGCGGCACAAAAAAAGGCAAACGCCATGAAAATGATGACTGCCTTAGCCGCATTCCCTTGCACTGTTTTTTTTTTTTTTTGCTCGTGTGCCTGCAAGTCGACGCAAGCCTTTTCATACTCGTGTTCGGTTTTGATGTGTTCTGCTCCCAGCGAATTCAACTGTCGAACTTGCCTAAGCTTGCGCTCGAGGTTGCTTCCGACGTTGTTACTGCGTTTCTTCCGCTCGTTCACTATAAGCCACTTCAGATCCTGTCGTTCCAGCTGACGCGATGAACCCTGCGCCAGACGTCTGCGGCCGGCTCCCTGTCGCTACGTGCTCGGCAGCCTTTCGGCACTGGGCAAGCAGTGCTATAGTTATGAGCGTCACCTCCTCCTGGGCGTCCCAGCCCCTCTCCATGGGCTTGTTGTTCGAGCCTGAACACGCACAGTGCCTTCTTCATACTTTCTGCGATGTCTACCTCAACTTGCCCGCCTGTGCAAACCATGCACCACGGCGTCTTCACTCATTCCAAGCGCAAGGACAATGTGATCATGCAAAACGCGTCAGTGCTGTGCTTGGACAATCTTGTTTCCAACGTTGGCAACGTGTTCGCCCTTGCAGTTCAAGAAGCGTCATCCTCTTGAATGCCTTACGAAATGGCTAGCTTTGGCCGAGCTGTAACATCCGCGGTGCTGGTCGCACTCTACGTTGGGGCTTGCTGGTAAGATTGCCCGCTTGCCGCGATATCTTTTCTTTTTATTTTTGCCACCCCCTGATTGGCTACGTAGCGCACAAAAAGCGCGTCGCTGAAAGAATAAAGGCGATTGTCTTCCTGGCGCTACGTGGGTCGTCTATTCCTTGGGCCGGCCGTCCTGCCGCTCTCGGCGTCGGGCCGCCGAATACGTAACAGCCAGCATTGCCGAAATGCCTATGCCTGAAATAGTCGCCGCAGGTTGCATACAGTTACCACAGGATAGCACTGCTAACGTCACCCGCCTTCCAGTATTCAATAGAGAGGCTACTTTTGTCTACGGTAGAGAGGTGCATCCTTATTGATTTCTTCAAAATGCAATATGTTTTGGTGTCTCAAGAGTGCAAACAACTTTTTGTTCCTTTTCATCAATTGTAAATTTATAAGAAACACTGCGCAGCATACTTTGACAAGCAAGTACTAAACACCCTCCGTGGGCCATTAATTAACCTTTAGCTTGCAGGCCAGCAATATTGTCGGCCTGCTGTGTCTTGCTTAAATTTCAGAGAATCAATTTGATACTTCATTTAGTATGTATTTCTGCATAGTAAAGACCACATAACGCTACAGAAAATTTGTGGGCTAAGTATTTCTGCTTTTGCAACTTACAAGATTACACTGTGCATTTTGAATGAAATATGCCGGAGTAGCTTGCCCGTAACAAAGGTTACTTACCTGGGTCAAAGCTAGGGTGTCGCTGTTACCGCCTCTATGAAAAAATATATGTTGCTTCGCTGTCCCATGCGCAACCGTTTTTGGTTCAGGGTCAAAACTTGTGGCCATCGTGTAGCGATCCGGCAAGTTCCGGATATAAAGAAAATATGTCTCCAAGAACTTAATGCTAGCAACCTTTCCGTAGTTGACATCTACTAGGCTATTAGGAGCGTTGCCATCAGTATCAATATACATTATTGTTCTAGGGACAAAAACAGGTATGCATTAGTTAGCAACAATCACTCCACAGTTTTTTTTGTAGATAAAAATGTTTATAAAAAAGAAGCCATTCAGTTTTCGTCTCTTGCTATTTATTGAGTCAGTCACACAAAGAATTCATCTTCCCTCTTCCGAATCAATAATTATCGTCTTAGTAAATCAATTCCTTTTAGGTACAGGTGCGTCATCTCTTCAATAAATATTAAACGGCCTTTTTAGCATTCATAAATACTTTGGCTTATAACAATTAGCGCTTAAACACACAATAAGTTCACTGTAATTGTGTTCTGCATATGTGAAAGAATCTATTTCAATAAAAGCAAAGAAATTATTCTTGTGCACTCTCGCAGAATCAAGACACAATTTCTTTGAGCAGTTGCAATAAGAATCGCCGTTGCCTCTAAAAATAAGTAGCATAGGTACAGTCTGTTTCAAACTTCGGAAAACTCGGAGCGCCGTGCAAGGTGCTCCAAGTTTTCCCCTAAGTGTGAAACAGACTGAATATGAGCGGACTGTTTGAAACATTGCCGCGCATATGCCCTTGAAAGAGTTTTTTGACAAAGGGAGTCATTTATCGAAACGCTTTTGACTTCGCCAAAACGCCAACAGAACTAACCCCTAGCGCCATTCTCGCTAAATTTGGCACTGGTTGTGATCACAGTTATCTCAGAGCAGCGGCATTAATTCTATCCTTCCGGTTAAACACACTGATAAGGTTCCGGATTGCTGGCATGCGAAATTTACTTAGAGCTTAATTAGCCCCCGTACTTTAAAGACATTCTACAGGTTGCCCCTATTCTCTGACACTAATTTTAAACCAATATAAGGCACCTTGTTTAGTCCACCGTGGTCACGAAGGAAATATCCTACAAACCTCGCGTAATGCATAAAAACACAGGGAGCTTTCAGTCATTACTTGCAAATATATTTAATTATGCTAGCATTGTTACAGTTTCGTTACATATTCAAATTATGTCCCCTGTCTCCACCAAACATAAACGTGGCGTAACGTAGAGCTATCTCAGGACAGTGGAAAACAGTTAATAGCGACCATATAACGTAAACTATCGAACACTTAATTAACTAACGTTTTGCTAAGTCTACTTGTTTCACAGACATTTAACTTCGCAGAGAGGTTTCCCTTAGCGTCCCCACATTTGGGCTAAGTTTGATGTTTGTTCCATTTGCAGCGTTGCTAGGGTAACACCTTGATTTCTGCGCTGCTCATCAGACAAAATTTCAACGCCCCAGAGCACTTGCATACTGAATTCTTCGCAAAGGCTGCCAAAGGCCCCCTTTGAGCTCTGACTCCACATCTGACCCCTGCCCTAGGAATCATGCTGCGCAATACACGCGTTCCACTAGAAATGTTGTCTATGAAATCCTTTTAAGCTGCAAACAGGTATATATTGGGCAAACGGGGCGATGTTACAATGAAAGGGTGCGAGAGCACAACTGGGTCGTTAATAACAATGCAGGAGGTCATTTGGCTGAACATTGTAAACGCCACAAATGCAGTCCGAATCTTTATGACACCAAGTTTCTGGCACGTTCCGGAGATAGACTCGAAAGGGAGATATTAGAAGCTTTTTACATTGCGAGGGCCGATGGCACGTGCATTAGCTGCCCGTTAGTGGCACTTGGCGACAAAGAGATTGCCTTTTTGATGCGATAGGGAGTTCATGACGTCATCATCATCATCGTCATCGTCAGCTTATATTTTATGTCCACTACAGGACGAAGGCCTCTTCCTGCGATCTCCAATCACCCCTGTCTTGGGCTAGCGTGTTCTAACTTGCGCCTGCAAATTTTCTAACTTCATCATCATGACGTCATGGTGGTGCAATTCATTTTCATGTATATAACCCTTGTTTCTTCAAATAAAATTTTAGTTGGAAGTTAGCGCCTGTCTGTTGTACCTGTCTTCTTTTGGTCCTGGTCTCTTTTGCGCAGTTTTTTCTTGAAGGGCATTGCAATAAATTCTTTGTTAATCTATACTACCAGATGGATACGTCCACAAGTGTCATTCACTTTTAACGAGATCTTGATCACTTAACTCGAGCAACACCGTGGCCTGCTTCATGTGCGCGATCAGGCATGGATATGTACAGCGACTTCGTACGTTTCCACTTTTTGTGTGCGATGCTGTCGAGTCGGCGAGAAAAACGCGCCATGCGCGGTTTTGCCCCGCACAGACAAAACTCGTGTCGTGTACGATAGCGTGTCACTTCCGAAGTGCTGTTTGCGATGTGTAGCAGCGCAGAGCTCGCGTGCTTACTATGCAGCGCAGAGCTCGCGTGCTTTGCCCTTCCACCGAAAGCGTAATTAATAAAATGCTGTGCACATAATGAGACCTCCACTTGTGAAAGTAAAAAGCTGCCGCTGCGCTTAAAAATACGAATTTTAATTTCTTGTATTGACTAATACCTCTGGAAGAGGGTTAAAGCAACTGTATTTGCCAGGCTCAATTATTGAACATTATCTTAATTCCTGCTTATTAAGCCCGAGGCCAACCCTCACACTTGAACGGCTAAGGTTCTTGTGAAGTTTTGCGCCAGACGTGCCGAAAAGGATCAGACAAGTTCCGGGTGAACGACGTTTATTAACGCATGCTTGTGGGTTCGTGGCTCGGGCAAGAAGGAGACCACTAGCGAGCGCGACTCTGCTTTTAACACTTAGTGGCGCATGCGCACGTCGCAGAGTGCTCTTATCAACTGAGCGCCAGCCGACACAACACCACCTCCCCTTTTAATAAAGCACACAGTCAGAGTTCAGCTTGGAATCTATCTGGTGGGCGACGATTTCGCACGGGGCAGCGTCCTGCCTCGGCGGGTGCTGGAGTTGCCTGTCGCGTAACCGGAGTTACCCTGGACGGTTGTGGACTTGAAGGAACTGGTGCGTCGTCAGTCTCGGGAAAAACCAGGAACTCGCTGGTCGTAACTTCACCAGCTGTTCCATGCCTAGGGGTAACGTGCTCTGCAGGCCTCTGTAGCAGCTGATCCTGGTGGCAACGCCAGGTGAAGGTGCCCCTCGGGGTGGTTGCACGTACTTGGAAAGAGACGGGTCCTATTTGAGCAACAATCGCAGCGGGAGCCCACTTTGGTTTTCCAGAATAATTACGTGCTAACACGCTGTCGCCTACAACAAAATGACGTTCGCGACACGGACGACTTAGTACCTGAGAGCACTGTCTGTGTGCTACTCTTTCCCCCACGGAGGGCTTTACGGCATCTAGCCGAGTACGTAAGCGTCGTCCCAGGGGCAATGCCGCTGGTGATTCACGAGTCGTCGCATGCGGCGTGTTGCGATATGACAGCAAAAATGTATGCAGCTTTACCTGCAGTGTTTCTCCTGTGCCGTCTTTGCGGAGCGCATTCTTTAAGGTCTGAATGAAACGCTCTGCCAGCCCATTGGAGCTGGGGTGGTAGGGAGCCGTGAGGACGTGCCGCGCCCCCATTGCCTGCACGAAGTGCTTGAACTCCTGCGAAGCAAATTGAGGTCCATTATCGGAAACAATAGTTTCAGGGAAACCAAAACGTGTGAAGAGCTCGGTCAAACAACGAATCGTGCTTTCTGTAGTTGTCGATCGCATTTCGAAAACCTCTGGCCATTTAGAATGTGCATCGACCACCATTAAAAGCATGGTATTCTGAAAAGGTCCCGCAAAGTCTATGTGAACACGCTGCCACGGTGAGGTTGGCCATGACCAAGGGTGAAGAGGTGGGTTGGTTGGAGCGTTACGTTGCTCTTGACAACTAGCGCAGCTTCTGATACTAAATTCGAGGTCCGCCTCAAGAGTTGGCCACCACACGTAGCTGCGTGCTAGTTCCTTGCTGCGCACAATGCCGGGATGGCCGTCATGGAGTTCGTAGAGAACGAATCCTTGCAGCTTTGCAGGGACGACTACTCTTGTGCCCAACATGACGCATCCCTGATGCACCGTCAGTTCATTCCACCTGCGAAAAAAAGGCTTCAACTGCTCATCCGTGATCGACGTTGGCGTCCCACATTTGTGAATTCCTTCACTTGACAACGAATTCGGTCTTTACTCGTCGCAGTCGCGATATCTCGACTAGAAACAGGCAACGAGTCCAATCGCAAGGAATAAAATGCTTCTTCTGTTTATTTGGTTTCCGCTTCAAGATCTGGCAGCGGCAGACGCGAGCAGAAATCAGCTTCCGCGTTCTCGCTCGATTTCTTGAAGATAAGATTGTACGAGTACGCTGCCAACGTAACGGCCCAGCGTTGCAAACGAGCAGCCGCGATTGTGGGAATTCCGTTTGTCGGGCCCAATATTGTTTGAAGAGGTTTATGAACTTGCTGTAATTGTTGACAATGCCCAACAAAGATTGAAGCTGCTTCTTTGATTGCGGCTCTGGTGCCTGGAGAAGTGCGTCAACCTTATCCGACAATGGGGAAATTCCTTCAGCGCCGATTTTTTGGCCAAGGTAGTAAAGTTCGCTTTGAAAGAACGAGCACTTCTCTTTCTTTACCCGGACGCCACGGCTTTGAAGACGCTCCAGCAGCGCTTCGAGATTAGCCAAGTGGTCTTCTATTGTCTTCCCAGTTACCAAAATGTCATCTAGGTAGCCGCAAACACCCTTAAGGTCCTTCAACATCGTGTCATTATCTTTTGGAAAATCCCCGACGCGGAAGCGATCACAAAAGGTAATCTGTTGACAACAACCACTTTTCACCAATTTTCAAAAGTTGTTGTTGACAACAACAACTTTTCACCAATAGCAGAGGGCTAATGGTGAAAAGGCGTCGAATCAAGAATGATTATTTTTCTTTTGAGCGATTGAACCATGCATAATCAGTGTGTACACGTTATATCAGATGGGGAGCTATCGCGGTTTTCGTGACGTCGCGTGACAGAGAGGCGAAGTTGGGAGTGGCCCGGAAATGTTTTGACTTATCGTGGTGGGCTGATTGCAGAATGGGAATAGAAAAGTTTGGAATAGCTTTACGTTATAGCGCCCCTGCGCCTGTTCCGAGTTGCCGCCACCTGGGCGATCTCATCTGCGCCTCCGAGGGGGGGAGGTAGCACCAGGTGGGGAGGGCTAGGCTAATCCGCAGCCTCAGCTGCTAAGGTCGCTCCGCGGTACCAGCGTGTGTGACGGGGATGACTGCTCTTGCAAGGGATAATGGCGAGCGGCTACGAATAAGGCTAGATGTGACGCTCCCTTGGGTGTTATCGCTGCTGACAATGGTGGCACGATTTACCCGCGACGAAGGGCCGCTCTCGTCGTTATTGGACCGAAATAGTCAAAAGAAAAGCGTTGTGCCGCGCATGAGATGCTGTGCGGCGACGGTGGCTACGATATTGCGCCAGAGTAGCGCGCATCGCCTGTATGGAAACAACGCGCGCTACTCACAGCGGTCTCTTCCTAATATAAACCGTGTACTAATATACTCATAATACAAAATATTGACACCCTAAATTAAAACACTCTAATATGAATACAGGACAAGAGAGGATCAGGCAGCGTCTCTGAACCAGAGCAGCTCAGGAAATCTCGAGCTGACAGGCGATGTGTCTGCAGCGCCGGGCATTCCTCCTCACTACAATCGCCCCCCATAGGAAAAGGAGCCATCCTGGCGACTCATGGTGAACATGGACTAATTGGGTCGTAATACGGTTTCAGGCGTTGTACGTGGACGGTTTCACGATCACGACAGCGTTGGTCCGCAGGTGGCGTGACATGCTCCACAATATAGTTCACAACCGATGTCAGCGCTACAACATGGTATGGTCCTGGATATTTGGAGACAAGCTTAGATGAGAGGCCAGCAGCAATGACAGGAACCCAAAGCTACACAAGGGAGTCCGGAAGAAAGTGACAATGCAGGTGATCATCGTCACGTCGAGATTTTTGTTGCCATTGGTCTACGGCTGTAAAGGAACGGGCGAGCTGATGGCATTCCTCTGCGAGGCGGGCAGGTTCAGAGATGGGCGTACATTTGGATGAGTCGGGTCTGTACGGAAGAATGGTGTCGAGGGTAGACGAAGGTTTGCGGTGATGGAAGTGGATGAATAGGGAGAAGTTTGTGGTCACCTGTGGTGCAGTGTTGTAGGCGAACGTGATGAATGCAAAATGAGGTCCCAATCAGTGTGATCAGAGGCGACCTATTTGGAGAGCATGTCTCCAAGGGTGTGGGTAAATCTTTCCGTCAGACCATTAGTTTGAGGATGGAAGGCGGTGTTGGTGCGATGAACGATGCGACATTCAGCAAGGTGCGCATTTACCACTTCGGAGAGGAAGACACGTCCTCTATCACTCAAAAGTTCGCGAGGTGCACCGTGACGGAGAATAAAGTTTTTCAGGAGGAAGGATGCTATATCAGGAGCGCTGGCGGCAGGCGGAGCGGCTGTTTCTGCGTATCGCGTCAAATGGTCGATGGCGACGATTGTCCAGCGGTTTCCGGAAGCCGTGCTCGGAAGGGGTCCATACATGTCAATGCCAATGCGATTGAAGCGCCTGGCAAGACACCAGATTGGATGGAGTGGACCAGAGACATGTTGAACAGGAACCTTGCAGCGTTGGCACTGAGGGCACGACCGAATAAAATGCACACAAAGGTGTAAATGCCACGCAAAAAAAAAAAACCTGGAGCGAAACCGGGTGTACGTCTTGAAGACACCTGCATGTGCACACTGCAGGTCTTTAGGGAAGGCAGAACATATTTCACAACGAAGATGTCGAGGTATGACCAGCAACCGCTTGCGGGCGTCAGAGACGTATTTCGGGCGATAGAGAAGTCCATCCCGCATTTCGAAGTGAGAAGCTTGACGGCGCAAAGCTCGAGACGGTGGAGGAAAAGTCGACTGGCTTGAAAGGAAGCGGATAAGAGCACTAATCTCGGTATCCTTGCGTTGCTCCGAAGCCATGTCGCAGCCTGCAGGGAGCGAAAGTACTTGGTCAACGGCAGAGAAACAGGCATCACTGTTGGTTGACACGGGCGAACGGGACAGCGCGTCGGCATCGCTGTGGCGGCGGCCATACCTGTACACAATGCGCACGTCTAAATCTTGCAACCGCAAAGCCCAGCGAGCTAATCGACCTGAGGGGTCCTGCAACGTGGACAGCCAACAAAGTGCATGGTGGTCTGTAAGCACGTCGAAGGGGCGGCCATAGAGGTAGGATCTAAATTTACCAAGTGCCCAGATTATGGTCAAACATTCCTTATTCGTAACGGAATAATTCTTCTCGGCTTTAGTGAGGGTGCGGCGTATGTAACGACGTACTCGTCGAATCCAGGGGCTCAATCTTGTACGCGTTCCAAAATGGAACGGAGGCGCTCCGTTCCATCGAGCCGCACACGATTGGTCAATTTCAACCGCGACGTTCAAATTGACCGATCGTGTGCGGCTCGCTGGAACGGAACGCCTCCGTTCCTTTTGGAACGCGTACAAGATCGCGCCCCAGATTTGCGCTACGCGAGCACAGCGCCGAGTCCAACACCGCTGGCGTCGGTGTGTACTTCAGTCGGAGCTGTCGGGTCAAAATGATGCAGTATAGGCGGCGAGGTCAGTCGACGATGTAACTCTTGGAAGGCATCGTCACAGGCGGACGACCAGGCGCAATCGTTCAAGTCGCTCCGTAGAAGGTGATTCAAGGGAGCGGTGATGGACGCAAAATTCCGAATGAAGTGGCGAAAGTAAGAACACAGGTCAATGAAGCTGCGAAGTTCTCTTACGGAGGAAGGTTTGGGAAGATCAGCAACTGCACGGAGCTTGGCGGCGTCAGGAAGAATACCTTGTTTAGATACTATATGACCAAAGATGTTGCGCTGACTTGCGCCAAAGTGGCCTTTCTTCAGTTTGAGCTGAAGGCCGGCGGCGGTTAAGCACTCTAACACTTCCTCCAGCCTAGAGAGATGGGTGGGAAAATCGGCCGAAAAAATAACCACATCATCTAAGTAGCACAGGCACGTTTTCCACTTGAGACCACGTAAACGGTTTCCATCATACGCTCAAATTTTGCGGGCGCGTTGCAAAGCCCGAAAGGCATGACACGAAATTCATATAGGCCATCGGGTGTTACAAAGGCCGTTTTAGGGAGGTCTTCAGGGTGTCATGGGGACTTGCCAATAGACGCTGCGTAAGTCGATAGAAGAGAAGAACTCCGCGCCTTGGAGACAGTGAAGGGTGTTGTCAATTCTCGGAAGAGGGTAATACGAGTTATTTTGTTAAGACGACCGTAATCGCCACATAATCGAATCGATTCATCCTTCTTAATAAAAACAACGGGAGATGTCCAGGGGCTATCCGAAGGCTGAATGACGCCGCGCTTGAGCATGTCAGCTACTTCGTCATCGATAACACGGAGCTCTGTCGCGGATACACGATATGGGCTTAGTCGCAGTGGCGCACAGGTACCCATGTCGATGCGATAACAAACAGTTGGCGTGCGGCCCAAGGGAACATGCTGGCAGTCGAGAGACGAACGGAACTTGCCGAGAAGGCGTAAAATCTTGGCGCGTAGGGAAACAGTCAACATGTCGGCGATGGAGCTGTGTGAAACATCGGGCGAAGTCAGCTCCTGCGCCGGATTACAGGTCACTCCGGCGACCTCATGAGGGGCGATGGAACCAGTTGGCATGGCAATGATAGCAGCAGGGTCAACACACTGGGCATGGCCAGCGCACTTTCCACTAATCAAAGTGGGAGGATAGGACAATCGGTTGGCGACGAGCAGTCTGCTGACGGCGGCATGAACGTCCGAGAGAGCTAAAGGCAGCGGGGAACGTTTGCGACGAGCGAAAATTGCAGATGGCGTAAAATGTGCGCTGGCATCAGCAACGACTTTGCATGACACCTTGGCAAGTGTAGATGAGTGCGGTGAAATTGTAATGTCTTCGGCAACAAATACTTTATCTTCAGGTTCACGAGAGTCAAAGAGTGGGGAATGACACAGCGTTTGAATTTACACTTCAGCATGAGAACAGTCGATGACGGCCTTATTAGCGGAAAAAAGTCCCAGCCCAAAATAAGATCGCAGGAACAAGGAACACAGCACCAAAACTTCGACGATGTGGAGGAGGCCGTTGATCACAACGCGAGCAGTGCACGCAGCTATAGGCGTCTTGTGGTTTGCGCTGGCAGTACGAAGTGATACGTTTGACAGTGGCGTCGTAACTTTTCTGAGCACACGGCAAAGTTTGCACTAATAACTGAAACTGCGGCACCAGCGTCAACGAGGGTGAGTGCAGCGACGCCGTGCACATATACATTAATAACATTAGTCGTACAAGGGAGAGCCCCTGGTTTGTTCGTGGGTGACAGAGTTCTTGCCTCTGGAACTGTGGTGATTAGTTTTCCCGTTCCGGTGTAGAAGGACGACAATGCATCGGTGAAAACAAGCGGAGTCGAGGCGATGGCGAATGGTGGTCAACAAGAGGGTGGTGATCCGAGTAGGAAGACGTCTGGCCGGGGTTCTGAGATGCGGATGATGACGGGTATGGGCAAACGTATGGTTCGGTGTCGAAGCTATGACGGTAGGATGTTTCGCGGCGACGGCAAAATTGTGCAACGTGGCCAGGTCGACCACTCACAAAACATATTGGCCGGTTGTCAGGAGTGCGCCAGTGTCCACTGCTGTGTGCGTACCGCGGCTGAACGAAGTGAGGAGCTGGACGCAGTGGGATGACCGATGGGAATGGCGCAAAGGTCTGAGGTGGTGGACGCGCGAGAGCCTCGGCATAGCGGAGAGGTGCAGTCATTTCGGGAAAAGCAACGGGATTCGGCATCGGCGGAGTCTGGCGAGCCGAAGGTAGAGCTTCACAAACTTGCTCGTGGATGACCTGGCGAAGGTTTGCCGGCAAAGGCGAGGGTGATGGCGTGGCTGCTGACAGCAGAAAAGCTTACGAGTGACCTCAGCACGCAGTCACGGACGAACTCTGTTATCTGGCAAAGCAGGGAGTCCATCTCAGGAGCCGCGGTCATGCTCGCGATGGTTTCGTCGGACACAGGTGGGCGCCGCGTGAGAAGATGCTGTCTGCAGAGCTCGTCAAAAATCTGGCAAAGCTCACTGGCCTCAGAAACAGTGCCGGGGTTTTTGGACAGCAGCATATGAAATGCATCGTCGGAAATGCCCTTCATGATGTGACGTACCTTGTCCGCCTCCGCCATCGTCGGGTGGACACGCCGGCTGAGGTCCACGATGTCCTCTATGTAGCTGGTGAACATTTCACCAGTTTGCTGGGATCGTCTTCGTAGGCGTTGTTCAGCGCGAAGTTTGCGCACGCCAGGGCCGCCGAAAACTTCTGCGATGCTGGTTCTGAAGCTAGCCCACGTGCGGAGGTCGGCTTCGTGGTTTTTGAACCACAGCTTGGCGACGCCCGATAAATAGAAGATCGCGTTCACGAAGTTGGGGGGATCGTCCCATTTGTTGGTGTTGCTGGCGCGTTCATACGATTCCAGCCAGTCTTCAACGTCTTTCTCATCGGTGCCCTGAAGATGTCAGGTTCCCGCTGACGCTGGGCACCGGCACATACGGTGGCTGGAGTAACCGGAGGGTATGTCGGGCTGAGGTGGTCAGGCATGGTGGACGGCAGAGTTTGGGTGCGTAATTCCAGGTTGGGGAAAAACAGCAGCACCTCCACCAAAATCTAATATGAATATAGGACAAGAGAGCAGCAGGCAGCGTGTCTCAACCAGAGCAGCGCAGGCAATCTCGAGCTCGCGCCTCCCGGACTACTGGCGATGTGTCTGCAGCGCCGGGCATTCCTCTTCACTAGAACACGTATAGATCTGTGCTCAAATTTGCATTTAGGCGCATTCGTAGTCGTCAGTGCTATTTTTTTCTACTAATAATCTACATGTCTCTTGCTTATCTCGACTGCTGACAGGTTGATGCTTTCGTGCACTTTAAATGTAGCGCTTTTTCAAGGTGCACGTTACTTCTGGGTCTCACTGGATGAATTGCCTCGCATGCCGTTAGGATGTGCTGAGTGGTTTCCGAATTTTGCTGCAGCATACACATGCCTCATCTTGTTGCGATTTGCTCCGGTACATTCTTGCTTTTTGAGCTCAAGCCTCAAATAGCAAGGCACTGCCCTTTCTGTTATTGTAGTTATTGTTTTCCAGCAAATCCTCCCGCTGCAAGCACACGATTTATGTACAGTCAACCACAAAAGTTTGCGGACCACGCGAGCGTGTGCCAGACTGCCTATCCGCGCCACCTAGCGGTACGCCACCTAGCGGCGACAGGGGCGCTCTCCCGGATATGAGCCCTCTTGGTACTCGCCTGCCTGTTAATTTTTTATTCCCGTGCATGACATTGTTAGTTCGTTGTGTTGACGCAGAGCGCTGTCTGCGATAAGACCGCCACATATCTGGCTTGATAGCAGTATCGGAGAAATCACTGCAACCTTTGTCGACTGGTGTGCCAGTGGGTAGATAAGTTTCACGAAGCGCTGCGACGATTTTTTTACGCGACGTTACTGGCGCACTTTGGTTGGCAGCATCTTGGTCCAATGAGTGTTGCTGCTTCTGCGTCTTGAAAGAAAGGGTAGGGAGGTGTTTCACTGTCATCAAAAATAAAGAAAAAGCGGATGCATAGAAAATTTTCTTTCACACATAGGCGCATCTTCGCATCAGTCGCTGAAAACGTAGTAGACTTGCTTCAGGCCACGTGGTGATTGCCTATTTGGAAAGATGCCGCTGCGTGTTCCACTTGACGAAAGAAGGCACATTGTGCGTTTATTTATAGAGGGAATACCTCAGCGCGAAATCTGCCGCCGAACCAACAGGAGCCGGACTGCCGTGAATAGGATTATTCAAGCTTTCCGCGACGATGACAGATTCACAGATATGGAGCGCAGTGGGCGTCCAAGGGCCACGACTGAGGAAGAGGACCGCCTGATTACGGCCGCCATCGTGGCTGATCCTTTTCAAAGTGCAGAGGATATCCGAGAAGCGCTCTCGCTCACGGTATCGTCTGAGACTGTAAGAAGAAGGCTGAGTGAGCTTGGCCTGCAGTCTTTCGTAGCAGCACAGAAGCCCTGCCTCTCAGACAGCCAGCTACAAGAACGACTCATGTTCGCTACAGCAATGAAAGATTGGACAACAGAGAAATGGGGCGATGTCATCTTTAGCGACGAGTCAACTTTTTCCACGCGCTGGGACCAACGGAAGCGGGTTTGGCGTCCACTAAACTGCAGGTGTGTTTACAGTGTATTGGCAGTTAATTCACGAAGCTAATTCTGCATCACAACATGTTTCACGTAAAATGAGCTTTTGGACATTACGAGATTTTTCTGAAGTGGTATTATGTTGAAAACATTAACGATTGTTTCATAGTACTACTTACTCTGAAGTTAATTAAAAGCTGCCAGTGGGTCTTTCAGTACTATCTAATGATGTTTGCACGTTTTCTATTGCAACTCTATAACAGCATTATAAAGTTCATACGCAAGAGGAATCACAACATTTTTAGACGCGCCGCTGGAACCCAATTGTATGCTATTTCTTGCAGATATCTGCCTAATTACACACAGAGTGTTCTATCCAGTGGACGGTGTTCCGTGAGCGTGTGGGGAGCAATCAGCAAAGATGGCCTTGGTCCCCTTGTGCGTCTGGAAGGGCCCTTCACTGCGTCACGGTACTGCGACGTCATCACTAGACACCTCGTTCCGTATGCGCTGGACGGTCCCTTCAGCGACGGCTGCTATTTTTTTCAACACGACCGCAGCCCGATCCATAAAGCACGTATCGTCCAGTCGTTGCTAGAAGAACATGCTGTTTGCCAGCTTGAGTGGCCTCCATGTGGCGCCGACTTGAATCCCATAGAAAATGTCTGGGGCATGTTGAAGAAACGGCTGTCCACACGAGCCAACCGCGGCCGCACGGCCGATACGCTGTGGCAAGCGATCGCACAAGAATGGGAAAGCCTGCGCGGTCGACCGGAGATTACTGAATCTTTGTACGAGTCGATGCCCACACGCATCAATAAGGTGCTAGAAAACGGCGTACATTTCACTTCCTACTAGATCATTGAGAGACCTATGTTTCATGACACTTCTGTAAATGTCTTGTGAATAAATTCATCCCCTTCAGACACGAATTATGATGCACTGTCTGCAAATGCGTCAAATGCGCATGGCATCATTTCAAGACGCTCACTATTACATTCCAAGAAAGAAGACGAAGCAATGTGCTGTTTTGTGCGAGTTTCAGTAAAAAAAATTAATTAGCGTAAAACTCATTATCTAATTATTCTGAAATCCGTCAGCTTCAATGCTTGCATAAAAAGAATCAACTATTAGGCCCGAAACGCATGCACACTTGCTTTTTCGGTTGTATTCGTGTCGACCGGAGAAAAAAAATACTCTTGACGTTGGTCTTGGAACGCGGCACGTCGAACGATTGTCTAACATGGTAGTGTCTCCAGCAAAGTGATCATCTGCAGCAATACGCAGGACAATGAAGTTAACTGACCGCTAGTTGTCCCATCAGGAAGCGGACACGAATGTGCACACTGAGTTTTAGGTCATTTGAAGAAACACGTGGCGTGGGACGCGCCTCCGAAGTTCGAGTCCCCAAACGAGGACGCCGTGTCGCAAAGGGTTATAAAAAGAGTCATCGCACCCGATTATTTCTTATTTTTCTAAATGTAACCACTATAGCAGCGCGGTGGTTCGGGCTTTGCGCAGCAAAACCTGGGCGCAGGCGATCAAATCCCGGCCGCTACTGTCACTTAGCGATGGGGGAGGAACGGAAAAATTCTGCCTACTGACTAAGCATCTGTGTCCCATGGCTGCCTCACCGCTCACTCACGCACTCACGAAAAAAAAAACAGCGTGGCTACGCGAAAATAGAACTGATAACAGCCGAAGAATACGCTGTCTGATTACTTGTACTGATATTCTGCTCTCAAAATATAAGCAAGTAGCCCTGGCTAACAAAGAGCGCGTCACGTTGAAAGAGATAGGTAGAAAATATTTGCGCATAGTGCGAAAATAGACAGGCCATAGATTTAAGGAGGGATGCGTCTTCAACGTAGCGCTGCTGTCGATCGCTGGTGACGTAGCGGAAGTGTCGCGAAGAGGCTCTTGGCCACGCGCTCGCGTGGTCCGCAAACTTTTGTGGTTGACTGTACGGGCCTGCGAAAAAAATAAGAAACTTCACCCAAGGGATTCCATTGATTCTTTTCTATCATTTATGCGTAAAGTGTGCTAATAGTCAAGAGACGCGTTTTCAAACTGCATGCATTCAGTACAAGCATACGTAGATGCAAACACCTTCACTGCGCGTGTCCGTTTGGAAGCTAGCCAAAGAAATGCACGAGTTGCGAACGAAATATTTCTTTTTGACTTCAGTACTTGTGTTCATTTGCCTAGTCACTGTATTTCTAGTTTATTGAATGGAATAAATACGGTGACTACAGGCAGGGTTTAGCAAAGATAATAGACGCAGAAGCGTAGTCAGAGTGGACGGCCATTTTCGGATATTGTAAATAAACACCGCCTCTCGTCATAGCTATTTTTCTAATGTACTCATCAATGAAACGGGACATTCGATTACCGTATAGATTACATGTACGGCATGCACACGTACGACGTGACGCTAAAAATGGCCAGCGCAAACACATTTAGCGGTTGTGACTGTTGTAAAGGCGAGAGCCCTTTCGAAGGAAAGAGCAGGCTTTGTCGTCGGGGACGGACAAGCCTTGAGACAAGAGACAATGCGTCAGCTCCTCTTTAGGGTTTCATTTCTTTTTCTTTCTGTATCCATGCACCGAATTCCGCTTACCACGCTTACTCCTTCATACCTCTTTCTCGTCGGCTTCTATGAGCAGCACCGTGTAGCAGATGACGCTACCACATACTTGAAACAGACGTTTCAACAAATGTTGGGCAGAATTGCATAAAAACCAATGTTAGCTTCTTATTGCGAGGTGGCGGGGGATGGCAAAATGTTTTCTTTGTAAGAACATGCTTTTATTGGCTGGCTACAACCACAAATAATACCTGTACTTCGAAGATTAACCAGCGTGTATCGATACAGAATGCTTGGGAGAGCTGCATTTAAATTCTCGTGCCAATTTGTGGCAGCTCCATTTCACATTTAAAACACCATGAGAATACTTACTCTTTGTCTGGGTTTATGCACACGAGATGGGCAACTGTGGTCGAGCCCGGAGGCTGCACCGAGCCAGGTAGATCGAAGTGCGTTGGCTGCGAAAACACAAACAAAACAACACATGTTTTCACACTGCGTCATATTGCGTTTACAATAGAAAAAGTAAAACAGTGTGAAAGTCATGAACGAAAGGATTGTAGTATGAATGCGGAAACACACGCAGGGCGCTGGTTTAGAACTTGACTTTACAAACGCCAAGCTTCCTCGTGGTTAGACGGGCCCGGCGGGGTCCTTTTCAAGCGAAGCTTTATAAGCTCACAAGTGTCGGCAGTGGTGGTGGTGTCACGCTGAAAGGGGGGCCGATCGTGGTTGTAGTGCAGAAAGGGTCCAAGCACAATGGCAGATATCAGGGACAAAACGGAAGTGAGAAAGAGAGAGAGAGAGAGAGAGAAAGCAAGAAAGAGAGAAAGAGAAACTTGTAAATGCGCCCAATGGCTACCCCTGGCACCTAAGAGCACTGTGACCACGCCTGTATTCTCTCTCCGCTCTGCTTTTCCTCCTATGTCCCCCTTTTCATTTCCCTGACGATGAGCCGTGATCCCTGAAGGCCCGCAGAAAGTAGCACCTTTTGTTATTCACAAGCACTCTCTCTCTCTTTGCCGAGGAAACTTTATTTTCCGCAAATCTCCAGAGGCAGACTCATCAGCAGGCCAAATCGTATGAGAATATCGCCCCTAAATAGGACTTTATTAGCTTTTTGTAGGCCATTTTTTGTCACTGGTCCACATGTATTAGACACGCCGGTTGCCCGCCGTGGTTGCTCAGTGGCTATGGTGTTGGGCTGCTGAGCACGAGGCTGCGGGGTCGAATCGCGGCCATGGCGGCCGCATTTCGATGGGGGCGAAATGCGAAAACACCCGTGTACTTAGGTGGACGTTAAAGAACCCCAGGTGGTGCAAATTTCCGGAGTCCACCACTACGGCGTGCCTCACAATCAGATCATGGTTTTGGCACGTAAACCCCATAATTTTTTTTATACACGCCGGATGCCTTTTGAAAACTGCGCATAAGTGTTCTATTTAGTTTCCGTGGACGGTTACGTATAGAGTCCTTCGATCGCATTGACAAACTAAAAAAAAACTATGAGCCTACTGTGCCGAATCAGGCGTTCTTACAGAGCAGATTTCGGTGAAGACTAATAACCAAAATTTTATTGTTCCTTTCTTTTAGAACAGTGGAGGTAGGTATTTCTATGGCAAAACCGGAGGCAGTCCCATTTTAGTCCACCTCCATGATCTAAAAGTTGAATATGGCGCATTGTCGCCAATATTTATAGTTGAGTTTCAACATTCCATCAACAAATAATATTAGATTTCTCAGTAGACCACGAAGAATTATGGTCGTTTAACGCAAACAGGGAAGGACGGAAGGTGTCAAAGGGAGCACCCCGGGCAAGAGGCTAGTTTCCCGGCAATCAACGCCGACGGTGCCCCCTTCTATCGAGTGACGTTGGCGCTGCCATAAGGCTGGCGGTAAACGCACGATCTCATTACAATTGAAACGTCACATCCCCAGCCACTTCATTAGGCCGAGAAATTTGAGCTGGAACTGAGCAAGGGTTCTCCCAATTTCACACTTCTGTTATCGCGATCAGCTGGCCGATGACACATCGCTGCAGAAAATTCGGCTGCACGAAAGGCTGAGAAACGGCCAGTAGTTGATACGAATGACAAGAAAAAGCATTCGAGTAGATATTGGAATGTTTTTGTTATCAACGTACTTCGACGTGAAGTGAGAACTCGAGGTTGTGCAAGGGGGCGGCAGGCTGACAGGCGGGCTAGAGTTGAAACGCTTTTAACGCCATTAGCATTCTTACGGTACTTCAGCCCCCTTTCGGGGGCTGTATGAGGACGTATGTTTCTAACCATTTCCTCACCAACTTGGATCACTGGATATGTGAAACTTGGTATGCACCGCAGCTCAATGAACCTCTTTTACGTCAACTTGGTAAGGGCTACCTGGTCTCTGCCGTTCTTCAGTGAACCCGGTGCCAAATTGCGTCACTGCTTATGTGCCACAGTGACATCACTGCGAGGTATGTGATGCTCTTCAATGAATTTCTGAGACCAACTTGGGAAACTGAGCATGTCCCACTGTGTATTTGGTGCACTTCAATTATATTACTTAACCAGGTTCACAGCAACTTGTGTTACTGTTGATAAGATGTTTATTATAACGAAAGCCTTGTCTCATGGTGAGGTCTCCATTTCAAAGCCGTTACAAAACCGCGTCGTCGACACGAAATGGTCCTCTAAGGATAATAGGCGATAATGCTCATAAAACTGCAATTAAGGGTAGAAGAATGATTAAGCATGTGAACTGAAATGATAATGGCTATACAGAGAAGTGAAAGAGGTGAATTGAGAGAGATCTGAAGGTGAATTAAGAGTGAATTGATGATGAACTAAAGGGGTTTAGTTGGGTGATAGGAGTCAAACGAAAGGTAATGGTGAGATAGAGTGATCTAAGGTAATGAAGAGTAAATGAGAGTGAATTAAGAGTGAATAAAGCTGAATCAAGTGGTGATAAATTGAATAAGGAGTGATGAAAATCGGAAATTTCGAGTAATGGAGCAAACCAAGTGTGATGGAAGTAAATCCGACATGATAAAGTGAATGAAGGTGAAACAAGCCGTGATAGGGTGACTCAAGCATGAAATAAGTGTAAATGAAGGGTTTATGGTGTTGCGGAGGGACTTTCAAAAAATATATGTGAGCTTTGAGGGTCCAAGGGAGAGTGACTTAAGGAAAAAAAAAGAAAGTTCCAGTTCCAGTTTGGTGAATCATAGGAAGGGTGACTTCCAAAAAAACGTGATGATTAACTTGTGGTTTCAGAGTGGACGATGACTCAGCAAAAGAAAAGAAGTGGTCGTCGTGTCATTACGTTGGCGGCGCTTGGGCTTTCGCGTTCAATTCATCTTAGTTGTAGCATAAGGGACCCCTAGTAATTTTGGGCGCTGTCCTTCAAGGACGCTGCGAGTTCAAGGAACGGCGAGACAGCGTGGGGCAACGTCTCGAAACACCATGGGCCAGCAGCGCGAGCGGAGCGAGCTGAGCGTTGGCGATGCTGCTGGACGGAGGCGCGTATTCTCCTTCACAATCGCCCCCACAGAAAAAGAGCCATCCTGGCGACCTACGAGGTGGGAGGCAGGGCGTCATGGTAGCTACGGCTTGAGACGTGCCACGTGCACGAGGTCATGTCCATGCTGGCGCATGTCAGATGAAAAAGTGCGAAGTGGGAAAGTCACCGGGGATGTTCGCTATCAGATGTTGTAAGGCCTTTCGTACTTTGGGACGAGTTTAGAGGAAAGCCCGGGAGTTTGGCAAGGAACAGTCAGCCATACAAGAGTCCCTGGGGCATACGTGTGATTTGGAAGCGAGTCAGCGCGGCCTTCCTTTTGGCGCTGTTGTTCTTGTGATGTAAAGGTGTGCGCGAGCTCGCGGCACTCTTCGGCTTGTCGGGCAGCTGTGTACACAGGTGGGCTTCAGGACGGTATGAAAGGAGAGTGGCGATGGTATGCAAAGGCTGCCGTCCATACAGGAGGAAGGAAGATGAAAATCTCGTAGTAGCTTTTATCGCTGTCTTGTATGAGAATCTTGCAAAAGAAAGTACGCGCCCAGTTACCATAATCAGATGCCATGTACGTCGCGAGCACATCATCTAGAGTGCGGTTAAATCGTTCAGTGAGCGCATTGGTATGCGGATGGTATGCCATGCTCATTCGATGAATAATGTGGCATTCCGAAAGCAGAGATTCGACGACTTTGGAGAGGAAGGCCCGACCTATTTTACTAAGGAGTTCTCGAGGTGCGCCATGTCGAAGGATGAAGTGATGTAGGATTAAAGAGGCTACATCCCACGCTGTAGCATTTGGTAAAACTGCAGTTTTGGCGAAGCGTATAAAATGGTATAAATGGTATAAAATGGTATAAAATACATAGCTACTATGATGCACCGATTGCCATCTGGTGTAATTGGAAGCGGGCGGTACAGGTCAAAGCCGACGCGATCGAAGGGTTTCGCAGGGCACGGACGCGGCTGAAAGGTGCCACACGCGCGTAAAGGTGGTGATTTGAGACGCAGACAGGGCAGCACTGAACAAACTTTCGTACAAAGGTGTACATTCCTCGCCAGTAGTAGCAATGGCGAATACGTTAGAAAGTCGTAAATACTCCGGCGTGGCAACAATGCGGATCGTTGTGAAAGGAGGCGCAGATTTGTGATTGTAAGCTGCGGGGAATGACCAGCAGCCATCAACGGCCTCCAGGAGCGTAGTTGCGTCCTTGGAGCAGACGGTCACTAATGGCGAAATGAACAGCTTGGCGTCGGAAGAATCGGGATACAGGGATGGTCGATTATCCAGAAAGATAGGCGAAAAGAGTCAACGGGTCACGGCGTTGTTCGGTGCCAACTGAGTCAAGGTCAAGAGATGATATGCACTGTGTGCAAGTGGTGCCACAGGAAGAGTCAGGAGGTGTAAAGATGAACGGGACAGGGCGTCTGCGTCAGTGTACTTGCGTCCGCAGCGATAGACCGCGCGAATATCGCACTCCTGAATTCGCAGTGTCCAGCGTGCAAATCGGCCAGATGGATCTTTCAACGTAGCGAGCCAACAAGGCGCGTGGTGATCTGATAAGGCTGATTCACACTACGCCGACACGACAGCGATATTGGTCTGCCGACTGATGATGACAGCAGTCGAAAGCAGTCAAAAGCAGTTTACAGGAAGGAAAACACTGTGTTCAGCGGTTTAAAGGAAGGAAAAAGCTGTCACCAACAGTGGGCAGACGGCAGACGAGAATGGGTGCCGTGTCGGCCTAGTGTGAATCAGCCTTTACTACAGGTCAAGTGGGTGGCCGTATAAGTATGGGCGAAACGTGCCAGCGCCGAAGCTAGAGCCAAGCATTCTTTTTCACTCACGCTGTATTTGGCTTCTGCCTTTGTCAGCGTGCGATTCGCATAGGCGACGACATATTTGGAGTAGCCGGGCTTTCGTTGCGCGAGGAAAGCCCCAAGACCGACCCAGCTGGCGTCCGAACGCACTTCAGTTGCATCTACCGGGTCCAAATGACGAGGAATAGGTGGAGAGGTAAGAAGTAAAAAGAGCTGGACATACGAGTATCGACCCACAAAACACCGAAGTTCTTTGATGCTAGTAGGCTTCGGGAACTCACCGAATGCATGAAGTTTTGAAGCGTCGGGTAGAACGCCCAGCTTGGATACGGCGTGGCCTACGACGGTCAACTCCTGTGTGGCGAAGCGACCCTTTTTGAGGTTGAGTTGCAGGCCAGCGTTCGTTAGAGACGTGGAAACATCTCTAAGGCGAAATAGGTGGGTCGGAAAATCAGAAAAGAAAACCACGACATCGTCTAGGTAACATAGACACATAGACCACTTGAGGCTACGCAGCGTATGCTCCATTAGTCGTTCAAACGTGGCCGATGTGTCTATGTCCCAGTGCTTAAGAGCCGCTCTATAATGAATCGCTTCAAAAACTAGCCAGGTTCCGGGCTTCAATTACCATCTCTGATGTCAATTTCAGCTCTGGGCACGTGCAACTGGATATGTGCCCCTATTCAAACAAGCTCTTTACAGCCACTGGGTCAGTGAGTGAGGAGAAGGATGAAAACTATTTATTAAACGCTGCAGCCGTAATCATTTCGTAATGACTGGCGATGACAATGCGTCAGCATTGAGTTCATATAGCGACCAAACACATTGCCACCATTATGTATGATGAGCGTACTGCAGTGGGACTCCACTTTCGCGCTTCACGAAGACTGGGCGCCAGTTAGCGCTGCCGCCGCGAAGCCCGCGCGTGGCCTCCGAAATGCATGGCACGCCGGTGTGGGCGAACGCTCATAAACGCGTCATGAGACAACCAGGCTCCACACTCGTGCTTCGATGGCGATGATTCATTGGCATCTCCTTTAAAACGGGGGGGGGGGTTGACAAATAGTCACCTAGCTTGCTTGTTTTAATCAGGTATGTTCTACATAATTCTAATTGCATCATTTTTGTAGACATCTCCTTAATCCTTTCTTTCCTTCCTCACAACTTTGCTATCTAGCTTGTACCGCTACCAATGTGTGTAACGCATCCGGTCGTATCAATCTCTTTCCTGCTCTCTTTCCACCAACACTCTAAACGTCTTTTGCTTATCTAGACGGCTGACTGGCCGATGATTCCGTCTATGTTAAACCTAAACACTTCCGGAAGGTGAACTTTACCTACGGGTCTTACTGGGCGAATCCAACCACATTCCATTAGGATGTGCTAAGTGGTCTCCGGATTTTCGCTGAAGCATGCCCATGCCTCCCGTTGTTGGGAATATTTCCTGTGGTATGTTCTTGCTTGTAGAGCTCGAGCCTCGAAAAGCATGAAACTGTCCTTTGCGTTATCTGAGATTTTTCTTATTAATTTCATTCTTCTTTCTGGACACACTGCGCCTCCATCTAGTGGCACTACCGAGAAGTCCACGCATGGCCTCCGAGACAAAAAGTGTGCGCGTCTGTGCCTGCAAAATTGTTCCCTCGCTTTCCGCGCACTTAGTGACACATACGCAGTGAATCAAGTTGGAGAAAGGTTAATTTAACAGCGGAATATACCCAGTGCACTAACGGCGCAGCTCGCTAAGGCGTTCGCGTGAAAGACGTTTTTACGTGCGAAGCACCTTATGCCCTCGGGCTGTCGGCATATCCTGTCGTCGCCGTCAAGGTAAGCAAGCAGCACCGAGCGCGTGCCCAGCGTCCCGCGTGCTGAGCGCGTCATCGTCTTCCACAGTTGGGGCCGTATTCTGAAACGTTCGCCTAGGTGAAATTTCTTTTTTCGCTTTCAGGCGTGCACTGATTGGCTGTTTTAGCAAAATTGGATGAGCTGATTGGGTGGTTGAGCCTGACGTCATTCAATTTTGCTCAACCAGCCAATCAGCGCGCACGCCTGAAAGCGAAAAAAAGAAATTTCGCCTAGGCGAACGTTTCAGAATACGGCCCTTTTCTGCGTTGCCGCTCATCATTCCAGCGAAGAATTTCACCTCTTTTCTGTCATCGTAATGGGAAGGCCGTGTTTACGAGGTTATGAGCCATTGCTTAAGCCAGTACGAGCCCATTAGTGGTGCATCACTGCACTGCTTCGCACCTCCGCAGATTTCACGTTAGTGGAGCTGCATTTGGCTGAATGGGTCATTTGACACTCACGCATAAAATTTAATTCACCACTCAAACCGAGCCTATCACTTAACTCGTGCTAACTGTAATAACTAATAAAAATTTAAACAGTAAGAAAGGCATCCACAATTTTTTCTTGAATAGGGGCACCATGGTGCCTCTGGTGGGCAGCGGCCATCGCTGCTCAATATATTATTGGTATACATTGCATCCAATTTCCTTTCACTCCCGGACTGCTCCCTCAAGAGGGGGCGCGCCGTTGAAATCTTCCATTTCTTCGTGCAGCCGAAAGAAACATTCCCAAAGTATCATGTAATTCACAGTCAGCAGAAAACTAAGACAGCCCGCACAATATCTCCTTTTATTGTGGCAAAACCATTGACAGAATCACTCGGCCAGGTTACGAAGTAACTAAGATGGGAAGCAGCGACCTTCTTCTTGAAGTTTGTGACAAGACTCATTACAGAAAATTGTCCGAACTTACATTCCTGTTTCAGTGGGCCCACACAGATCTTTGAATACGGTCCGTGGTGTCATCTCCGAAGATGACCGGCTCGATCTTAATGAATGTGAGCTACGATGACGATGAATGTAGTGTTTTGTGGCTCAATGGCCAAGTATGGCCTAAGAGCGCCAGGTCAGTGTTAATAGAGTGTCATAGCTGAGCGCTTGCTATCTGCTCTGCTCCGACCCGGCATATGCTAGCAAATTCTACACAACCGCTTAGCGGCAACGCTTTCGCACTTGCGCACAACGCTCATACCGTCAGCGGAACAAAGACCTCATCCCTCGCTCCGCTACAAAGCCGAATGAGCGGAGCATGACAGCGTGTCTACATGGCCTTTTCGTCGTTTTGCAGCCGAGTTGATAAGCGTCGCTCGCGTCTCGGCAAGACGCTTATCAAATGCGAAATCTACGCAGTTCCCTGCAGTATCTCAGAACTGGAAATCGGAGAGGAGCGGAGCGTGAGCGGCGCTCTGCTAAAACTGTCTATTTTGTTTGAATTGGAGCGATGAATTACGAGTGGTGGATATGACGCGGCTGCAAGCGGGCCAAATATAGTATCTGTAAAGTGCTTGAACATTTAATAAGATTATGGCAATGAATACTGAGGGGTACTATGAACATGAAGAATGCATTGCGAAAGAATGGTACGATATGCAGAATATGTGAGATGTGATAATTCGCAAGAAGCACTACTGCCTAAACAGAGCCCTTGAACAACAACGGCCTTGAGGCATGTGCTCGACTGAACTACTACCACAGTGGCATCCTCTGGAGAGAGGATGAGCTACGAATTTATTGGGCTTATAACATGTAGGGCAACATTGTTCAAGAAAGCGAGGACTGCTTTGGTGTTAAAAAATGTCGCAATTTCACCAGAAAGGCAAAACATCAATTGTGATAGCAAATAGTAGAGAACTATACGGAGTAGGGATAGTAGCTTTATCGGCTGCATAAACTTGGACACATTCGTTTACTAACTGAATTAAAAAACGTGGTGTCAGCGCGCACAAGCAAACATGAATAGATCACACTCGCTGACCGCAGACAACCACTGTCAAAATGCCGGCGTGAGCAAGCAGGTAGCGAAGGTTCGTGCGCTGTATCACTTCAATGGAAACTGAGCGGCCGAAAGCACAGCGCATAAAAAGGTCAGAGCCATGTGGAGATCGCTTTCAAGATACGGCGTGCGCGACAGCCTGCGGGCTGTCGGTACAAACTTCAAGTACGCATTTGTTGGCAGAGTAGAAGCCGCCCACCCCCCTCCCTCCTGGGCTGCTTTCCTGCTTTCCTCCTTTCGCACAGCGCCGTCCCCACCCCTCCCTCCCTCCCATAGCCCCCCGGCCTTTCGTGCGACGGAAGAGGTCACGTTTGCTCTCCGCCGTGAGTTCGCTCTCCGTGAAAGCGCGCGGGGCACTCGCACATACGGTGCGCGGCGACGATTTTATCACCCTTGGACTTTGCATGGAACCTCACGGCGATGACGATGGCGACGCCGACGGCAGAAATCCGCTTGAAGTGTCCATATAATTGCTATCGCAATAAAAGTGGTTCTTTACCAAGAAACACAGCGGGACGGAGAGAGACGCAATAGCGGTATGCGAGAGAATAATGTTGCTTCCACTCTCTTTCGGCTTCCTGACACCCCAGAAGGACGTGGAGGATGGTGACACTGTCACCACATCGACCACAGGTTGCAGGTTCGTTACTAGTTAACAGAAAATTGTGAGTACAAAATGTGTGTATTGTATATATAGGGGCCACGGCACCACCACTGTAATCCTAGGCTCACCGCTGAAGTTTGTACACGTCCTGTTGCTGATTTTCCTGGGCCGGCCATGGTCCATTTCTTCGATGCGACCGATCCCGACGACACCCATGCGTGAATGGCACAACGGTACAAGCTCCCCCTGGCTCGACGCATTTTCGTCAACGGACTGCGGCCTATCAATGCCGTTGTTTTCCAGTTCGCCTCTCCTCGATGCTCCGTCACTACTGGGCGCCGCAGTTTTTTCCGTCTGGCAACGTGGGACCAAGTCAGCTGAGCGGGCAGTACAAAAGTGCGCGCATTCCGACGCCACCATGGGCCACGGCATCGCCACTGTGATCCTACGCTCACCGCTGATGTTTGTACAGGCTAGCTACTATGATGCTTATTCCTATCGTGACGATGATGTCTGTATTTTAGCGGTGTCGTGGCCATGTCATGTTTGGAAAAGTGTTCGCGCGTCTGTAGTGTATCTGATGTGCCTGCTTGTTCTGGGAGGCGATGTCGAGCTTAACCCGCACACAAGATTATGGCAATGAATGACCATGACCAAGGCTCAAGAGGAAAAGGTAGACCTTGTGGCTGGCTGTATCTTGCGTGATGAAGCTAGCAATTCAGTACTTCAAGAATCTGTTAACAAGGTGCTTCAAATTCACTTAGAGTTAAAGAATGATTTAGAAAAACTGACAAAGCGTTTCCTTGATCTAGAACAGAAATTTGCTGCAGCCCCTAGTGCTCAGTCCATCGCGTGCAGTGACAGTGGTCTCGTAGGTGTACAAGAAAAAATTGACGACCTGGAAAATCGCTCTAGGCGGTCTAACGTTCTCTTTTATGGCATAACAAATTCGGCGAAGTCTGAAACTTGGGAAGAGTCAGAACGACTCGTAAATAATTTCTGTACCGAAAAACTAGGGCTTACCGTGACATCAATTTCGAGAGCACATCGTGTGGGCTGCTTTTCGTCGGAGAAGAAGCGGCCTATCAGAGCCAAATTCTTCAATGAGAAGGAACTCGAACTGGTTCTGAGCCGCGGCTTTAAGTTAAAAAACACCAATTTCAGCATCTCGCGAGATTACTCGGAAACAGTTCCCGAAAAGTGACCGAAGCTTCTCCAGTTCTCGCGAACTATGAAGAAAGACGGGGATCGAGTACGTCTTGTTTTCAACAAACTGCATTTGAACAATGACGTTTATGAGTGGAACCAATGAAGGGCAGACTGTTCTTGTTTCCCGGCGCAGGGATGAATGATGTTCCTCCTTCGTTTCCTTAGGTTCAGGTTCATCTACCAGCTTACCCGTAGAATTGCATTGTCGCACTGATAAAAATTTCCCTTTTTATACACCAACGCTAGAAGTGTTGTCGCTAATGGTATTGCACTCTCATCGCTCATCGATTTATTCCAGGCTTCTTTAGTGTTACTTACCGAGACCTGGCTTAACGACACCATTCACGATAACAGCATCTTTAGGAGTGAATCCACTTTCAAGTTCTTTCGATGTGATAGACAACAACGTAAAGGGGGCGGTGGGCTCATCGCGATAAAGGAAGAATTCATTGCCACACCCATCATTATCGATTCTTTTCTTGAATGTACTTGGATTTCCTTGAAGGGTGCTGCATTTAGTGTAATCATTGGCGTTTTTTACCGTCCACCCGACATGTCTGACGCGTTTTCAGATGATATCATCGGGTGCTGAGCGAGGTGTTCGCGCTTTTTCCGAGGTCGGTAATTATCATATTTGGCGATTTCAATTTTTCAAATATCAATTGGTCGTCACTATCCGTATCCGCCACGGATGCGGCTGCACATTCTTTTCTGAGCACTTGTCTTGGCTTTTCATTAACCCAACTTGTTAGTCAGTCAACACGATCCGCTGAAACTTCTGCCAATATACTAGACCTAGTTTTAACTAACAATCCTCATATATTTTACAACATAACTCATGAAGAAGGCATCGCAGATCATGATGTTATAACTGGATGCATTAACCTTTGCGTGAGCAAAAGAACAATTACCAAAAAGAAAATAAAATGTTACGGTAAAGCCAATTTTGACGCAATTAACAGTGAATTAACAACATTTTCAGATCAATTTCTGCGTGATTTTTATTCACGCTCTATTGAGCAGAACTGGGCCCTCTTAAAGCCAACCTCAGTTCTCTCATTGACACGTTCATTCCTATGTTATTCATTTCCTGCAAAAACAGTTCTCTTTGGTTTACAAACAAGCTTCGGAGGCTTAATAACAAAAAGAAGAGACTGTACAGGCAGGCAAAACTGACTGGTCTCGCGAGTGCCCCTGACAAACACAGTGTGCGAAAAGGGTTATAAGGCATTGCTAAAATCTACTCGCCATAACTTTTTTTCTCATGATTTACCATCCATGCTAAAGAATAATGCTCGTCGCTTTTGGCGTGTTGTGAATCCTGTAACTCACGCTGACATCAGTCTTACTGATTCTCATGGAGTTGCTATCCCCGATTCAGATTGTGCTCAACTTCTTAATGATTCGTTTATAACAATTTTCACTCATGAAAACGTTAACTCATTGCCAACTTTCAAGGCATTAGTAGGAATCACAATGCACGAGGTAGTCATCAGTGAGTCTGGTGCTTTAGCTCTACTAAGCAATCTTAAAACGTCATCTAGCGCTGACCATCTAGGCTTCAATAATAAATTTTTTAAAGAATACATCGCATAGTATTTGTTCTACGTTAACCGCTCTATTTTCCCAGTCACTATCAACTGGCTGTATTCCTAATGACTGGCGCATTCGTAAAATAATATACCCATTTTCAAATCAGTTGACCGTGCTTGTCCGCTCAATTATCGTCCCATCTCCTTAACCAGTACTATTTGTAAATTACTCGAACTTATAATACACACTCAAGTCATCAACTTCCTTGAAGACCATAGCATTATTTTCAAGTATCAGCACGGTTTTCGCAAGGGCTACTCATGCGAAACCCAACTAGCCGGATTTATTAACGACATACACGCACTGATAGACGCTGGGTTTCAAGTAGACGCAATATTTTTAGATTTTTCCAAGGCATTTGATCGTGTTCCACACCATAGGTTGTTACTTCACCTTTCACAACCTAACATTCACCCTACTATAATTGCATGAATTCAGTTTACATAAGTTAACAATTCTAACTCATCTTATGCTGATGTTACGTCTGGAGTTCCACAAGGCAGCGTACTTGTACCTTTACTCTTTCTAATCTATTTCTAATTTCTACCTTCTACACGCGTGTAGCAATATAATGATTTACCCAGTTGCGTGCTATCCAAAATCAGACTATTTGCATATGATTGTGTACTTTATCTATGTGTAACAAGTAACACTGATAATCACTTACTACAAACTGACCTGGAGGCAATAAGTACATGGTGTTCTTATTGGTTAATGCCATTAAAAATTTCCAAAACTAAACTCTTGTCTTTCACCAATAGGCCACGAATTCCAACCACCTAGTCCCTTGATAAACGCTGTGGAACTCGCCACAGCTTACAAGTACCATGGCATCCATCTTCAGTCAAACTTATCATAGAATAATCATATTAGTCTTACCCTTGCCTCTTCTAACCGTACTCTCGGACTTAATAAACATAACCTATAAGAAGCACCAATGCATGTTAAAAAACTAGCGTACACAACTATAACCCATCCTAAACTAGAATACGCGTCTGCCATTAGGGATCCCGAACAAACTTATGTCATCAATAACATCGAAGCCTTGCAAAACGTTGCTGCGCGATTATTTTTTTCAGATTATTCACGTTACACCAGCGTCACCTCGTTAAAGAATAAAGCTGAGTCTGACACCTTAGCACTTCGCCGTAAAATTTCTCGCCTATCACTTTTCCATAAGCTTTATCACCATCCATCACTTCATGATGATTTCTTTCTGTCACCACCAGTTATCTTTCCACGTCGTGACCATTCATACAAAGTCAAACGCATTAACTGCCAGTCATCCCATTATGCATATTCATTCTTACCGCGCACAATAACTGAGTGGAACGCCTTACCATCAGACATTGCCAGGGAACCCGACTTGGCTAAGTTTCAAGATTTAATTCGCTCACGACTTGTCAACTAATCTTATTATTATTGTGGGACTTTTACAGTGCTTTCGATGTTTGTTGCTGTTTTGCTTTTAATTGCAGTTGCCTTATGTTCTCCGAATATCTACTAATGTTTTCTCTGAAATAATTGTGACTTATTTTGTGTATTACCTATGTTTCACTCTATTCTTACTTTTGTTATATTGTCTTGTTTTTAATATGATGTATAATGTATGACCAGTGCCTGTGTGCCTGTGACCTCCCCCCCCCCCCATGTAATACCCTCATAATGAGGGCCTTTGGGGGTATTTTGAATAAATAAAAAATATTCTGAGACGACACAAGAGGACATTTGTTCTTCGTGTTTTCGTAGTGTAGCGCCAGAAATCTAATTTTGGCTTAATCACGTGAAGCTTATTGTTCGTATCAGCATCTCACAAGCGTTGCCAGTGGCTTCCCAGTTTGTTTCGTATGAAAGACTTCAGATCTGTAGCAGGGGCAGCAGCGGAAAGATTAATACCTTGCGATGCCATTGATTTGGCGATTTCGTCGGCAAGTACATTACCCACGATTTCTCTGTGGCCAGGAACCCAGCATATTATTACATGTCTATGAGATAAATGAATGTTGCAGAAGAATGAGTAAGGCTCAATAAAAACAGGATTTTCATGCTTTTGAAAGGTTATGAACGCTTTTACAAGACAACGAATCTGTGAATCTTATTGCTTTCTCTCGTTTTAATTTCTATATATGTTTCCCCGAAGACAGTACTGTGTAGGCTTCTGCATTCAAGATACTTGTTAGGGGGTTGAATAGGTCAGATTTCGAAATAGAGGGGCCAACAGCCGCGTAAGGTAGGCCAGCATGTGACTTTGACGTGTCGGTGTAGAATACCGAGCATGAGTACTTCGACTGAAGTTCGCGGAAATGCATTGCGATTTCGAGCTCGGGAGCGTGCTTTGTGACATCTACAAAGGATAAATCACATTTTAGCACCTGTCACTTCCAGGGCGGTGACAGCTTGGCTGGAGGAATTAGGCGATGTTCGAGAAGTGGGACATCCATCTCTTCGCTAAGTTTTCTTACACGCAGTGAGAAAGGCCACCTCATAGAGGGTCGATAATGAAAAAGCGTTCCACACGTCAAATCACTAACGGTTATAGAACAAGGATGTTCCCGATTGGAGCACACTTTGAGAAAATAGGTGAAGCTGATGTATGTTCTTTGCAGATGAAGTGACCACTGATTTCATTCTACATATAAACTTTCGACAGGGCTTGTTCTGAATGCGCTCGGGGCGGCAGAGTGATATACCACGGCACCATAGTCCAATCGTGACCGAATGAGGCTCTTGTGAACAGTCATTAAACAGTTCCTGTCACTGCCCCACGATGTGTTAGATAAAATTTTCAGAAAGTTCATTTTTCTAGGCATTTCACTTTGCGATTTTTTATGTGTGGAATGATTGTATGTTTAGAGTCAAGTATGTTGCCTAGGAACTTGTGCTCTTTGTTAAGTGGTATTTGTTGCCCGTACATTCGATAGTGAGATCTGCAACACGCCGTTTTTTCCTGGTGAAAAGAACACAAGAACTTTTGTGGGGTTCATTCTGAACCCATTTTCGTCTGCCCACTTAGACACTTTGTTGAAGCCGTGTTGTACCTGTGTGTATGTATTTGTATGTCGTCCAAGCAAAAGGAATAAAAAATAGGTGGTGGTAATGTTGCACGACGTGTGTTCATCTTGACGATAAAGAGCGTGCAACTGCGCACGCCTCCCTGTGGCACCCCAGTTTACTGTAGGAATGCACGCGACAGTGCATTACCTATTTTCACCCGGAATGTACGGTTGTGTAGGTAGCTTTCTATAATGTTTACCATATTGCCGCGGATGCCCATCGCCGAGAGATCGCGCAGAATTCCGCAACGCCTGGTTGTATCGTACGCCTTTTCCATATCGAGAAACGCCGAAAAGAAATATTGTTCTTGTATGAAGGCATCACGAATGTTTGCTTCGATGCGCACGAGGTGGTCGGTTGTGGACCGTGCTTCTCTGAAGCTACACTGATATGGATGTATAATTTTGCTTGACTCAAGCAAGTGTGAAAGGCGACGGTTTATCATTTTTTTCAAAATGTTTGCGAATACAACTTGTGAGGGCTATTGGGCGGTAACTTGTTACTAATGTGGGGTCGTTAGCTTGCTTCAGAAGCGGAACGGCAAGGGTTTCCTTCCATGCAGTAGGAAGGTACCCGGCAGCCCATATACATTGGAAAGTGCGAGTAGCGTTATTTGAGTATCGCTGTGGATGTGTTTAATCGTGTCGTACATGATCCTGTCAGGTCCAGGTGCAGAGCTCCGACATGCCGTCAAGGAGGCTCTCAACTTGTCGATGTTAAAATGCAGGTTAAAGGTTCGTTCCGTCTGCATTTACGGTCGACGGTCTTGCGTTCTGCTATTTCTTTGTGCTTTAGGAATGGCTCGGAATAATGATTAGAACTAGATTACGCGCTCGAAGTGTTCGCCAAGAGGGTCAGCTTGGTCTTACAAGCTGTTCGCTTCGTCGTTCAGTATGGGTAACTGATGGATTTCTTTTCCCTTTAGCCTTCTTAGCCCGTCCCATATTTTCGCCTCATGAGTATACGAATTTATACCTCCGAGAAACTTCTCCCAGCTTGCCCTCTTTGCCTGTCGTCGCGTCCTTCTTCCATGGGATATAGCATGTTTAAATTCAATTAGATTTTCAGCCGTAGGATATTCACGTAATTTGCCCCAATCTTTATTTTGTCTATGTAGTACCTGTCTGCAATCGTCATTCCACCAGCGAATCCGTCTTTTGAATGAAGTGCCACTTGTTTCAGGAATGAACTTCGCAGCGGCGTCAATCATAAAAGCAGGAAAGTATGATATAGCATGGTCTATACTAAGATTATATATAAAATCTCCTCATAAGTAGGTGACTTCTCTAAAGCATTCCCAGTCAGATGAAGCCAGTTTCCAGCGAGGGACCTGCGGAGGGGAGTCATGTTGGGTTACTAAGTTTAGGGTTACTAGGAAGTGATCCATTCCGAATAGATCTTTAATTACACGCCATTCTAAATCTGGGAAAAGAGAGGCAGAGCCAATCGACCGGCCTATTGATGAATATGAACTATTATGGATATTGTAATATATTGGTTCCTTCTTATTGAAAAGGCACGCACCGGAGTTCACGATTAGGTTTTCAATGAGTCGACCTCTCGCTTCGCATCGCGAGTCTCCCCAAAGTGTCTGATGCACATTAAAATCACCAGTGATCACGTATGGTGCTGGGAGCTGGTCAACGAGGCTGTAAAATTCTGTTTTACTGAGGTGATAGTTGGCCGGTATGTAAATGGAGCAAATGGTTATCAGCTTGTTAAGTAAAATTGCTCGCATAGATACAGCCTCGAGGGGCGTCTAAAAGGCAAACTGTTGGCAAGCAACAGACTTATTTACAGCTATGGCTACACCTCCGGACGAGGCAGAAGCGTTGTCACGATCTTTACGGAAAATGGCATATTGCTTGAGAAAGTTCGACTGTTTAGGATTTAAGTGTGTTTCTTGGACACACAGGACCTTCGGATTAAATTTATGTATGCGTTTTGTGATGTCGTCGAGGTTACGAAGTAGTCCTCTGACACTCCAACTGTAGTAACTGTGTGTCCATGTTGCATGCATTGTTTGTGCTGTGTGTCTCGTCTAAAAAGACTAACTTAACTTACAGGGCCCTTGTCCGGCTCTGTGAGGCGGGCTTTGTCTTTCTTGGAACGGTCGCGAGATTCTCGCGGCTGCTTAGGCGTTGGCGGCGCTTTCTGGCTGGTTATGTCCATCGACTCTTGCGAGGCGCTGGGCATTCGCTTTTGCGAGCGAAGTGTTTGACGTGAGGGCCTCATCTCGATGGACGAGATCCTTGAGGCCACCAGCCCGGAGGTTGATGGCCCCTTCTTCTGGGACAGCGGATCAGCGCTAGCCGCAGCCGCCGAGGGTGCGGATGGCGTCACCGCCGGCTCACTACGCGTTGGCCGGACAGCAGCCGGAGGTCGTTGTTACGCTGCCCCCTGACGCGCCACATCGGCAAACCTGGTTTTAACAGGTAGGTCACCCGCCTTCGTGCATCTTTAAACGATATATTCTCTTTCACTTTTATGGTTACCATTTCTTTCTTCTTCCAGGATGGGCAGGAACGCGAGTATGCAGCGAGCCCCCCATCACATTTCACACAGCCGAAACAGTTCTCACAAAAATCGGATGTGTGTTCCGGGACACTACTACACTTAGCACAAGTCAGTCGGCCTCGACAGTTCTGCGAACTGTGGCCGAATCGCTGGCACTTGAAGCATCGGAGCGGGTTTGGCACGTATTGCCCTACATGTATTTTGATGTACCCAGCCTCAATGGTCTGGGGTAGAACACATATATATGTGTTTTGTCTCAATCTCCTTACCATCGCGCCTCATCTTGGTTCAATTTACAGTCAAAACATTTTGTTCATTGCATCTTTCCAAAAGTTCATCTTCGGTGATGACAAGTCTTCATCAGAAATAACACGGCGGGTGGTTTTCATGGTGCGGTGCGGGGTCACAGTCACAGGAAAGTCTCCAAACGACACTAGATTCTGTAGTTTATCATGCTATTTCTTATCGCCGAATTCCACAAAGAGGTCACCGCTGGCCATCTTCGTCGCCTTGTAACCTGGTCCTATGGTCTTTGTCAGAGTCTTTGCAACAATAAAGGGTGTGCTCTGTGACGATCATGTGCCATCACCCCGGTCATAATCTTCGTTGGCCCGTTAGGCTCAGTGGCCCGCCAAGCTCGGTGGGCAACATTGGTTCACCAAACTGAACAAACACCGACGAACACAGGCGCTCGGGGTCAGTCATCGTTCACCACCAGCACGCTGCGTGTCGTGTCTGAGGTGAACGTTGCCTTGACCCGTCCTCGTTTACGAGTCCGGGGCAGATCGTGACACTGGCGACGAAGGAAGCGCACGTGTCGACCGAAGCCACCGAGAGCGGCCGAACACCGCCCCCCATTCTTTCCGCCATGCCGCTGTACGGGAGGCTCGAGCCGCTCGAGGGTGATGGGACCGCCTGGCCAGTTTACGAGGAACAAGTTCACGTGTTTTTCCGGGCGAAGAACACACCCGAGGCGAAACAGCGGGACCCGCGGCTTCAGTCTCCAGCTCGGCCTCTTCAAGCCGGCCACACCACATGTCAAGACGCTGAGTGAGCTGCTCACCACACTGCGGTCGCATTTTAGCCCGGCACCGTCCACCTTATAGGAGCGTTTTCGCTTCAACAACCGGAGCCGCCGCGAAGGAGAGACCCTCGTACAGTTGGTCACTGCGTTACGAGGGTTAGCGAGTGCCTGCGCCTTCGGCGACCAGCTCGACTCGCTGCTCCGGGGCCGTTTCGCCTTCGGGATAAACAATCCCGCCATGCAGACACGACTCCCGGTGCGTCCTGACCCATCGCTGGACGACGTAGTGAGGGCAGCGCAGGCGATGGACACTGCGGCCAAGGACGCCGGCGAGAATGTACGCACGACCGGCTCACCGTCGACGGAAGCAATGGTCGACAAAATTGGCGACTAAGGGCGGTACGTGCAGCCGCTGCGGTGGTGACCACTCCCCTCACAGTGCCAGTTCTCCCAAGCACAATGCTTCGCGTGCGGAAAAGCTGAACACCTTGCACGGGTTTGCCAGGGGGGGAGGACGAACAGCGTTCTGCTGCAGCAGCCTGGATCAAGCCCAGGTTCCACACCAGCCCGTGGTCAGGGTAGCTGTCGCAAAGGTTCGCGACGAGGACATGCATGTCCTTACGACGCCAGGCTCCACGTTGTGGCCGAGAACTCACCAATCTTCGACATGTGGCGCATAGGGATGGTCGATTAATATTTTTATTCGATTAACGATTAATCGTTCATCACTTTAGCCTCTAATCGATTAATCGCTTTCGATGCAGGCTTTTTCATAGATTAATCGAAATTCTTGCCGGGCACATTTTATACCACCCTATTTTTAATGTTTGGGAGGTTGAACCAAGTTAGAAATGCAAGTGTATGAAGTTTAATCTTTAATTTGTTGAAGACTAAATAGAGTTGGCGCTAGTGGCCTTTGAAAATATAGACATTATACGTTATAAAATGTACACAAAAAATAAAAAAAATGCCAGAAGTAAAAGGTCAAGTCCAACTAAAATACGCAAGTAATTGCAATATGCACAGGAGAAAAGAAAATTACTGGAGTCAGGCGGAAGCCAGCACGTTTGACGCTGGATATCAGAGGCCATCCAATTCGTCGTGCAACTATTCTTCGTTTCCTGGGCATCACCATATAAACAAGCAACTGTGGCGACGCGTAGTTGAAAATTTCGTGGCTGCGCGAGTACAAAGAGTCGACGCACTTCGTCGCTTGGCAGGTGTACGTTGGGGAAACAATCCAATGTCCGGGCTTTCACTCAACTCTGCACTTATAACAAGCCGCATTCTCTATCAGTTGCCACTCATATCTCCATCACCGAGTCAATTCGAGCGCTTAGAGGCAGTATATAGGAAGGGACTTCGCTTGGCGATGGGAGTTCCACGGGCAGCTTCAAACAAGAAGGTTACTATACAGACCGAGGTTAGGTCCACTATAATAATGCGTGAGTCGGCGAGCGACAGAACAACGAACTGTTGAGGCCGATGGTAGGAGCAGAAGAGACTATGATGATGATGATGATGATGCACCTCCGTTATGGCTCGCACCCACTAAGGAGGATAGGCCAAGAATCAGGCGGCAGTGGGAATGCTAAAGAAAATTCATATTTTGAAGAGACTATATTTTATTCTTCTTTTTTTTTAAACCTCGCAGCCCACAGCACGAGGAACGAGGCACATACGCATACCCATGCACCGGAGCGTGCCATAAATAAAAGGCTGCTGATGAAGATGACGATGGCCGCTAGAGTTACTAATGAAGCAGTCTCTCCCAGGGCGCCTTTTGGTATCTCAGGCCTTGTTCGCGCAGCTAGGCGCGTTCCCCACAGGCACGGCGCGTCTCCGGCGGCTAATACAATTCGCTCCCTTTTCCATGCGCCGGTGAACACCTTCCGATATTTAGAACTGAAATGGCCTGCACGGAGTAGTCGATCGACCCGCTATAGTCTTTTTTGGACTTCGCCTGCAGCTTCAATGTACCCTGGCTACTGGCGAAGTGCACCATTCCAACTGCCGAAGCTACGTTCCTTGTACTGGACCACTTGAGCATAGCGTATGAAAGTCACTTACAAGCGTACACAGACGGGTCGGTGTGGGCACAAACAGATGGCCGCGCAGCGGAATTCTGCATACCTGTATCCTGGTCTGGCCACCTAGATCGCGTAGTTTCCTCTACAACAGTAGAAAGCGCCGCAATTACCGCGGCCTTGCGAAAACCACGGGCCTATATTCGGCACAAGATATCGTGGTACTGATGGACTCAAAGTCAGCATTACAACGATTACATCTTGGCCTACCTCGAGAGGAGTTTACAAGGCAATCTCTAGCACTGTCCAAAGATCTAATGAGCAAGTAATTTAACGTAAACGTTCAATAGATCCCATGCCACGTAAGAATTGAAAAAAAAAACGAAAAAGCTGATGCACTTATTGCACGCCTAGCGCTGACATGTGTCCCAAAAGTAAGAGCGCCAAGCATTTCTCAGAACTCTGAAGATGCAATGCGTAATAACTTTAGGGTGATCCACAAGACTCCACACCAAACTTGCGTGATCCATGGACTTACTCGCGAGGAAGTGACGCTGTTGTGCCGCATCAAAACCAACTCCGCGTACACCCCGACTTGATCATCCAAGCCTGGACGTTGCGCTGCCCCGCTCTGTGCCTTATGTAGTGATATCGGCGACATTGAACATTTCATTTGGCTATGCCCACACAGTTGGCCCAGAAAGAAACGCGATGGCCGACAGCCTGCAAAAGAGTGGTCTTTAGCACAGGATCTTTGAGGACGTTGTTTTCTCCGGAGGGCCTGCAGCTATCAGGGAGAGAGTGCAACGAGTGCTGATTGCCTTCCTGTGACCCACGGGGCTTATTGACACCTGGTGACACACCCCTGATTTCAACTCATAGGAGGCTCAGGCGGAACAATTGCCGGCTTTGTAGGCTAACCCCGCCTGCTGCAACACCACCACCTCCTCCAAAACCATGGTTTAGAATTTTAGGCCACGTGCTTTTTTCTACAGAGTGAAGGAATGCCAATTCGCTGGGATGTTCGGGTGAAACCAACACCTTTGAATGGCCACACAATCAGCATGCGGGAATAGACGCTCAGAAGCTACAGATTTGCTGGAAGCCACATGAACTTCATCGTTATATCAAATACCTGCTTCCAACCGGGGCGCATGTTGTGCCACGTCTTTAGTGGACTCGGAGTGACACGACGATTAACGTCTGGGGTGCTATAGTATGCCTTGAATTGCGAGGGCATTTCAAGCCTCCGGCGTCTGGTGGCGTGTGCGGAGGTGGGCGGAGAGAGGGGAAGCATTCAGCTCGGCATCACTTGGGACTCGGAAAAAAACGTCGACAGTCGCTCTACCACAGCCGCTCAGTCATTGCTCATGCTCCGCCATTCTAGTACGATTTCAAAATTTTCGCGCAACTCCTGTGAAACTATAGAAAACGATTAATCGAACACGTGTAATCGATTAAGTCGATTAAATGAAAGGTGGACATCGATGAAGATTAATCGTTTTGCGGGATACTTTTATTCAACTATTCGATTAATCGTTCATCGATATTACCAACCCTAGTGGCGCACAGGCCTTGTTCCGTCATCTGTGCCACCGTATGTGCTGACTGTCGAAGCCTGTGGGCACCACATTTTCATGGGCACCCCATATTCAGGCAACCATGTTGAAGCGTGCTTTCCCCGACGTGTCGTCGAGGCTTCGCGTGTCATGCTGCGCAGCTATCCCAGGTCCAGGGGCAGGCCCAGGTCAGCGTTCGCTTTGGTCCCAGGGAGGCAACCCTTCCTCTTCCCAGGCAGCACACCAGCAATGGTCCAAGCATGGTCCAATTCTCGCAAAAATTGGTACCAGTCCTTAACCAATGCTGGCATCTTAGCAAAGTGCAACACAATCCAAAGCTGGCCCTTAGTTGAAACCAAGATAGGCCGAATGTTATGCCAATACAACAGCCATTGTTTTGCTAGCGTAGTACCAGCGATGAGCCATTTCGTTGCCATTATTAATTCCAGCTTTCGGCCACTCTCTCTTGCATGACGAATCTCGTAAATATGCTGGCTCGAGACATTGCAGCCATTACCGCGAGCGTTTTGCTAGTGGCATTTTTAGAGCAATTGTCCCCATACTGGCTATATCAATTGCGCTAGGAAAACGCGATATAAATGTATTAGGTCAAGAATCAGAAGTCCTCTACGCATGCAAATAATGATAAATTTTTCCAAGGCATTTGATCGTGTTCCACCCCATAGGTTGTTACTTCACCTTTCACAACCTAACATTCACACTACTATAATTGCCAATGGAATTCAGTTAATAAGTTAACAATTCTAACTCATCTATGCTGATGTTACGTCTGGAGTTCCACAAGGCAGCGTATTGTACCTTTACTCTTTCTAATCTATTTTAATTTCTACCTTCTACACTGCGTGTAGCACTATAATGATTACCCAGTGCGTGCTATCCAAAATCAGACTATTTGCCTATGATTGTGTACTTATCTATGTGTAACAAGTAACACTGATAATCACTTACTACAAACTGACCTGGAGGCAATAAGTCTGGTGTTCTTATGGTTAATGCCATTAAAAATTTCCAAAACTAAACTCTGTCTTTCACCATAGTGCCCGATTCCAACCACCTAGCCCTGATACAACGCTGTGGAACTCGCCACAGCTTACAAGTACCATGGCATCCATCTTCAGTCAAACTTATCATAGAATAATCATATTAGTCTACCCTTGCCTCTTCTAACCGTACTCTCGGACTTAATAAACATAACCTATAAGAAGCACCAATGCATGTTAAAAAACTAGCGTACACAACTATAACCCATCCTAAACTAGAATACGCGTCTGCCATTAGGGATCCCGAACAAACTTATGTCATCAATAACATCGAAGCCTTGCAAAACGTTGCTGCGCGATTATTTTTTTCAGATTATTCACGTTACACCAGCGTCACCTCGTTAAAGAATAAAGCTGAGTCTGACACCTTAGCACTTCGCCGTAAAATTTCTCGCCTATCACTTTTCCATAAGCTTTATCACCATCCATCACTTCATGATGATTTCTTTCTGTCACCACCAGTTATCTTTCCACGTCGTGACCATTCATACAAAGTCAAACGCATTAACTGCCAGTCATCCCATTATGCATATTCATTCTTACCGCGCACAATAACTGAAGTGGAACGCCTTACCATCAGACATTGCCAGGGAACCCGACTTGGACTAAGTTTCAAGATTTAATTCGCTCACGACTTGTCAACTAATCTTATTATTATTGTGGGACTTTTACAGTGCTTTCGATGTTTGTTGCTGTTTTGCTTTTAATTGCAGTTGCCTTATGTTCTCCGAATATCTACTAATGTTTTCTCTGAAATAATTGTGACTTATTTTGTGTATTACCTATGTTTCACTCTATTCTTACTTTTGTTATATTGTCTTGTTTTTAATATGATGTATAATGTATGACCAGTGCCTGTGTGCCTGTGACCTCCCCCCCCCCCCATGTAAATACCCTCATAATGAGGGCCTTTGGGGGTATTTTGAATAAATAAAAAATATTCTGAGACGACACAAGAGGACATTTGTTCTTCGTGTTTTCGTAGTGTAGCGCCAGAAATCTAATTTTGGCTTAATCACGTGAAGCTTATTGTCGTATCAGCATCTCACAAGCGTTGCCAGTGGCTTCCCAGTTTATTTGGTAGGAAAGGCTTCAGATCTGTAGCAGGGGCAGCAGCGGAAAGATTAATACCTTGCGATGCCATTGATTTGGCGATTTCGTCGGCAAGTACATTACCCACGATTTCTCTGTGGCCAGGAACCCAGCATATTATTACATGTCTATGAGATAAATGAATGTTGCAGAAGAATGAGTAAGGCTCAATAAAAACAGGATTTTCATGCTTTTGAAAGGTTATGAACGCTTTTACAAGACAACGAATCTGTGAATCTTATTGCTTTCTCTCGTTTTAATTTCTATATATGTTTCCCCGAAGACAGTACTGTGTAGGCTTCTGCATTCAAGATACTTGTTAGGGGGTTGAATAGGTCAGATTTCGAAATAGAGGGGCCAACAGCCGCGTAAGGTAGGCCAGCATGTGACTTTGACGTGTCGGTGTAGAATACCGAGCATGAGTACTTCGACTGAAGTTCGCGGAAATGCATTGCGATTTCGAGCTCGGGAGCGTGCTTTGTGACATCTACAAAGGATAAATCACATTTTAGCACCTGTCACTTCCAGGCGGTGACAGCTTGGCTGGAGGAATTAGGCGATGTTCGAGAAGTGGGACATCCATCTCTTCGCTAAGTTTTCTTACACGCAGTGAGAAAGGCCACCTCATAGAGGGTCGATAATGAAAAAGCGTTCCACACGTCAAATCACTACGGTTATAGAACAAGGATGTTCCCGATTGGAGCACACTTTGAGAAAATAGGTGAAGCTGATGTATGTTCTTTGCAGATGAAGTGACCACTGATTTCATTCTACATATAAACTTTCGACAGGGCTTGTTCTGAATGCGCTCGGGGCGGCAGAGTGATATACCACGGCACCATAGTCCAATCGTGACCGAATGAGGCTCTTGTGAACAGTCATTAAACAGTTCCTGTCACTGCCCCACGATGTGTTAGATAAAATTTTCAGAAAGTTCATTTTTCTAGGCATTTCACTTTGCGATTTTTTATGTGTGGAATGATTGTATACTTAGAGTCAAGTATGTTGCCTAGGAACTTGTGCTCTTTGTTAAGTGGTATTTGTTTCCCGTACATTCGATAGTGAGATCTGCAACACGCCGTTTTTTCCTGGTGAAAAGAACACAAGAACTTTTGTGGGGTTCATTCTGAACCCATTTTCGTCTGCCCACTTAGACACTTTGTTGAAGCCGTGTTGTACCTGTGTGTATGTATTTGTATGTCGTCCAAGCAAAAGGAATAAAAAATAGGTGGTGGTAATGTTGCACGACGTGTGTTCATCTTGACGATAAAGAGCGTGCAACTGCGCACGCCTCCCTGTGGCACCCCAGTTTACTGTAGGAATGCACGCGACAGTGCATTACCTATTTCACCCGGAATGTACGGTTGTGTAGGTAGCTTTCTATAATGTTTACCATATTGCCGCGGATGCCCATCGCCGAGAGATCGCGCAGAATTCCGCAACGCCTGGTTGTATCGTACGCCTTTTCCATATCGAGAAACGCCGAAAAGAAATATTGTTCTTGTATGAAGGCATCACGAATGTTTGCTTCGATGCGCACGAGATGGTCGGTTGTGGACCGTGCTTCTCTGAAGCTACACTGATATGGATGTATAATTTTGCTTGACTCAAGCAAGTGTGAAAGGCGACGGTTTATCATTTTTTCAAAATGTTTGCGAATACAACTTGTGAGGGCTATTGGGCGGTAACTTGTTACTAATGTGGGGTCGTTAGCTTGCTTCAGAAGCGGAACGGCAAGGGTTTCCTTCCATGCAGTAGGAAGGTACCCGGCAGCCCATATACATTGGAAAGTGCGAGTAGCGTTATTTGAGTATCGCTGTAGGATGTGTTTAATCGTGTCGTACATGATCCTGTCAGGTCCAGGTGCAGAGCTCCGACATGCCGTCAAGGAGGCTCTCAACTTGTCGATGTTAAAATGCAGGTTAAAGGTTCGTTCCGTCTGCATTTACGGTCGACGGTCTTGCGTTCTGCTATTTCTTTGTGCTTTAGGAATGGCTCGGAATAATGATTAGAACTAGATTACGCGCTCGAAGTGTTCGCCAAGAGGGTCAGCTTGGTCTTACAAGCTGTTCGCTTCGTCGTTCAGTATGGGTAACTGATGGATTTCTTTTCCCTTTAGCCTTCTTAGCCCGTCCCATATTTTCGCCTCATGAGTATACGAATTTATACCTCCGAGAAACTTCTCCCAGCTTGCCCTCTTTGCCTGTCGTCGCGTCCTTCTTCCATGGGATATAGCATGTTTAAATTCAATTAGATTTTCAGCCGTAGGATATTCACGTAATTTGCCCCAATCTTTATTTTGTCTATGTAGTACCTGTCTGCAATCGTCATTCCACCAGCGAATCCGTCTTTTGAATGAAGTGCCACTTGTTTCAGGAATGAACTTCGCAGCGGCGTCAATCATAAAAGCAGGAAAGTATGATATAGCATGGTCTATACTAAGATTATATATAAAATCTCCTCATAAGTAGGTGACTTCTCTAAAGCATTCCCAGTCAGATGAAGCCAGTTTCCAGCGAGGGACCTGCGGAGGGGAGTCATGTTGGGTTACTAAGTTTAGGGTTACTAGGAAGTGATCCATTTCGAATAGATCTTTAATTACACGCCATTCTAAATCTGGGAAAAGATAGGCAGAGCCAATCGACCGGCCTATTGGTGAATATGAACTATTATGGCTATTGTAATATATTGGTTCCTTCTTATTGAAAAGGCACGCACCGGAGTTCACGATTAGGTTTTCAATGAGTCGACCTCTCGCTTCGCATCGCGAGTCTCCCCAAAGTGTATGATGCACATTAAATCACCAGTGATCACGTATGGTGCTGGGAGCTGGTCAACGAGGCTGTAAAATTCTGTTTTACTGAGGTGATAGTTGGCCGGTATGTAAATGGAGCAAATGGTTATCAGCTTGTTAAGTAAAATTGCTCGCATAGATACAGCCTCGAGGGGCGTCTAAAAGGCAAACTGTTGGCAAGCAACAGACTTATTTACAGCTATGGCTACACCTCCGGACGAGGCAGAAGCGTTGTCACGCTCTTTACGGAAAATGGCATATTGCTTGAGAAAGTTCGACTGTTTAGGATTTAAGTGTGTTTCTTGGACACACAGGACCTTCGGATTAAATTTATGTATGCGTTTTGTGATGTCGTCGAGGTTACGAAGTAGTCCTCTGACACTCCAACTGTAGTAACTGTGTGTCCATGTTGCATGCATTGTTTGTGCTGTGTGTCTCGTCTAAAAAGACTAACTTAACTTACAGGGCCCTTGTCCGGCTCTGTGAGGCGGGCTTTGTCTTTCTTGGAACGGTCGCGAGATTCTCGCGGCTGCTTAGGCGTTGGCGGCGCTTTCTGGCTGGTTATGTCCATCGACTCTTGCGAGGCGCTGGGCATTCGCTTTTGCGAGCGAAGTGTTTGACGTGAGGGCCTCATCTCGATGGACGAGATCCTTGAGGCCACCAGCCCGGAGGTTGATGGCCCCTTCTTCTGGGACAGCGGATCAGCGCTAGCCGCAGCCGCCGAGGGTGCGGATGGCGTCACCGCCGGCTCACTACGCGTTGGCCGGACAGCAGCCGGAGGTCGTTGTTACGCTGCCCCCTGACGCGCCACATCGGCAAACCTGGTTTTAACAGGTAGGTCACCCGCCTTCGTGCATCTTTAAACGATATATTTCTTTCACTTTTATGGTTACCATTTCTTTCTTCTTCCAGGATGGGCAGGAACGCGAGTATGCAGCGAGCCCCCCATCACATTTCACACAGCCGAAACAGTTCTCACAAAAATCGGATGTGTGTTCCGGGACACTACTACACTTAGCACAAGTCAGTCGGCCTCGACAGTTCTGCGAACTGTGGCCGAATCGCTGGCACTTGAAGCATCGGAGCGGGTTTGGCACGTATTGCCCTACATGTATTTTGATGTACCCATGCCTCAATGGTCTGGGGTAGAACACATATATATGTGTTTTGTCTCAATCTCCTTACCATCGCGCCTCATCTTGGTTCAATTTACAGTCAAAACATTTTGTTCATTGCATCTTTCCAAAAGTTCATCTTCGGTGATGACAAGTCTTCATCAGAAATAACACGGCGGGTGGTTTTCATGGTGCGGTGCGGGGTCACAGTCACAGGAAAGTCTCCAAACGACACTAGATTCTGTAGTTTATCATGCTATTTCTTATCGCCGAATTCCACAAAGAGGTCACCGCTGGCCATCTTCGTCGCCTTGTAACCTGGTCCTATGGTCTTTGTCAGAGTCTTTGCAACAATAAAGGGTGTGCTCTGTGACGATCATGTGCCATCACCCCGGTCATAATCTTCGTTGGCCCGTTAGGCTCAGTGGCCCGCCAAGCTCGGTGGGCAACATTGGTTCACCAAACTGAACAAACACCGACGAACACAGGCGCTCGGGGTCAGTCATCGTTCACCACCAGCACGCTGCGTGTCGTGTCTGAGGTGAACGTTGCCTTGACCCGTCCTCGTTTACGAGTCCGGGGCAGATCGTGACACTGGCGACGAAGGAAGCGCACGTGTCGACCGAAGCCACCGAGAGCGGCCGAACACCGCCCCCCATTCTTTCCGCCATGCCGCTGTACGGGAGGCTCGAGCCGCTCGAGGGTGATGGGACCGCCTGGCCAGTTTACGAGGAACAAGTTCACGTGTTTTTCCGGGCGAAGAACACACCCGAGGCGAAACAGCGGGACATTTTCCTGGCAAGCTACGGGACCCGCGGCTTCAGTCTCCAGCTCGGCCTCTTCAAGCCGGCCACACCACATGTCAAGACGCTGAGTGAGCTGCTCACCACACTGCGGTCGCATTTTAGCCCGGCACCGTCCACCTTATAGGAGCGTTTTCGCTTCAACAACCGGAGCCGCCGCGAAGGAGAGACCCTCGTACAGTTGGTCACTGCGTTACGAGGGTTAGCGAGTGCCTGCGCCTTCGGCGACCAGCTCGACTCGCTGCTCCGGGGCCGTTTCGCCTTCGGGATAAACAATCCCGCCATGCAGACACGACTCCCGGTGCGTCCTGACCCATCGCTGGACGACGTAGTGAGGGCAGCGCAGGCGATGGACACTGCGGCCAAGGACGCCGGCGAGAATGTACGCACGACCGGCTCACCGTCGACGGAAGCAATGGTCGACAAAATTGGCGACTAAGGGCGGTACGTGCAGCCGCTGCGGTGGTGACCACTCCCCTCACAGTGCCAGTTCTCCCAAGCACAATGCTTCGCGTGCGGAAAAGCTGAACACCTTGCACGGGTTTGCCAGGGGGGGGAGGACGAACAGCGTTCTGCTGCAGCAGCCTGGATCAAGCCCAGGTTCCACACCAGCCCGTGGTCAGGGTAGCTGTCGCAAAGGTTCGCGACGAGGACATGCATGTCCTTACGACGCCAGGCTCCACGTTGTGGCCGAGAACTCACCAATCTTCGACATGTGGCGCATAGGGATGGTCGATTAATATTTTTATTCGATTAACGATTAATCGTTCATCACTTTAGCCTCTAATCGATTAATCGCTTTCGATGCAGGCTTTTTCATAGATTAATCGAAATTCTTGCCGGGCACATTTTATACCACCCTATTTTTAATGTTTGGGAGGTTGAACCAAGTTAGAAATGCAAGTGTATGAAGTTTAATCTTTAATTTGTTGAAGACTAAATAGAGTTGGCGCTAGTGGCCTTTGAAAATATAGACATTATTCGTTATAAAATGTACACAAAAAATAAAAAAATGCCAGAAGTAAAAGGTCAAGTCCAACTAAAATACGCAAGTAATTGCAATATGCACAGGAGAAAAGAAAATTACTGGAGTCAGGCGGAAGCCAGCACGTTTGACGCTGGATATCAGAGGCCATCCAATTCGTCGTGCAACTATTCTTCGTTTCCTGGGCATCACCATATAAACAAGCAACTGTGGCGACGCGTAGTTGAAAATTTCGTGGCTGCGCGAGTACAAAGAGTCGACGCACTTCGTCGCTTGGCAGGTGTACGTTGGGGAAACAATCCAATGTCCGGGCTTTCACTCAACTCTGCACTTATAACAAGCCGCATTCTCTATCAGTTGCCACTCATATCTCCATCACCGAGTCAATTCGAGCGCTTAGAGGCAGTATATAGGAAGGGACTTCGCTTGGCGATGGGAGTTCCACGGGCAGCTTCAAACAAGAAGGTTACTATACAGACCGAGGTTAGGTCCACTATAATAATGCGTGAGTCGGCGAGCGACAGAACAACGAACTGTTGAGGCCGATGGTAGGAGCAGAAGAGACTATGATGATGATGATGATGATGCACCTCCGTTATGGCTCGCACCCACTAAGGAGGATAGGCCAAGAATCAGGCGGCAGTGGGAATGCTAAAGAAAATTCATATTTTGAAGAGACTATATTTTATTCTTCTTTTTTTTTAAACCTCGCAGCCCACAGCACGAGGAACGAGGCACATACGCATACCCATGCACCGGAGCGTGCCATAAATAAAAGGCTGCTGATGAAGATGACGATGGCCGCTAGAGTTACTAATGAAGCAGTCTCTCCCAGGGCGCCTTTTGGTATCTCAGGCCTTGTTCGCGCAGCTAGGCGCGTTCCCCACAGGCACGGCGCGTCTCCGGCGGCTAATACAATTCGCTCCCTTTTCCATGCGCCGGTGAACACCTTCCGATATTTAGAACTGAAATGGCCTGCACGGAGTAGTCGATCGACCCGCTATAGTCTTTTTTGGACTTCGCCTGCAGCTTCAATGTACCCTGGCTACTGGCGAAGCGCACCATTCCAACTGCCGAAGCTACGTTCCTTGTACTGGACCACTTGAGCATAGCGTATGAAAGTCACTTACAAGCGTACACAGACGGGTCGGTGTGGGCACAAACAGATGGCCGCGCAGCGGAATTCTGCATACCTGTATCCTGGTCTGGCCACCTAGATCGCGTAGTTTCCTCTACAACAGTAGAAAGCGCCGCAATTACCGCGGCCTTGCGAAAACCACGGGCCTATATTCGGCACAAGATATCGTGGTACTGATGGACTCAAAGTCAGCATTACAACGATTACATCTTGGCCTACCTCGAGAGGAGTTTACAAGGCAATCTCTAGCACTGTCCAAAGATCTAATGAGCAAGTAATTTAACGTAAACGTTCAATAGATCCCATGCCACGTAAGAATTGAAAAAAAAACGAAAAAGCTGATGCACTTATTGCACGCCTAGCGCTGACATGTGTCCCAAAAGTAAGAGCGCCAAGCATTTCTCAGAACTCTGAAGATGCAATGCGTAATAACTTTAGGGTGATCCACAAGACTCCACACCAAACTTGCGTGATCCATGGACTTACTCGCGAGGAAGTGACGCTGTTGTGCCGCATCAAAACCAACTCCGCGTACACCCCGACTTGATCATCCAAGCCTGGACGTTGCGCTGCCCCGCTCTGTGCCTTATGTAGTGATATCGGCGACATTGAACATTTCATTTGGCTATGCCCACACAGTTTGACCCAGAAAGAAACGCGATGGCCGACAGCCTGCAAAAGAGTGGTCTTTAGCACAGGATCTTTGAGGACGTTGTTTTCTCCGGAGGGCCTGCAGCTATCAGGGAGAGAGTGCAACGAGTGCTGATTGCCTTCCTGTGACCCACGGGGCTTATTGACACCTGGTGACACACCCCTGATTTCAACTCATAGGAGGCTCAGGCGGAACAATTGCCGGCTTTGTAGGCTAACCCCGCCTGCTGCAACACCACCACCTCCTCCAAAACCATGGTTTAGAATTTTAGGCCACGTGCTTTTTTCTACAGAGTGAAGGAATGCCAATTCGCTGGGATGTTCGGGTGAAACCAACACCTTTGAATGGCCACACAATCAGCATGCGGGAATAGACGCTCAGAAGCTACAGATTTGCTGGAAGCCACATGAACTTCATCGTTATATCAAATACCTGCTTCCAACCGGGGCGCATGTTGTGCCACGTCTTTAGTGGACTCGGAGTGACACGACGATTAACGTCTGGGGTGCTATAGTATGCCTTGAATTGCGAGGGCATTTCAAGCCTCCGGCGTCTGGTGGCGTGTGCGGAGTGGGCGGAGAGAGGGGAAGCATTCAGCTCGGCATCACTTGGGACTCGGAAAAAAACGTCGACAGTCGCTCTACCACAGCCGCTCAGTCATTGCTCATGCTCCGCCATTCTAGTACGATTTCAAAATTTTCGCGCAACTCCTGTGAAACTATAGAAAACGATTAATCGAACACGTGTAATCGATTAAGTCGATTAAATGAAAGGTGGACATCGATGAAGATTAATCGTTTTGCGGGATACTTTTATTCAACTATTCGATTAATCGTTCATCGATATTACCAACCCTAGTGGCGCACAGGCCTTGTTCCGTCATCTGTGCCACCGTATGTGCTGACTGTCGAAGCCTGTGGGCACCACATTTTCATGGGCACCCCATATTCAGGCAACCATGTTGAAGCGTGCTTTCCCCGACGTGTCCGTCGAGGCTTCGCGTGTCATGCTGCGCAGCTATCCCAGGTCCAGGGGCAGGCCCAGGTCAGCGTTCGCTTTGGTCCCAGGGAGGCAACCCTTCCTCTTCCCAGGCAGCACACCAGCAATGGTCCAAGCATGGTCCAATTCTCGCAAAAATTGGTACCAGTCCTTAACCAATGCTGGCATCTTAGCAAAGTGCAACACAATCCAAAGCTGGCCCTTAGTTGAAACCAAGATAGGCCGAATGTTATGCCAATACAACAGCCATTGTTTTGCTAGCGTAGTACCAGCGATGAGCCATTTCGTTGCCATTATTAATTCCAGCTTTCGGCCACTCTCTCTTGCATGACGAATCTCGTAAATATGCTGGCTCGAGACATTGCAGCCATTACCGCGAGCGTTTTGCTAGTGGCATTTTTAGAGCAATTGTCCCCATACTGGCTATATCAATTGTCGCTAGGAAAACGCGATATAAATGTATTAGGTCAAGAATCAGAAGTCCTCTACGCATGCAAATAATGATAAAAGAATACTGAAAGACAATTTTATAACAGTTTATTTACAAATAAATAAGCACAAACAGGCACTTTCCGTCGACCTAAATGGGTGACGCTGGGTTGTGTTAAAACAGTTTATTTGCAAACAAGTGCCAAATAGCCATCTCTCGTGAAGCTAGGTGGATGACGGTGGATTAGGCAAGACCCTGAGAATAGGAATTAGGCCAGGTGCCGTGGACGGTGGGCTGGCCAGGGCTTTCAGGGCAGGGAGCTGACGTGGGTAGGCTGGTTGGGCAGCGCTCTGAATACGGCTGGCTGGTCAGACCCCTGAGGACCGCGATGATGCAGTGGTTTCATTCCATTTGCTGCCACCTCCCACAATGACTTCCCCCTTATTTGGAGCAGATACTTGCGCTGGAAAATAAAAACAAATATGATCAGAGATGACGGAATGACAAATGTATGTGGCAATGTTTTCTTGTTGGCAAATCACCATACTCCAAGAATAGAATTGAAGCTAAGCATTTCGACACAATTACCTGTCTGATTGGGAAAACAATGAGGACTTCGAGAGTGACTCCAACCAAATAAGATAATTTATTATCCCGATGTTTAGGGGTCCATTCGGCTCCTTCTTCAGGGGGTATTCTTTAGAGCTGGCAGTGTGTAGCTTTTAAAAAATATCCTTTGTAAGAAAAGGAGGGGGGGGGGGGGAGAGCGGACGGTGGGGAGACACTTGACAGGGCACCTTTTCTTGACAGACGGTTGGGGTGGCGATGGCGTTGCTGGCGGGGATGACTGATGCGGGGGGCGCTTGACCCCCGGAAATGCCGTAGAAGGGGGGGGGGGGGAGGGGGGGAACTGAAGTTCGAGCTGAGAGTTCGAAGGAGCTAGTAAATTTTGCGGCAAAAAATTGAGGCAACATTATTTAATATTCCAACATATATGGCATCTTTCGTAGAAGAAGTTACGAGAAAAGATTTACAACAAACAAGAAGCGCAGGATCCATCCGTCTTGTTTACACCTCACACCTAGTCAACGTAGCACTTCAAAATTAAAGAAGTGCAACAAAACTTATTACAGCATAAAATGCCGAGTTTCAAATAGTGTGCATACAATGCGGCCTTCGTGCAAAATTTTACATGTGAAATTCGACAAGTTGCGTCAGGAAGCACTAGCGAAAATAGGAATTTATTGCACGGAAAGAAACAAAAATACTGCCGCGTTCGCTTGCGGGAAATGACGCTTACCGAGAACAAGCCCAGTTCCTCGGATTGACTAGCAGGATCAGGCAGCAGCCGTAGCATGATAAAATCAAAGCCCTGGAATTTGGGTGAAATTCACAAACAGGGATTTACACATGTTCTACGCTGGGCACTATTCAAGGCTGTTAATAAAATAAGTTAGGCAATTACTGGCACTCTACCTTAGTCAGGGCTGTTTCAGTAGAATATATATTGTGTGATAATGCTTGGGTTGGCATGGCAGCAGTTTATAGCATTCATCGTAATACAGTATAAAAGAATTATATATCCAGCTCACAGCGTTTCTGTTCAGTAAACGTTGATTGATATACACTATAAATGTATCATAGCCTAAACTCACGTGGGCAAAAAATAAATAAAACAAAATAGCACATTTAAATTATTCTTTTGGCTCTGCGCTCACTTACTGCGATAGCACCATTTTGTAGCAGTGAAGACCACCATTTTACTTTCATTTGTCAGCTTTTTCCTGAAATAATTGCGTTCCCCCACTACGGGGAGCTCGACAACGGTCTAGCAGTTATATGAAAATGTATTCGTGTAAATAAATGGCATTGGAAAATATATAATCATATGTGAAATGTAATCATTACACATAAATAGCTGTTTTCAATTTTTAGTCAACCAAAATTTATAATCCAGACATCACTGCCCCAACATTATAGCAGGCAAACGCAACATAACATTGTAATCGCCATGACACACCGTGCTCCAGGCCGTCCCAAATCGACAAATCGATGCAGTGCAGATCAACGTGAATAAAAAAAATTGCAACGTTAAGGAAGCAACAAAGCTATAATAAATGGTAAAACTTCAACAGTAATTTGCACACAAATCGTGGAATTAAAGCGCCAAGAAAAAGCGCTTAGGTTGCCGGACATAATTTTTAAGGCAACATGTAGTATCGTGAAATTTGCTTCATTGAAACAATCTCGCTTGTAAAACACACAACTCAATGCGCCATTTCCTAATTTACTCCATCTAGCACCTTAGAAAATTAGCAACATGCGCAAAATAAATGCACTCACCGCTGTAAGATCCACGTTTCTGCGTTTCCGAGTTCATCCCAAATCGAAGGCTGTTGCCGCCAGCGCCGACTTTTTTTTTCTTGTTTCCTTAGTTGTAATACTCGCAAAACTGCGGGGCACATTTGCTGCATATTTTAAGATGTAGGCTTTGCAGTAGGGAATGATGACCGCAAGCGAGCATTTTTTCATGATACCAGTGCGCTGACAAGTACAGGCAAGTCTGCAAGCAGTCACGCCACCCGTCAGTATGCTAGCTATGCATAGAAGGAAAGGGTACGAGGAAAGGGTGAATGAAGAAAGCGGCGTAAACACCACCCTCTCCCCCTCAGGACGTAGACACACCGCGAACTTCGGGCGGCAGCGACGGAGGGAGACAAGGGGGACAATAGTGACCCCCCGCAGTCCGCCGTGCCCAACGTTAATCTAACGCTGGCCGTGCCTGCACGCACTGCCGATTCTACTTAGCAGCATGTAGCTACCCGAGTGCTTCATTCATAGCGCTGACCAGGTGTGTGAGGGAGAAAAGGGGGGTTGGCAAGGTTGAAGAACGAAAAGTAAACAGAAAAAAAGTGAACATGATGCACCAAAGACAGGCAAGGACGAGAGGGTATTAACACGGACAAGCGCAAACTTTAAACATTTTTTTCCCTCCGATGCATCCATATAAAAAGTTTACCACGCATGCGCAATGAAGCGATAAAGAAACCCATTGAAATATTAGCATGAATAATGTCACCGCAACATGCCACGAAAGTACCTTTCCTAGCTGCTAAACATATTGTCACGGGGATTCACAAGTACACTGGAGAGACAATATATATACAGGCTGCTGCTACCAGGGAATGGCTGACAGCATCTCACGAAGCATGTCCCGTCTTCTTCCTCTTCGCGTAGCACAGCAGTCTTTTAAGGGCAGGCTCATACGCAATGCCTCGTAACATCACCCCCGGCGGACTGAGCGCCGTCACGGCGCCTTCTAAAATGAGTCAGCACTGCTGGTGTAGTAGGGTTTTAGCCGCGACACATGTACAACATCAGCAGCAGACGCAAAAGAAGAAGATGGGCGATCTCGGAGCGGAGTGATGAGGTAGTCAACATCGTTGAGCTTGCGGAGAACCTTGTAGGGTCCTGTGTAGCGAGGGAGGAGCTTATCGCACAGGCCTTGGCGTCGAGACGGCGTCCAGAGTAGGACCAGAGATTCAGGAGGGTACTCTACTTCGCGGTGCCGGCTATCATAGCGCTTTTTTTGGGAGGCCTGCGACGCACACAGCCTAGTGTGAGCAACCTGGCGAGCCATTCTGGCTCGGGAGAGGACGTCCTGAGCATATGCGGTGGGTACGGATGGATCAGCAGGAAGGAGCGTCTCGAAGGGCAACGCAGGGTTGCGGCCGTACAGGAGAAAGAACGGCGAATAGCCGGCAGTGTCATGTCGGGACGAGTTGTAGGCAAATGTAACGTAGGGTAGGGCGGCGTCCCAATCGCGGTGATCAGTAGAGACGTACATGGACAGCATATCCGTAAGAGTTCGGTTGAGCCGCTCGGTAAGACCGTTGGTCTGTGGATGATAGGCTGTCGTAAGGCGATGTTCAGTAGAGCAGCTACGCAGAATTTCGTCAATGACCTTTGCAAGGAAACAGCGTCCACGATCCGTAAGAAGCTGACGCGGAGCTCCGTGTCGAAGAATGACGTCATTGAGCAGAAAGTCGGCAACGTCGGTAGCGCAGCTACTGGGCATGGCGCGCGTGATGGCATATCTGGTGGCGTAGTCAGTTGCGACGGCAATCCATTTGTTGCCGGATACGGACGTAGGGAAAGGTCCGAGCAAGTCAAGGCCGATGCGGAAGAAAGGCTCCGGTGGAATGTCGACAGGTTGAAGCAGGCCAGCCTGAGGAAGAGCAGGACGTTTGCGGCGTTGACAGCGTTCGCAGGCAGCAACGTATCGGCGCACTGAACGATATAAGCCAGGCCAAAAGAACCGCTGTCGCACGCGGTCATAGGTGCGTGAAACGCCCAGGTGGCCGGCAGTTGGAGCATCATGTAGATGTTGAAGAATGGCGGTGCGCAGGTGTCGGGGAATAACTAGCAAGAATTCTGGACCGTCAGGTTTCATGTTGCGACGGTAAAGGACGTCATCGCGTAGGACATACTGGCGTAGAGCAGGGTCGGAACGCGCAGAAGAGAGTTGCTGAATGGTGAGCTTTAGGGCTGCATCCCGACGCTGTTCGTTGCCGATGTCGCGTAGATCAGAGATGGCCAGCACACAGGAATCATGCTCATGGTCAGCGAGGCTAGCAGGGTCCACAGGATAGCGCGAAAGACAATCGGCATCGTGATGCAGCCTACCCGATTTATAAAGTACCTCAAAGGTATATTCCTGTAGCCTCAGAGCCCAGCGACCAAGGCGACCAGTTGGGTCCTTGAGCGAGGACAGCCAACAAAGAGCGTGGTGGTCGGTAAGAACCGAGAATGCGCGGCCGTACAAATACGGGCGAAATTTTGCGACAGCCCAAACCAATGCAAGGCATTCGCGCTCTGTGATAGAATAGTTCCGTTCTGATGTGGAGAGCAGGCGGCTGGCGTATGCAATAACGCGTGTGTGGCCATGCTGGTGCTGAGCGAGGACGGCGCCAATTCCATGCCCACTAGCATCTGTGCGAACCTCAGTAGGCGCAGATGGGTCAAAGTGAGCCAAGATAGGCGGTGAAGTGAGCAAGTTGGTCAGCGCCGAGAATGCGGTTGCTTGGTCGGGGCCCCACGAGAAGGGCACGTCCTTCTTGAGAAGGTCATTGAGGGGTCGGGCTATGATGGCGAAGTTTCGTATAAAACGGCGGAAGTAGGAGCATAATCCAATGAAACTCCGAACAGCTTTAGTAGACGAGGGCACAGGGAAGTTCTTAACAGCGCTAATCTTGGCAGGGTCAGGTTGGACACCTGTAGCACTTACAAGATGACCAAGCACAGTGATTTGTTGTCTGCCGAAATTACACTTTTTGGAGTTTAGCTGGAGCCCTGCTCGACGAAAGATAGCTAGAATGGTCGCCAAACGAGTAAGGTGGCTTTCAAACGTTGGGGAAAACACAATGACGTCGTCTAGGTAGCAGAGGCAGATAGACCATTTGTAGCCACGAAGGAGAGCGTCCATCATGCGTTCGAACGTTGCGGGGGCGTTGCACAGTCCAAAGGGCATAACTTTGAACTGATAGAGGCCGTCCGGTGTGATAAAGGCAGTCTTTTCCCGATCCAAGTCATCAACAGAAATCTGCCAGTAACCCGAGCGCAGGTCGATGGATGAGAAGTACTTCGCACCGTGAAGACAGTCCAGGGCGTCATCGATCCGTGGCAGCGGATATACGTCTTTGCGCGTTATTTTGTTTAAGGCACGATAGTCGACGCAAAATCTCCAACTGCCATCCTTCTTTTTGACCAAGACGACAGGTGACGCCCACGGACTTGAGGAAGCCTCTATGACGTCTTTAGAGAGCATCTTGTCGACTTCTCGTTGTATGACCTGGCGTTCGGAATGGGACACACGATAGGGTCGCCGTCTGATAGGAATAGCATCTCCGGTATTTATTCGATGACTTACGAGAGACGTTTGACCGAGAGGGTGGTCATCGAAGTCGAAGATATCCCTATAGGTCGTTAGGAGGTGGTGGAGTTCCGTGGCTTGACAAGTCGGAAGATCAGGGGCAATCATCGTGGTAATTTCGTCGGGGAGTGGACTCGCCGGACCGCTTGCGAGAAAGGACGAACAAGTGTCCGCGTCTAGTGCCGCGACGTCGCATTCATCAAGCGCAGACACGTTGGCCACTGCGATGCCTTGCGGGAGAGCTTGAGTCGAGTTGCTGAAGTTCAGAAGCGGGAGCTGGACGTGGTTGTCGACAACAGTCACGAGGGTGTGTGGCACAGCAATATTTCTGGTCAACAGTACTTCAACTAGTGGAGACACTATGTAGTCGCCGTCTGGAACTGGAGATGCCGTCGTCAATGCAACACACGTGGCGGCTTGCGGTGCCAACCGAACATAATCGACAGAGCATAAGCGGTGTGACGGTAAATCTGGAACATCCGCCATTTGAGGAAGCTCAAGTTGAAGGATGCCGGTTGCACAGTCAATGAGAGCGGCATGGGCCGACAAGAAATCAAGTCCGAGAATGACGTCGTTGGGGCATTGCTCGAGAACCGTAAACAAAACAGATATATGGTGACCGGCAATGGTGATGCGAGCTGTGCACATTCCGATGACGACGGGACTTCTTCCATCAGCGACGCGAATAATACCAGTAGCGGCGGGGGTAAGTACTTTCTTAAGGCGACGACGAAGGTAATTACTCATCACGGATATTTGTGCCCCAGTATCGACGAGTGCGGGAACAGTTAAGCCGTCAACGTCAACGTCGATCAAGTTTCGTCGCGTCGGCAATACGAGGAGAGGATTTGAGGTGCAAGTCGAAGATGCAGCGTCACCTCTAAGAGCTGCATCCCTTAGTTTCCCTGTTGAAGGTTGAGCGGCGATGTCGGACGTCGTCGTAGAGGCGAAGGAGACGATGGCCGACGCGCTGGCGGCGAACGGGACTGATGACCTCGGGGCGACGGGGAACGGCTGTGCGGCGTAGGGGTGGCATCGAAGTTGAACGGCTCAAAAGGCTGCAAGCGGCGGTAGCTATCAGTGTTGTATGGTTGGTATGGCTGAGCGGGCTGAAAACGGCGGTAGTTGTCGGTGCGGCTAGCAGTGTCATCCCGGGTTAACGGCGACACCCAACGGTTGTTGCAATGGCGCGCAACGTGACCGATACGGCGACAGTGGAAGCAAATCGGCCGATCATCTGCCGTCCGCCATTCAGCCGGATTACGAGAGCGCGGATAAAACCGTTGTTCCTGGGGCGGTGATCTCCGGCGAGGCGGCGACCTAGGGCGAAAGTCAGTTGTCCGAGACTGAGCAACGGTGCAGACGGCGAAACCCAAGTTGCCGAGTTCCTCCCGCACAATGGACTGGACCAGGGAAACGGCCGGCACGTGAAAATCGCCGTGGCCGTTGTTGGGGAGAGCAGGAGCAATAGCTTCGATTTCCCGACGGACGATTCGTGTAATTTCCGACGGTGGCGATGACTGCATACGAGAGGCCTGTCCGTCTTCGCATGATGACGTCGGGGCGGTGTTCGGTAGCCGAGCGAATGACCTCGCAATACGCCGACTTTTGGCCTGCTCAAAACGCCGGCATTCTTCAATAATTGCGTCGACGGTCGCACAATTTCGGCACAGTAATAGGTTGAACGCATCGTCTGCGATTCCCTTTAGTACGTGACCAACCTTGTCCGACTCCGTCATGTTCATGTCCACTTTACGGCAAAGAGCCAAGACGTCCTGAATGTAGGAGATGTATGGTTCGGTGGACGTCTGAGCGCGGATGGACAGCTCTTGCGTAGCGGCCGCCTTTCGACCCATGGGCTTCCCAAACAAGGCACTAAGTTTTGTTTTGAAGGTGTCCCAACTGCCAATCTCTGCCTCATGGTTATCGAACCACACTTTTGCCGTTCCTTTGAGGTAAAACAGCACGTTCGCCAGCATCATCGTCGGGTCCCAACGATTGACCTCACTGATGCGTTCATAATTGGCAATCCAATCGTCGACGTCAACTTCATCCGTACCGCAGAACGTTCCTGGGTCTTTAAGGTGCGTAACGACGATCGTTGACGTTGTGGTCGGCGCTGGTGCAGGCATCGCACTGGCCGGCGTAGGCGGCGTGGTCGTGGTCTCGTCTGTCATAATGATGACCCCGACTCGACGACCACTGCGGAGCTCCGTTGTACAGCGCGTCTTCTGGTACTCCGCAGCTCCACCAAATTGTCACGGGGATTCACAAGTACACTGGAGAGACAATATATATACAGGCTGCAGCTACCAGGGAATGGCTGACAGCATCTCACGAAGCATGTCCCGTCTTCTTCCTCTTCGCGTAGCACAGCAGTCTTTTAAGGGCAGGCTCATACGCAATGCCTCGTAACAATATAAATTGAAGTTTCACTAACACATGCATTCCATCTCCGAGGCAATTTAAAACGACTACACCAGCTCTCTGGCAGCGAAAGTCTTGATTCTGCCCAGAATCTTGATCCTTCAAAGCCGCGGTGCGCGCATGCGAAACGTACAATGCGCCGGCAAATGCGCAAGACGTACCCTTGTTTCCGTTTTTTTAGGGAGGCGCATTTCGGTAAAGCGGAGTACAAGAAGGCCTGTGTACCATGCATTGGGTGCATGGGAAAAAAACAAACAAAACAGGTGGTCAGGATAGTCCCCCACTGCGACGTGTCTCGATCGTAATCATATTTTGAATTAGGCATGCACCTACAACCCCAGATATTACGTTTGTCTTGACGTTTTTAAACATAAGTTAAGCTTACCAAGTCGTACAAAAATACATTTAAAAATTTGGGAACAAAAGCTTGCACACTACAAGCCCTATGTTGTTCCAAGAAAGCCAACTGAGCAACCCATGTTGGCACATCCACAGGAATGACGGTCCAATAATTCCAGCCTCAATGAACGGCAGTGCTAATATTGTTTACTACATGTGCAAAGAGGGCCAGCGTTGGATCCCTAAAGGAATGGTCCAGCCCATATTCGATCCACGCTGTTAATCTTAGGCCATGATCCGGCCAGGAATCAGAACGGCAAAGCCCATATTGGAACCACGCTGTTAACCTTAGGCCATCATTCGGCCAGGAAGTGCCAATCGGTATCGAACGTTGGTCCGAGCTGACGTGCCGCCTGGGTTTATTCAACCAAGGGGTCGTCACTGACGCTGCTGGGATTAAACTGTATTCACGCACTGGGCTTCCGGTTGCCGGAGTACCAGGAGGCCGCCCTGGATGTGGTTACAGACGTCCCAACCATCCCTGACGGATTTCACGTCCGTGTTCCAACTGGAGTTGGGCACTTTCGCCGCCACGACGGCTAGCATCTATGTTCCTGAGGGAGCCCGGCCTCGTGTTTTCAAGCCTCGCCCACTGCCGTTCACCCTGAAGGATGGGGTCAGCCAGCAGCTGCAACGGTTACAGCGAAAGGGCACCCTGGTGCCCGTCAAGACGTCTGAGTGGGCCGCTCCCACAGTTCCAGCCCTCAAGCGAGACTGCAGTGTCAGGATGTGCGGGAATTTCAAGGTTACCCTCAACCCCATTGCTGCTGTCGAAAAGTACCCGCTCCCCCGAATTGAAGATCTCTGGTCAGCGTTGACCGGGGGACAGAAGTTCGCAAAGCTCGACCTCAGAGACGCTTACCAACAGCTGGTGCTTCAGGATGCCTCGCGGAAGTATTTCACGATATCGACAACTTTCGGGCTCTTCCAGTACATGCGCCTACCGTTTAGCGTGGTTTCAACCGCGGCCATTTTTCAGAGAAAGATGGACAACCTCTTCAGTGGCATGAGGAACGTGGCGGTGAACTTGGACCACATCCTGGGTACCGGCACCGACGACGGGGACCACCTGCAGAACCTACCCAACGTCCTGGCACGATTGCAGGACGCCGGTCTCAACTCAAGCTGGAAAAGTGCGTTTGCCTGGCCTTCAGCGTTGAGTATATGGGACACGTAATTTCCCTGACCGGCCTGTCCCCGCCCCCCTCCCCCCGCAAAGTTGATGCTGTGCTCAAGGCGTGAAAACTCCTCAACAAGAAGGAGCTTCAGAGCTACCTCGGCCTCATTAACTTCTACGTACAGGAGTTTCCTGTCGAACCTTTCGGCGCATCTACAGCACCTCCATCTTCTGCTTCTACATGGTCAGCAGCGTGCCTGGAAGAAGGAGCAGGACATGGCATTCCAGCACAGCAAGGAGCTTATCACCAAGGCTCCAGTGCTGGTACACTTCGGTCCGGACAAGCCTGTCGTTCTTGCTGTAGATGCGTCACCGTACGGCGTGGGAGCCGTCCTGGCACACTGGGACAAGGATGGCCAGGAACGTCCTTTGTCGTTTGCTTCCCGCCGGCTTCTTGCTGCAGAGCCAGCTTGATAAGGAAGGCCTGGTCCTCATGTTGGGGATTTGAGCGCTTTCACCAGTACCTGTGGGGCAGGAAATTTGAGGCGGTCACGGACCACAAGCCGCTGCGGGGCCGGACAAGGCCGTTCCTGTGCAGGCATCACCTAGAGTAGTGCGCTGGGCCTTGAGGCTTGCGGCCTACAGCTACCGGCTGGTCTATCGTCAGGGAAAGGACCTGGCACCTGCTGATGCCCTGAGCCACCTGCCCCTGCCGGAGGTGCCTGCAACTATTCCAGAGCTTGCTGGAGTGTTCATGCTGGAGCACACGTACCCGGTGGTACTCTCCAGATCTGTGGTGTCGCGAACAACCAGCCGGGTCCCAGTCCTATCCCAGGTGGCCAAGGCGGTGTCCCGAGGGGAGGAGTTGGTGCAGCAGGCGTACAGTCACAAGGCTGCCGAGCTGAGCCTGCAGCAGGGCTGCCTACTGTGGGGTTCCAGGGTGGTAATCCCACAATGTATCCGGTCCAGGGTCCTGCAATTGCTGCACGCGGGTCATCCTGGTGTGGAAAAGACAAAGATCGTGGCCCGGTCCCTCCTTTAGTGGCCTGGCCTGGATCAGGACATCGCTCACAAGGGTCAGAGCTGCCAAGTTTGCCAGGAGCATCAGCGGGCCTCACGTCATGCGGAGATCACTCCCTGGCCGTCCCCACAGAGACGCTGGTCCCACTTGCATGAGTATTTTGGGGACCCCTTGAAGGGCCACTACTTCGTGGTAGTGGTTGACACATTTTCGAAGTGGGCGGAGGTCCTACCCGTCAGCACTCCTTCAGCAGGCGCGACCATTCCTACCCGTCAGGCAGGTCCGGCACATTGTACCGGACCTGGATGACGAAGAACGAAATTAGCCGGAAGATGGCTCCGCCCTACCACCCTGCTTCAAGCGGTACAGCCGAATGGGTGGTGCCGACGATCAAGGACAAGCTCAAGAAGAGTAAGGCTGGAGATTTCCGGACGCAGGTTGCCCGGGTACTGTTTCAGTACCGGACTACGCCCCGCGATGTCACTGGCCGTGCCCCCTGTGAGCTCCTGTTGGGCTGGATGGTCAAGACACCCTTGGACGTCTTGTATCCGGACCTCCGGTCCACAGCACTCCTGAAACAGCTGAAGCGGAAACTGGCTGCTGACCGAGGGCGCCGTACCGGGCCTTTGCCGGAGTTGGTAGTTCTCGACTTAGCACCCTGGTCCGCCAAACAGGTGCTATCCTACCTCGACTCCTGTCAGCGCCTCACCGCGGCTTGTCCGCATGCCGGACGAGAACACGTCGCAGCGGCACGCCGACCATGTTCGGCCTCGCCTCATGACCCAACTTGCAACCTCGGGCGCCACTTCACAAGTCCAGCCCGCAGAGGGACCAACGGCAACACCGGTCGCTGCCATCAAAGCACCAGAGGCGGTAAGCATCGCCAGTTGCGCGGCGCCCGTTGGCCCATTATAAAGTTCGGCGCCATTCTCAAGGCTGGTCACTGCCAAACCTCCGGACGGAGCGAGACTGGCCGAGCCAGCACCCGGAGTTGCCCCACCCGGATCGTCAACAGCTGTGCCCAGGCGGAGTACTCGACAGCGGAGGCCGCCGGACCGTTACTCACCTGGATAACAGGAAATTTTTGTTTCTATTGTTTGCGTGGACAAACTGGGGGTAGGGGTGTGACGATCATGTAACGTCACCCCAGCCACAATCTTCGTTGGCCCGTTAGGCCCAGGGACCCGCCAAGCTCGGTGGGCTACATTGGTTCATCGCACCGAATAAACACCGACGAGCACAGGTGCTCGGGGTCAGTCATCGTTCACCACCGGCACGCTGCGTGTCGTCTCTGGGACGAAGGTTGCCTCGACCCCCCATTGTTCCCGAGTCTGGGGCGGATCTTGACAAGATCACTCTCGCGGTCTTTTCAGCTTTCTCGCTATGTACCACGTCGTAGCGTGGAAAGTTCTTAATTTGTCGGCCTAAAAATTTAAATACGTTGGTGCGCCCCCTCTTTTTGGCGGCGATCACAAAGCACGGGAAAAGAACTAGCCATGCGAATGTTGATATTTCGGCAGGAACGCAATCGACCCACCTAGGAGTCCTACAAGGGGACGCTGCAGTGCCTGCAGGTTCTGCAGACGCCAGCTGCACGTCACCACTATAACCGAATATGAAATAACCTAGGTTGGCTACTCACACAGGGTTAACCCTCGCTGCCAAGATCGGAAGTAATATAGAAGAGAGGTGAAGATAGGAAAGATTGAAAGTGAGAGAGACGGACGGAGGTTGGAGAGTGCGATAAGAAAAGGCAACTACCGATTTCTCCTGGATGAGCCAGTCCGGGAGTGCCGTCTGCGTGAAGCCGATGCCAAAGGGGTGTGTTGCCTCCGCCGAAGGGCGACAAAGGTACAAGCATTTAAGCATTGGCCCAACCCCCCAGGATCCCCTTTTCCCCGGACACGGCTCAGCCACGCACGGCTAGGTGCGGGAGGGTCCCATCCTCATGTGCTCGGGTACGTAATGTCGCAACACACCGAACTCCTGCTGACGCAGACGCACCTGTCCGGGAAAGTGAGCTACTCGAGGGATGGCAAGATCAGAATGCAGCTAAGGATCAAAGAATAACCATCACACGCGACGACAGGCAAATGGCCACAAAACATGTCATCATAGCTTTTATTGCGATAGCAATTATATGGACGTTCTTAACGATTGCGTTCTCCTCTCGCAGCTGCTGCTCACGGAGCTTCCGCGCGGGCGCTGTATGTCGAATGCGATCTGCGATGTGCACGAAGTGCGCATCCATGGGGGACTCATCTTCAAAACCGAGTGCCGGTAGCTTCGTATGCGCGGTGCTTTTGATGTTTAGTTCGCGTTGAAGCGGGAGACAGCGCAAAGGTCAATTTGCTCGCAACCGCGCATTCCCACTCCAGCGTTTTCACAAGTTTCGGCGGTCATCGAGCAATATGTGTTCATGTTTACCTGTACGCGCGTGACATGTGCTTCTTTATTTATTTAGTAAGCGAGTATTTACAACTTTATACGGCCGATAAAGCTACTATCCTTACTTCGTGTAGCTGTCCACTGATTTGCTATTACAATCGATGCTTCGCCTTTGAGGCGAAACTGCGACCTTTTAGAAAAAGCAACCTACCACACGCAATAGAAAATGGATACTGCTAATTACGCGTGCGGCCATGCATCCCGAATCCGCGCCGATGGTTCAAGTGTCAGCGGTTCGCAAAGCTGCCGACTGCGCACAATTTGCGCACAATGTGCATCCTATGAACACCCGTCTGGCAGCTGCACTTCCACCACCCACTGTGCTAACAGTGGAGATCCACCCAATTAGTCCAGTTTGTACCCGTCACGAAAAAAAGAAAAGCGAAATCATCGAACTCGAAATCAAATTTAACCGGACATTCCAAGAGGCGCGCAAGCACTTCTGTATCAACAAGAAGTCTAGTGCGCCCTACACCGATGCGACGCACATGGGGGCAGCGCTACGTCATTCACCGCATGACCAAGTCACAGGGGTGTGACGGCGGTCAGGACACCCCCCCGCCCCCGTTCCGCCTGCTGCCAAGCAGACCTGTGGAGCTGCCTGACGCAGAGCCACTGCCCGTACAGGTAGGGCCGAAACCCCCGCGAATGTGGCCGCTCAGCGGGCACTATCCACCGCCTCAGACCAGGTGATGGATGCAACCAGCATAACTCCGGCGTCTCAGACGGCCAAGGAGCGGCGCAGCTTCCTCGAGCGCACCGGGACGACAATTATTCTATTTCTCTTAGACACACAGCACAAAAATAGAACACGGATGTACAGATACTACAGTGGAATGTTTGGAGTTTACTCCGCAATCTGGATGGCATTAAGGAATTCCTTCATAAGTTGTATCCAAGGGTGCTTTCTGTCCAAAAACACATCTTATTTCTTCACACACGAACTTTATCCGGCGGTATGCCATTTACAGAAAAGACCGCAACGACATCTTTGCCTCCTCCGGCGGTGTGGCGATAGCAGCAGATAGGGGCGTTGATTGCCGGAAATTACAGCTTAAAACGCCCCTACACACAGTTGCGGTCCCTGCGGTGCTCCTTAATGAGCTGGTCACAGTTACCTCTTTTTACCTCCCGCGATACATCCTCCGAAAAAAGATATCGCCGAGAGCTAGTGGGGCTATACTAGTGCGGGTGCAGCCAAATTAGGAAGGCCCAATAAGCTTCAACAAATTCACTCTCTCACCAGAACAAGAATTGGCTTCCCTGGCGCAGTATTCGGCCACAACATCTTTCATGACTCCTACAATTAACCCATGGCCCTCAGTCCGCAGCAGCTGCGAAGCGCATGACCAAAGGGGCGGTCAGACCGGCGACACGGCAGACGCTGCTAAGAATCTCTGGGTCCGGACAGGCCGTCAATGGAAACTGAACCTGGCAACGTTCAACACGCTCCCCCGAATCCTATCGAATGAGGCTAGTTTAACGGGGCTATTTGAACAATTTTCAGGTATTACCTGTAATATTATTGGCCTTAGTGGGGTTAGAACAACTGCTGAGGCTTATACAGTGCTGACCAAAGGCCACGTCCTCTGCTACAGAGGTCTTTCAGATAAGAGAGAATTCGGGTATAGGATTTCTAGTCCAAAAGGACATAGAGCGCCGCATTGATGATTTCTACAGCATTAATGAGAGGGTAGCAGTCGTCGTAATAAAGCTCAATAAGAGGTATAGAATGAAGGTAGTACAAGCCTATGCGCCAACCTCCAGTCACGATGACGAAGAAATTGAAGTTTTATGAAGATGTTGAATTAGCAATGAGAAAGGTGCAAACTCAGTATACTATAGTCATGAACGACTTCAATGCAAAAGTGGGGAAAAAGCAGGCTGGTGAGCAAGCAATTCGTAACTACGGCATCGATTCTAGGAACACTAGAGGAAAGATGGTGGTATAATTCGCCGAAAGGAATAGGCTCCGAATAATGAATATCTTCTTCAGGAAGCGCAGCAACAGGAAGTGGACCTGGAAAAGCCCTAACGGAGAAACAAGGAATGAAATAGATTTCATGCTCTCTGCCGATCCAAGCATAGTGCAGGAGGTACAAGTGTTAGGTAGGGTAAAGAGCAGTGACCATAGGTTAGTGAGGTCAAAGATTTCTCTCAATTTGAAGAGAGAAAGAATAAAATTAGTCATGAGAAACAGGCCAACCTAGACGCAGTAAGGGTAAAAGCAGACCAATTCAGGCTGGTGCTCGCAAACAAATATGCAGCTTTAGAAAAGGAAGATAAAGACAACGTAGAAGTAATCAATGAAACCGTAACTAGGTTGATCTCAGAAGCAGCAATTGAAGTGGGAGGTAAGACACCAAGGCAACCAGTAGGTAAGCTCTCCCAAAGAACAAGGAACCTAATAACGGAACGGCAAAACATAAAAGTGTCAAACTGGAGAGGTCAGATAGAATTCGCTGAACTGTCGAAACTGATAAACAAGAAGAAAGTCAGCGATATCCGAAATTATAACGTGGAAAAGATTGAGGAAGCAGTAAAATATGGACGCAGCATGGAATCAGTGAGAAGAAAACTAGGCATAGGACAAGGCAAAATGTATGCACTGAAGGATAAGCAGGGTAATACCGTCAGCAATTTCGATGACAGTAAAATTAGCGAAAGAATTCTATACTGACCTGTAGAGTGCCCAGAGCAGCGAAGCTACTTTCATTTGAAATAGTGATGAACAGGATACAGAGGCCCTTCTATAACTAGCGATGAAGATAGAAGGGCCTTGCAAGACATAACCAGGGGAAAAGCTGCTGGAGAAGATGGAATAACAGTCGATTTAATCAAAGATGTAGGAGATAGCATGCTTGGAAAGCTTGCGGAATGCCTCACGACTTCAAGTGTACCAGATAGCTGGAATAACGCCATCATTATACTAATCCATAAGAAGGGAGACATTAAAGAATTGAAGAATTATAGACCGATTAGCTTGCTTTCAGTATTGTATAAAGTATTCACAAAGCTAATTTTCAATAAAATCAGGGCAACACTCGACTTCAGTCCACCCAAAGAACTGGCTTGCTTAAGGAAGGGATATATACGATGGATCATATCCATGTGATCAATCACGTAATCGAGAAATTTGAGGAGTAGAATCAACCTCTCTATGTGGATTTCATAGATAATGAAACGGCATTTGATTCAGTAGAGATACCAGCAGCCATAGAGGCATTGCGTAATGAAGCAGTGCAGGGGGCATACGTGAATATCTTGGCAAACATCTTCAAGGATTCCACAGCAGCCTTGGTTCTCCACAAGAAGAGTAGAAAGTTACCTATCAAGAAAGAGGTCAGGCAAGGAGACACAATCTCTGCAATGCTATTGACTGCATACTTAAAAGTACTCAACCTCTTAGCCTGGGAAGGCTTAGGAGTGATGATCAACGGCAAATATCTCAACAACCTTCGGCTTGCAGATGAAATTCTTCCTATTCAGCAACAATGAGGACAAGTTACAACAAATGATTGAGAACCGTCACCGAGAAACGGAAACAGCAGGGTTGAAGATTAATATGCAAAATTATTAGCCTTGCAAGGGAATAAGAATTCAGGATTGCCAGTCAGCCTATAGAGTCTGTAAAGAAGTACGGTTATCTAGATCAATTACTGACAGGGGACCCTGATCACCAGAAGGGAAATTACAGAAGAGTAAAATTGGGTTGGAGTGCATACGGCAGACATTACCAAATCCTTACTGGGACCTTGCCACTGTAGTTTATTAGAAAAGTGTACAATCATTGTATTCTACCGTGAGGTAATATTTAGCACGTAATTAACATCCCTTGTATTCAAGAGTTCTTTCGAAACCCTAGTGTAACTGTTATGTTTTTTCTGGCTGTCATTTTTTTCACGGCGCAGTTTCGTCAAGGTCACTGCAAGGTCACCGTCAAGGTCACCGCCAACATAGACACTAAGGCTTTTGCCTCAAAAATTAAGGAAGCGTTACACGTTTGTAAAACGGAAAGGCGAAAGCCTGCTAGTTCTGGAAGGAAACGGCGACGAACGCGCCAGCAGTGGTACGAGTGCGAGGAGTAGTATGGGAACGCTGGCATGATCAGCGGGATCGTAGCCAGCTGAGTTATCCGGGAAGGGCCAGTCTGAGCGTGGTGTCTGCGTGAAGTGAAGTCAAAAGAGGTGTGTTGACTGCACCGAGGGGCTTTAAAGGACCGAACACGGGGGCACCAGCGCCACCCAAGACTCCCGCTTTTATTGGACATGGCTAAGCCATGCACAGATACACACCGGAGGGTCCTATCTCCATGTACTTGGGTAAGCGGTATCACAACAAACCAAAAGCCTGCTTATGCAGACGCTCCTGCGGGGATAACTGTATGGCAACCACTGTATGACGAGGATGACGTGACGAGGTTGGCATGGCGAGAATAGGATGGCGAAGCGGGTATAGAGAATATAAAAGTGCCACGAAGTCATTATGATGTAGGCTGTTTGACAAAGGTGACATGACGGCAGCGCCATAATCACTACTGAATGACGACTGCATGATTATGATGGAACGACGACGAGCGAATAATGTTGAGCAAACAACAAGAGGGGATTGACGACAACGGCATAACGACAATGGGCTGACCATGTAGCGACGACAAATGCATAACGACGAGTCTGAAAAGACGATGGCTTGATGACCACTGAGCGACCAGAATAGCATGATGACACTATATTAGGGCGATGGCGTGAGATAGCGTGAGATGCCGTGACGACGATGGCACATACCCAGCGGCACAAACGCAGCAGCGCATAGCCAGCAGCATATATTCATGGAGTGCCTAATCTCGGGAATTGGCCTACTACCGTGGAAAGCGCAAAAAACTGACCCACGAGCGCATACTTCCGCTAATGCTTTAATATCGACCAATCGTTTCGCCTTTTTTGCATATACATAAGAAGGCTTGTACAAACTCTTGTCTATTTGACAATTAGACACAACTCGCGCCATCCGAGGTAACATATTCCATGTTTTGCGATTATCTGGCGCTTTATCAAGGAATAACGAGCCGGCAAAAGCACCAAGTCCGCTGGGAAACAACACGCATGCATGGCGCTAACGGAAAATAAAAGTACCTTAAAACATATATTCAGTGATTTGCCTTTCAGAATATTCAACAACTCTATCGAAACGCTTTAAACATAGAGTAATAATACAAAAACTTGCACTTACCAGTCCTGTATAGCCATCTCCGAATTCTTCGCTCATGTGCATTGATAGTATAACATCTTCTCTTGACCAAACTTTAAATTTATATCCTTGACCTGAAAAAAAAAAGAAAAGAAATCAAGAATCCGATTCATTTTATTATCCTTCCCGGAACGATATTTGGTCGTCTCTGTATTTTCTCTTCAGTAAATATGACCAATGAAAGATATACAATTTCTTTCATTCAAAGGTAATATTGTTAAGATGGCGAAACCATAACGGCTGGGAACAGTGTAGTACAGCCTGTTTGATTTGGTTTAAGCAGTAATCGGTTTGGGTTCAGCTTCGGACAACAAAATAATATATGACGGACCATGCGCGTCTAGGGTGGCTTTTGATGTTGGATAGACGATAAAAAGTATGATGTTTATACGCGTTTTCGCTCGCGCGATAACAGCAGCGATAGTGCGGCACCCAAGAAACTTCCGGTCTCGGGCCTTGTCAGTCTACTGTGTATGATCACAAACGCACTCCTGCTAATCTATATCACCACCATTGCCTTTCTTGCTCGCTATATTAAGCGGACTACGTCATTGAGACAAACCAGAATCCGTCCGCGGTGTATGTTTGTAAAACAGCGAAATGGTCTATATTCTCCAACCACGTTTATAGCGGGAATAGCCACAACGAAAAATTAGGATGCAGCTGTTTTCCTGTGATACGAAAATTTGTAAAACAAGGATAACTTAACGTCAATTATATTTTAACACCTATATATTCAGCCGCTTTTCTTTTTAAATTAAACTTAATTTATTCTTGGCTCATCTCCGAAATTTACGGATTCTGCACTGTCAGCTTGAAACAGGAATGACGGAAATTCACAAGGAACGATCAACACGAGAATTACATTAAACATTTCCAGATCTAAAGACCAAGCATAAAATAAAATCAGTCCTCTGAAATAAGTCGGTTTTCCTGAAGTTCATAAGCCTCGAGCCGCACAACAGAAAGCGCGTGATGTTTTGGGGGAAGAACACGAGGCAGCGACTCACCTCGTCTGGCGCAATGCGAAGAAGGTTGTAATAACATAAAGTAATACACATCTTCGTTACTCTTCCGCAAGGTCAAACATTGCTGGGGCCAGGCCAACTTCGCCAGCATGTCATGAAACATCACGAAAAGCGTGAGAGCTCCCGATCTGAAGATGACATGTAGACGCTGATTCATCATTATTAGGGCGCACAAATGGAAGGCAATTTTTCCCGATTCGACGAATTTCTCACCCATAACGTCCACCGATTACTTAAAGTGTTTATACGGCCACGCGTGGCTCGCCAGTCTGCCACGCGACGTCGCTAGATCGCCGGAGCTCATAATTTCAAAGTGACGTGAATGCAATAAAGATGCAATATTATGCTGATAAAAACTGAATTTATTTTTAAGAACCGGAGACTGCCCCATTAAGAAACAAATAGAAGACGGCTGTCCGCCGATTGCTCTGCCGCTGGCTGCTTGTTGCTGCCGGAAAGAATGAATTTATTTGCGTATAATTATTGCGTGGCAGTAAACGGTTGTGAGCCCCCCTTTTGGTATGTATACGACGTCGCGCTTCCAACTCTATTTCGCTAAATATTCGTTTTAGTGGCAATTAACCTTCCCTTACATACCGCCATTATTTTCGGCAAACCACGGTAACTTAATGAGAGCACGGCCATTTGCACACGCGGACACCACTCTTTTCCTCCGTTCATCTCCTTTCCCAGCGGCCCCACGGAAACCCTCTCCATTCGTGCGCGCCCCTCGCCTGTTGTTAGCCAATTAGATAAGAAAGACCTGCCAAGTTAGGCACTGCTGTTCGCTTTTATCGCAAAGAAAAGTGATCTATGAAGCAGGATAGTAATTTATTGTGCTTAAACGACGCACCGCCCGAAGCTTGCGTTGTCGGCTTCGTAAGTTTGACGTAAGGAAATTAGAATAAAAAATATTGGAATAGCTTTCGTTATGGGCCTCTTGCGCTGAAGTTTGAGGTATAGTAGCGGCGCCTGGTGGCGGCGAGAAATGTTATCTGGGTAGTACCGGCTTGGGTAATATTGAGCCCTGGCTGTGGCGAAGTACGTTTATAGACAGAGTTTTGCCTTCATTCGCACTTTTTTTTTTGCCCTGTTGCGAGAGCGAAAAGGCTCGTCACTTTTCACAGAACACGCAGACCATGTTGCGAGCTGGCCGCAGCCTAGTTTTACGAAAACGGACTGTCCGTGTGCCGGGGAACGTAATGCTGGAAGCAGAAGGAATCGGCGACGCCGATCCGGAGAGACCTAGCGCAGCCTAGAAAAAGCGTCACCGTCGTTACTGCTGCGTCGTGGGCTGCCACGAGCAAGAAGGCCTGAATCCCAACATCAGATTCTACTGTTTTCTTTCAAGGCCTCACGAAGCGGAGCGTCTGTCGCGCTCGATAACTTCATTACGCCACTATGAGCAGCACAGGTTCGAGAGTTAAATGTGCTCACATATGACCTCAAGCCAACACGCTAACGAAGCGCAGCAAGGCAGTATTGATTACAGCACATTGATGCTCGAGCGCGATTGGCACATACGTTACAGCGAGCTCATATGCATTGCATCAGGTATTTATCAGTTGCTAAAAGGGCAGATGGGCGCTATTACAGCGCAAGCATAACAACTTGCCTAGCGGTATGCAGTCAACAAAGATTTCAGGAGGCCCGCTGTCTCGCGGCATTCTGAAAGACCGCTGCCGTCACGGCGCGTACCGTCGTGCGCTCGAGCAGTTCCGTACACATTATGTCTTCTTATCGCTGCCTGTCAATTCACTTATAGCAAGTATTTCCTTACCGCGGCTGTTAATCCATTTATAGCAAGTATTTCCTTGCGTTTGTGTGCCTGAATCTCGCAGCATGCAAACCTCACCTGAAGTTCAACTTCGTACGCGACTCGCTTCACTTGCGATAGACACCGCGCTAAAACTGCGCCGCTTATTTCTTGAACGTTGTACACGTATTCAGCGTTGCATAATTTGCTGCCTTTACGCAGCGTGCCACCCCTGAAAAAAACTTCGGCGGCCGATATTCGCTACAGGCTGTGGTACAACACAATCTAAAGTGGCGGGTCCATATTGTAAACGTGCTTTCCGAAGGAGACGACCGAGCTTGGTACTACCCAGTGCAAGGCAGAGGGCGCTCTTAGCACCGTTTTCGCAGCACCCCCTGGGCAAAGCAGGAGCTCCATAGGGCCCAAGATCTCCACAGTAGAGTGCTGCACGAGCCTGATTTTTTGGCCCGAGCCCGGACTGGGCCCGCTTTACCAAGCCAGAGCCCAGCCCGGGCCCGTGATACCAAGCCCGGGCCCGGTCGTACATGACCAAACCGAGGCCGAGCATGGCTCGGGCCCGTGGTTCCAAGCCCAAGCCCGCCCCGGGCCCGTGTTACTAAGCCCGGGCCCGGCCCAGGCCCCGCGTTCATTATTAAGCTTAGCCAGGGCCCTCGTGTGCGACAGGCTAGCTGTTTAAACCCCTCTTAGCTCTTTAAGAGCCCTCGTTTTCGGGAGTAGCATGGCGGCGCGGCGCTCTTCCGGCTTCAGGGTGAGCCTAGAAGTACAGCTCCAAATCAACTGAGGTGTTAATCAAAATTAGCGGCAAAGATGACGATGTCATTCAAATAGACTAGATTGGTCCGCAACCTAAAGCCTACCTACGCCGTGTCCGTCTACATCGCGCGCTGGAAAATGACATGGAACTGGCATGGAAGCATGTACGATATGAAGCGCTTACGCGCTTTTTCGCTCTTGCAGTTTTTTGGCTCCGTGTCCTTTTACTGGAGCATCGCTGTTCCTGTGGTTCACGTGGAACTCTGCAACAACCCGCCGGTTTTTGCCTTCAATGGATGTTTCGCCGAACAAATCTCGACAAGGCAAGTGCCTTGCCTGAGTGCTCATGCTTTACCTTTCGGCCCAACTTCTTGCTTGCATCACCAGTACGCATTCACTTCGCCGCATTCAACACTTTAAGATCAGTGCTCAGCCGCAACGCTATCAACAGTGCCTGTGGTGGGACAGATAAACCTCGGCTCTGCGAGATCACTCGTCAGTGGGAATCGAAGCACGTACGGAATGAAGGGCTTATGCACTTTTCGGTTCTTCTTGCAGGTCGGTAATCGTTGCGATATTACCTACTCTTGTAACCTAACAATGCTTTCATTGTCGTGCTTCCATGCCGAGAAGCCGTTATTGCACCGTTCTGTTCATTATTATTGATGTTTTGTGGCGATGTAGAAAATAACCCTGAACTCCCTAAGGAACAACCACAAGCTTTAAAGGGACCCTGAAACGATTTTGGCGATTTTGTACAAACGTACTGATTCGTTAGAGTAGGTCTTTCTGATCAATAATTGACGCATCTAGGCGCTCCACGTAAAGCGTATAATTTATTATAGGGTTTTAAAAATATTCATCGCTGCCGATTGCAGCACGCCAAGCAGCTGAGTTTTGTGCCCAGATGACGCGATTAGCCCAGAATACGTCACTGGGCCAGCTATTCGATTGGCTGCCCAGGGCGCGTCATCGATAATTTTTACAACATTATGGTGAACAAATGTTGTTCGTAATAGTTTATATGTTAGTTAATTTGTTTCTATAAAAAGAAAGTAACAGAAAGAGAATGCACAAGGACATGTATCACTACACAAAAACGCTTCCGGCCCACAGCAAGTGTCGTCGGCTTGTGTTACAACGTGCTCCGTTTTGACGAGAGCTGCGCGGTCAGTGTTGGTCTTGTTCTTTCTTTTCGCAAGCACCATGGTTCGCCCTTGCGTTGTGAGATGCAAACGTAGCGATCGGTGACATGTCAAGCTGCGACATCGTGCCCGCTGCAAGGCAACAGACGAGCGCAGTGGCTGCAGCGCATCGGACTGACGGTGTCCAAACGGCGCCAGCATCTACGCGTTTGCGGCCGTCAGTTCACGTCGAAGGATTGCTACAATAGAATTTAGCTTCTCCGGTATTCAGGTGAACGCAAGCGTAAGTACTGGCCGTTTTACCACGTTTTACGTGATGAACGGAGGGGAAAACGTGAACTGCTTGAACGGTGCAGCCACCTGGCGGCACAAAGCTCAACCAAACACAATGCTAATATAGCAGTAACCAAGTTTTTTCTTCTTTGCTGCTGGCTCAAATTTTTGGCAGGAGCGTAATCTTGAACACGTTGTCTTTTTATATGTTTCAAATGTTTTACACTTTGTTACAGGAATATTAGATCTGTATTTGGCTGTTTAGGCTCGGCGCCACCAGATGGCTGGACCGTGCATGCCGATCAGGCTGCTCACGTACGTCTACAAAGCTCCTTCATCACAACGGCATGAAGGGGCTTTAGTTTACGCCTCTGGCTATCCGTCAAAACACCCAGCCCGCCTGTGGTTACTGGAATACCGGACACGCTCGGCGCTGCGACAGAACGCTCGCAACGCACGCTGCTTGATCGCTCTCGCTGGGGATCGACGGCCGGGCGGCTAGTGGAGAGGTTGGGGAGCCTTTGAGCGCTGGCTCCAAGACAACCGGAAGTAGACGACAACGTACGTCAGAACATGACGTAAAGCCAGCGAAGGCGGAGCTTAGCCCCGATCACTCGGCGAACGAGTTGAGGAGGCAATACATGGCTAGGGAGGAGGGCAACTTGTAATCGTCCGTAGCTCTCTTAATATGAGACGCTTCTCCTAAATTGTGAGGCGAATGTTTTACTGTAGCTGTATCCTACACGTCTACAAATTTGTCTGAACCGTTTCTGGACCCTTTAAGTGCATTTGTGAGAGCTGTCAAAGATCTAAATCAGAGGGACATTATAATAGAAGATGTACAGAAAAAGATTTCAGACACAAATATTGAGCTTGAAGCTGAGCATAAAAGAGCCGCAACGGCGATGTATGACATCAGTGAAAGGCTTCAAAAAGTTGAAAGCCAGAGGGCAGACATTGATCGCTGGCAGAGCGAAGTGAACGAATTGCACGAAACAGTGAAAAATTTCGCGAAAGTGTCAAGTGACTTGAGTGTATGGCTTGACGATGCAGAATACCGCTCCCGCCGCGAAAATCTTGTGTTCTATGAAATATAGGATGATGCTTCAGAGAACGCGTCACAGTTTCAGAAAAAAAGTGTTGGAAATCATTATTGATACGCTAAATCTTGACATAACCAGTTACAACATTCCAAGAGGTCAAAGAATCGGTCGTTTTTCCTGCTCCTAAAAAGCGCCCCTTGATTGCTAAATTTGCCACCTATAAAACAAAGGAGCAAATCCTCCGCGAACACCCGGAGTTCAAAGAAACGTATGGCTCGATAAGTGAAGACTTCTACCCTGCGGCATGATTTTCCAGGAAAAAACTGTCCGTGTTTGGCAAAAGCCTTCATGTTCCTTATCAGTTGCGACATAAGAAACTTTTTGCTGGAGTGAGTGAAACAGCTTTATTCGGTCCACAATAGACGCGAGTATGCTGAACGTCAGCTGAATGGCCCACTCGGGGACCGTCAGGTCAAACCCGACGGCCCTCTCGCGGGCCCTCTGGACTGCCAGGATTTGAGAGGTCTCATCCTGGGCCTTAATAAGCTTTATCGTTTCCTCTTGGGTGAAAGGGGGACCGGCAGAGACGGAGCCCCACAGGACATGCTCGAAGACCGCATAACCACGACACAAAGGGCAGTACGGATTTGGGAGCCGTTCGTGGCACGTTGTGTGCAGTGCAGCAGGGCTCCTGTAAGTGCTTGTTTGTAGACGTCTGAGAATGACTGCATGGGCCCTGCACAGCGAGGAGTGCGGCAGAGGCAGGAGTCTTCTTGATTGGTAATTGTGTTTGCAGATCTCGTTGTACGAACAGAGAGGGTCGGGTCGCGTTACCCGGCGCCCGGTCAGTCACACCTCGTGCAGCCGAGTGTGCCTCCTTGTTGGGGTTGAGCGAGGCACCCTCAATATTTCCAAGGTGCGCAGGGAACCAGGCGAATGAGTGATGCTTGAGGTCTTTAGCGTTTTCGATGATACGTAGGGCCTGGAGAGCCACCATTCCCATCTGAAAGGCCCTGATAGCGGTCTTGGAGCCTGAATAAATCGTGTAATGTACACCGTCCGTCAATGCAAGAGCAATGGGAACCTGTTCTGCAACGCTGGAACCAGAAGTGCGGATGGTAGCGCAGGTGATGATTTTCGAATCACAGCCGATGACCACTGCGGAGAAGGCTTCTTCTTGAGCGTACGAAGCAGCGTCTACGAAGCATGTTCGATCCTTGTCCAAGCGGGCACTGGCGAGCAGAGCTTTAACTCTGGATCGTCTTCGTCCTTCGTTGTTGGTCGGATGCATATTGCGTGGTATCCGGTGTATGAAAATCTTGGATCTTATGCCATTGGGCAGCTTCACAGCGTCGGGACCGACGACCGTGGGGTTACGTTCCAGCATGTCAACTATCGCTCGGCCCGCTGGGGTGCCGGACAGTCTGACAAACTGAGAAAACTCTTGGGCTTCAGTAATTTCTTCGAACGTGTTGTGGATGCCCAACTTGAGGAGGTCTTCTGTATGCACTGGGACGGGAAGGCCGAGGGCAAGCTTGAAAACTCTCCTGGTTAGGGCATTGATCTTGTTGCGATCCGACACGAGCTAGTTGTACATAGCCGCCGAATAAGCGAGGCGGCATAGCACGAATAGGTGGATAATCCGGATCAGATCGTCCTCCCTGATTCCGCGATAGCTGCTGGTGATTCTGTGAATCAGTCCGAGGGCCCTTTTGGTCTTGGAACAAATGCGTTTTACGGCGGCTCCATTGGCCCTGTTTGACTCGATAAACATTCCTAGGACCCGGGCAGTGTTAACCCGCGGAAACTGGGAAGCCGTTACCGGTGGCTCTCCGTTGCTGGCTTCCAGGACCGGTGACAACCGCCTCTGGGCCTCTTCTTGTCGAGTAACAGGTAGGATTTAGCGGGCGAGCGCCTTAGCCCGGTGAGCTTGAGATACCACTCCGTAACATCGATGGCCTCTTGAAAGCACCCTTGACCTGACCCTCACATCCGCTGGGGCACCATATGGTGATGTCGTCCGCGTAGATCGTGTGCTTAATGTTCTGGATCTTGTTCAAGGCCCTCGACAGGTTGATCATGGAGATGTTGAACAGTGTCGGGGAGATCACCGCTCCCTGAGGTGTTCCCGTTGGCCCAAGCTGAATTTTGTGGGTCAAAAACTCGTTAATCTTCAGCCTAGTGGACTTCGAGGAAACGAAGGAACGCACGAAATTGCACGCCCGCTTGCCGACGTGAAACTCTGTCAGGCTCTTGAGAATAAAGGCATGCGATATATTGTCAAAATCCAAGCCGAGCATTGCCTTAGTGTCGGCAGAGGTGGAGTCAATGACCTGGTGCTTGATCAGCCTCATCGCGTCCTGAGTCGACAGCCCCAACCGAAAGCCAATCATGTTGTGAGTATAGCGTTAGTTAGACTCGAGGTGATCAGTGAGGTGGTTAAGCATGGCGGCCTCGGCCATCATCCTGACACACGACGTCAGGGAGATGGGCCTTAGATTGTCGATGCTTGGCGCCTTACATGGCTTGGGTATGAGTACTGTGTAGGCCGCTGTGCCAGATTTCATTCGTCTTGTATGTAAGAAACTCGATTGAGTCGTCGTCGAGATGCTTGGGCATTTTGTTGGTGAACTCGCCGGGACCAGGGACAGATCTGCCGTTGAGAGATGCGAGAACCCGCTTGACCTCGGCTACAGTAAAATCCTCGTCCATCGATGGCGCATCACGCCCTTCGTACTCAGGGAAACTGGAGAGGGGGAGGGGGAACCTAATCGTCTATGGCCGCCAGGTACTTGTATAGGAGTTGCTTCATGACCGCTTCACCTGGAGTCGCGTCCATGGCCAAATGGACACCTTTCGCCACAGCTATCTTCTGATTGGACTTGGTGTTGCCATCGTGCAGTAGGTGCCTGAGGAGTGTCCAGCTTTTATCGGTCTTGAGCTGGCCCTCCACCGAGTCACACAGCTCGTCCCATTGCTGTTAGCATAGCACCCTGCAATGAGCCTCTATCGTCTTGTTGATTTCGGAAGTTTTCTTGCGTAGTCTTCTGCTATGGCGCTGAGTCTTCCATCGCGCGAGCAGTGCCTGCTTGGCTTCCGACAGATGCGCCAGCCTACTGTCCATCCTGTCCACCTCAAGATCGGTTGTCACCTCCTTGGCGGCTCTATCCACATCCTCTTTTATCCCGTCGCACCAAGAGTCTAGGTTCGTATCCGGGGTGAGGACGCGCTCAGAGCGGTTGACTCGGAACAAGTGCCAGTCAGTGAACTTAAAGGTCCTCGTCTTGCTACGGGCAACCTGGACGACCGCTTCGATGATGCAATGATCGCTACCGAGGTTCATGACTGTGTTCGTCCACTTGACGTTTCAAGGTTTTTGACAAAGGTGAGATCAAAAGCCGTATCTCGGCCCACCGAGTTCCCTCTCCTGGTCGGAAAGTCTTTATCGGTTACTAGCGTAAGATCTTCCTCCGTTGCCGTGTGCCATATGTATCTGCCCTTCTTCGCATTGGTGGGATTCGCGGAAAGTAAAAGACTCATAATAATGAATACCTTCCTCAGGAAGCGCAGTACCAGGACGTGGGCCTGGAAAAGTCCTCATGGAGAAACAAGAAATTAAATAGATTTCGTACTCTCTGCCTATCATGCATAGTGCAGAATGTAGAACTGTTAGACAGGCTAAAGGGAAATGACCATAGCTTAGTGTGGTCTAAGAGTGCTCTTAGTTTGAATAGAAAAATATAATATTAGCCAGAAGGTAACAGGCCAACTTAGACGAAGTAAGGCTCAAAGCAGACGAATTCAGGCTAACCCTCGCAAACAAATATGCAGCTTTAGAATAGTAAGGTAAAGATAACAGAGAGGTAATGAATAAAGCCGTAACTAGGCTGATTGCAGAAACAGCAGTTGATGTGGGAAGTAAGCCACGAAGGCAACCAGTCGGTAAGCTATTCCAAGCAACGAAGAAACTAATAAAGAAACGACAAAGCATGAAAATTTGTAAATCAAGAGATCAGATCGAATCCGCTTAACATTGAAACTGATCAACAAGAAGAGAATCAGCGATATTCGAAATTGCAACTTCTGAAAGTTTGAGGAAGCAGTAATAATTGGCCGTAGCATGAAAGCAGTGAAACGAAAACGTGGCATAGGACAGAACAAGATGCATGCATGAAAAGTAAGCAAGGTAATCTCGTTAGTTTTTATCGATGATATCAATCAAATCTTTATTTCCAACATTTTGTTGCAATTTGTTGGGGGTCCTTCAGGCGAAAAGCTGTGTAAACAGCTTGAAAGTGCCTGATGGCCCTATCGTAACGTAAATGAAGCAAAAGAATACTATACTGACCTGTACAGTACCCACAGCTGCCAAGCTAGTTTCATACGAAGTAGTGTTGAAGAGGATACAGAGTCTCCTTCTAAAGCTAGCAATGAAGATAGCAGGGCCTAGCAAGGCACATCCTGAGATAGAAGCTCCAGGAGAAGATGGAATCACAGTCGATTTAATGAAAGATGGAGTATGTATCATGTTTAAAAAGCTTGCGGCTCATTATACCCAATGTCTCACAACTTCAAGTGGTACCAGAGAGGTGGAAGAATACCACCATTATATTATTAAATAGGAAGGGAGACGTTAAAGAATTCAAGTATGTTAGGCACATTGGCTTGCTTTCAATACTGTATAAAATATTCACCCAGATAATTCCACGAAAATTAGGACAACAATTGGCTAAGAAAAGAGGTTGGCTTCAAGAAGATATATTCTACTATGGTAGTCTTCCATCTCATCAATCAGGTAATTGATATATCTGGAGACTACAATCAATCTCTATGAGGCTGCCGTAGATTATGAAAAGTAATTGCATCCAGTAGTAATAGCAGCTAGCAGTCATAGAGGCATTGCGTAATCGGGGAGTACAGCTGGCACGCGTGAATTTCTTGGGAAACATCTACAAAGATACCACAGCCACCTTGGTTGTCTACAAGAAAAGTACAAAATTACTCATCAAGGAAGGGGTCAGACAAGGCGACACCATCTCTCCAATGGTATTCATTGCATGCTTAGAAGTATTGAAGCCATCAGTATTGGAAGGCTTAGGAGTGAGTATCAACGGCGAAAAACTGAACAACCATCGGTTTGCAGGGGGCATTCTAATGATCAGCAACACTGCGGATGAATTCCAGCACTTTATCGCTTGGTTGATTGATTGATTGATTATTGGTTTATCACAATACGTATGTGAAAGGAGGCGAAAAGAAAATCATTCAAGGATGGCTTGTGGGAGCACTTCGCCCCCATATTGGCAAACACACCAGCAGAGGCACAAGCTAGAGCACTGTACGGGCTCGGGCTTACCCGAAAGCCCGAGCCCGGCCCGGCCCACGGGCCGGGCCGCGCCGGGTAGGGCAGTTTTTCACGGGCTCGGGCCAGGCTCGGGCACGGCATGTGCTTTTTCACTCGGGCCCGGGCCGGGCTCGGACTTTCTGGTGGTGTGCATGTAACGTGCAGCGAGTTATCCTCGCGCGTCCCGACTCAGAAAAACCTGTTGCCCCGGCGCAGCTGGAAGCTAGCAGTGCTACTCCTGTGCACTTCCCTTTTCTTCTTTCGTCGTATTTTGCGCTGTTTGAACAGAATGTAAATGTCCAGAAAGACTGAAGTCGCCTCAAACCAAAGGATGTCATTGTATTCCTTACCTATATCAATGTAATTAATGTTTTCAGCGCGGTGCAAGCACGTTCGCGACTTGCTGATTCTTCAAAGGCGAGTTGGTAAAACGATGACTGGCAAGATACGATTATTCGTCACGCGGCTGAAATATGGCACTGCGTCCATCCATGATTGCATGCATGTTCTTAACCTGCCGCGTAGCAGCGTCGCATTACGCTGCACCATGCAGGAATGAGAAGCTTTCTTTCTCCATTTACTCCATCCATGCGCTGCGCTCACGACCGGTCGTGGCTGCGCTTCGGCTATAGTGTACTAGAATACGGTTGAGTGGGACGAGCGGATGGGGGCGGCGCATGCTTTGCAGTGACTCAGTGAGGCGACCAACGTGGAAAAATATTGTGGCGGCGCTGCGGTAGACGTGGATTGGGCCGCATCAAGGTCGCGCCGTTGGAAAGTGCTGGCGACAGGCGTACCGCAAGGAAGCGTATTGGGACCGCTTCTGTTTAATGTTTGCATAAACAGCACAATTAACATTGACTTGGCAGTAAAGTTCATTATATATGCAGATGATTGCACCGCGCTTCTTTCTGGTCCTGACGCGATCAAAGTGGCTGTTGACTGTAATAATATACTTGACAAAGTTGTTTGTTGGTCTTCCTCAAACTGGCTTAAAGTTATTCCTTCAAAAACAAAAGTTATGTTTTTTTCGATACAGAAACAACGCTATTAGGCTAGAGCACGTCATTAGATGGGGTAATGATGACATTGAAATAGTTGAGGAAACCACTATTCTCGGCATTACACTATCTTCGAATCTTACATGGGATTCACACATTGTAAACCTTTGTAAATATCTTGCGTCTGTCACGTTGCGTCCGCTTCCTTTAAATATTAAAATTAAAATCTTTTATGCATTGTTTGCTTCCCGAATTATTTTAGTTTGGTCTGGCTAACAACTAAAACGAACATACAAATAGTTGTAATATTGCAAAAAAAGTTATACGACAGATCGCCAACCTTGAATATTGTGAATCTAGTCTGAGCGCTTTTCAAATCTTCAACATAATTCGCATAAAAAACATGTATGACTATCGTGTTCGGGCGTCTTTTTATCATTCAAATAAAATATTTAGTCAGTTCTTAGAAACAACGGCGAGTTTACATCTACACAGGCCTCTGTTAAATACAAGCAGCACAGACACGTGTTTTCTGCCACGTTTTCGCACAGATTACAAACTTCAAATGCTACAATGCAATCTTCCTTTACTGCTGAAGAAATACAAAGGAACGAAATGCATGTCGAAATCTCATTTGCGAGCATTTTTTTGTAAAAGTGTTGTAATAAATGTTTTGTTGTATAAATGTTTTTATCAAATACTCATATTTCTATCTATTTTCTTGTGTATTGATGACACACTCTTTTTACTTTGATCCTATACCATTTCTTTTATTTGCTGGCTTTGTTTATCAATATATACGTATTCTTACATGTCCACTTCATGCATTATTGCTAAGTATCTTGTTTTTGCTGTTTCGTTGTATCTGCCTTGTAACGGCTACCTGGGCCTCTGTCAAGCTGTCTACACAGCTCTTAGCCCAGGTAGCCATCCAGTGCTATCTGGTGAATAAACTGAATGAATAAATACGGCTCGGCAGGGTCATTCGTACTACATCGCGCGCTGGTACTTGCGTTCAGACCGCTCAAATGGTGTTCATAATTGCATTTGACATGTATTTATGCCTTAAGAATAAATTAGTTCATTCTCTCCTTTATTTTATGTCTTTAATGCCGCTCGGTGATCTGTTTCGGTCTCGGCCGGGTTCGGGCCGCTTTCGAGCCGGGCTCGGGCCGGGCTTAGGCCTAAGGTAAAGGGGTGGCAGGCCAGGCCGGGCGGGTAACGTAGATTATTGCCGGGCCCGGGCCGGGCCCGGGTTTCACCATAAAGCTTTTGGTCGGGCTCGGGCGGGCAGCCCAACGTAAAAACGGGCCCGGGCCGGGCCCTGGCGGAAAAAATAGGCCTGTGCAGTGCACTAGCACAAGCATTATGTACATACTTTGACGCAACCATCAAACACATCACTAGGTGCTGCCCTACACGGAGCGTCATGCATTAGCATACATCACTTTACATCAGCATCATGCATCAGCACAAGTCTTTGTTACAAGGTACGCATTGTAATTGTAGCATGTGACAATATGAATAAATACAAATCAAAGACCATTTAAGCTCATCTGAGGCGTACAAGTCATCGTACGGTCGTCCTGTCTCGTACAAGACAAATATCTTTACTTCTGGAATATCGATTTCTTTTTTTACTATTATCATGTAGTAAACACGGAAATTTGTTATCAAGAATTTGATGACCATACCCAGTACGACAATACGAACATTCCATATTTCTGTATTTCTTGTGCTATATGATAATTCTTTCGGATGGAAATTTACTAACCCCATGAAGCGAGAATTGTGACGGTGATAATTCAGGTGATGATCACGCAACAATTTGTACTCCTATATGTCTTGTGCTCTAATTATTATAAATTGTTTAAAAAGCTGGACACTAGATCCAAAATTGGCTCATTCTCAATTACTGGCAGAAATATTTTTTAATCGCTGATAGCTGCAAAAGGTTTGATTCTGTATTCGTCCCACATACCAATTAGCTAAAATTAGTTTGGATAGGAAGCAAGCAGCAGATTATAGATCAATTTTACTGACTGCGGGATTAAGTAGCGGTTTCAAATTCCCGTTATCGCGCCTAACTTTTTTGAATGTTGCAATGACTTGGCCATCCCGCTGCAGTGATTCTGAATGATGCACTCCAAGTACCGAAGTTAAAATATTTAGCTCTATTAGGGTATTTCGGTCGTCAAATGCTTGAGGACCTAAGTCTAAGAGTAGGGGTGAAGATGAAGAAGGGTGCAGAAGAGAAAGGTGATGTTCAATAGCCTGGCAAGGGGACAAGTGTTCATGAACACCAGTCAGCCTATAGAGTCTGTGCAGGAGTACGTTTATCTATGTGAATTATTCAGGGGATCCTGATCATTGGAACAAAATTTGTAGTAGAATAAAAATTGGTTGGAGTGCATATGGCCGGTAATAACAAATCATGAGTAGACGTTTACCACTGTCGTTGCAAATAGAAGTGTGCATTTATTGAGTTATACTGGTGCTAACATATGGGGCAGAAACTTGGAGGTTAACAAAGAAAGTCGAGAACAAGTTAGGAATCGCGCAAACAGCAATGGAACCCAAATCTTAGGCGTAACTTTAAGACAGGAAGAGAGCGGTGTGGGTAAGAGATGAAATTCTAATTGATATTAACACAACAAAATGGAGTTGGGCAGGCCATGTATCAAGTAATGCAGATAATAGGTAGACCATTAGAGTTACAGAATGTGTGCCAAGGGAAGGGGAGCGGAGTCGAGCGCAGCAGAAAGTTTAGTGGGGTGATGAAATTAGGACATTTGCTGGAGAAAGTTGGAATCAGCTAGCGCAGGACAGGTGTAATTTTAGATCACTGGGAAACGCCTTCGTCCTGAGTGGACAAAAAAGTAAGCTGATGGTGACGACGGTGATTATGATTGGGATCTATCTCTCTGTAGAGCACATGAGAAAGAAAGACAACGAGACGTTCCAGCATTGGAGCTGAATCTCCACCGACGTTGTTTTTATTTCTTCGGTCCCCATGGCCTACCAAGCTCCCCGTGCCGCTTCGTGGCATCGCCTGACCTCTTATTTTTTCCTTGGGTGATCACGTCGATGTCGCTGGCGCTACATAGCTCCCCCTCTAGAGAGTAGTATATGCAAACGATATCAGCACCTCCATGAAACTCGGCGGACTGAAGTAGCATAAGCACTGACCCAAAATGGGAAGTCCAGGGCTGAATAGGGTTATGCGACTGTGGGAGTTACCTCGCAGTATGCTGGCTTCAGCCGGTCAAGTGCGATGGTGTCAGTTTTGCCATGAATGCGCACGATGTATGTGGACTCGTGCCTCTCCAGTACGGGAAAGGGTCCGAGGTAGTGTGGGTGGAGAGCAAACCGAATGAGTCCACAGCGCACGAAGACGTGGGTTGCGTTGGCAAGGTCAGTTGAAATGTAAGGTGCGCGTGCTGAAACTTGACGCGCCAGACAGAATTTCAGATGCCGGAAGAGGTCGCGAAGAAGGTGCACATACTCGTGAGTAGGTGGAGCAGCTGAGGGTGGTTGTGGTAAGAATAAGTCCTTGGGCAGACGGACCGAAGTATCCTAGACGATCTCCGTGCTCGAGCCCCCGATGTCCGACTTGAATGCACACCGGATACCCAGAAGTACCAGTAGTACACGTTGAAGGAATTGTGATGACATGCCATGAGCAATCAGGGCTGACTTGAGCTATCGATGAAAGCGTTCCTCGTGGCCATTGGTTTGAGGAGGGTAGGCGACTGTGCGCAGACGATTCAAGCCAAGCAAGTGCAGGAGATCATAAAAGAGTGCCGGCTCGAATTACCGGTCTTCTGTCAGGTCTTCTCAGTTCCTGGGATTGCTAAGAAATCAGACCTATCACCCTTAGCCCTGAAGCAGTTGTCCCTGCTTTGCCTACACGAGTCTTATCTTGACCGAATACATATTTACACGGACGGTTCCACTAATTCCAACAGTTCAACCGGAGCAGTGGTGGTTCCATCGGACGCCGTCTCTTTGCAATTTAAGTACTCTCACAACACCACGTCGACAGCAGCAGAACTTGCGGCTCTTCAAGGTGCAATCCATTACGTGCTCCAGCAACCACCAAATCGCTGGGCCATTTTCTGCGATTCGAAAGCAGCCCTACAAACTCTGCAGTTTGCCCTACGTCACGGGTTACACGAACAGCTAGTGTACGAAATAAGACAAGCTCATCACCATGCGATTGAGAAAGGACACGACATCGTATTTCAGTGGTTGCCGAGCCACTGCGGAATTGTTGGCAACGACAGCGCCGATGAAGCTGCTCGCTCGGCTCATCAAAAACATCAGCGAGTGCCTATACCACTCTCAAGAACGGACGCTGCGCGGCAACTTCAATCACTTGCTCGCCACATCACACTTCAAAGATGGAATTCACTAGGTTTCAGCAACTCACGCTTGCATTCTCTCGACCCTAAATTGCGACTTCGCCTGCCACCTGGACTCTCCCGTGGTGAAGCAACTTTACTGTGTCGCGTGTGGTTGGGCGTCGCATTTACAAATTCCTATTCATTCCTAATAGGAATGACTAACAGTGCGGCATGCAATTTGTGCGGCTGCGATGAGACGCTAGAGCACCTTCTGTGTCATTGCCCAGCTTTTGACGCTCAACGACGGATTCTTCAAACTCAACTCAGCATGTTAGATAGCAGAGTGCTGTCAGAGGAAAAGATCTGGGACCATGGCTTACGCATTCCTGCATGCGAAAGGCCACAAAAGCTCTTCTTCAGTTCTTGAAGGAGACTGGACTATATGAGCGCTTGTGACAGTGGACCTTCCTCTGCGACTGACTGTGTGAATAACTGACTCTTTATGTGTTTTTTTTTCGTATTCTCGCTTCTTATCTATTCTTCCCCTTTCCCTCTCCCCAAGCGTAGGGTAGCCAACCGGGCACGTCCTTGGTTAACCTCCCTACCTTTCCCTTCTCGTTTCTCTCTCTCTCTCTCTGTCAGTAACAATTAGGCTAGGGCATCCAAAGTGGGCAACCCACGTTGCGAAAAAGCTGCCGCGACCATTGCAGCAGAGCTGTCTTGAAATGGCGTTGCTTCTGGCCAACGGGTAAACGTGCCGATAGAGGTGAGCACTTAGCGCAATCCCTGACATGGTGGTAGTGGCCAAACAATGCTAATGTGAGCAACATCGAAACGATGATCAGGTTGAAAAAACTGGCGTGCTGGGGGAACAGGAAGCCAATGAACTTTTTCACGTTGACAGGGTGTACATGCAAGTACCCAGTCACTTACATCGTTCTCATCCGGACCCATACGTAGCACAATGAGAAAAGGCGTTGTGTGGCACCATGAAGGAATGAAAGCGGAGGCGAGCACGGACGTGTTGGAGAAAGTGTGGCGGAAGTCACGTGCTGCTTTTGGCAAAGGAGCACTGGGACTGGTACTCCCAACGTAAATGTTGCCATAGCAACCGCCGTCCTGAATCTCTCGCTGCTGCTCTTCGCCTCTGAAAAGTGAGATAAGGTTTTTTTCACCGGTGTTTTTCTCGCAGCATATTTTGTTCGCGATAAAAGCTGAATTTAGGTTGTGGAGCTTGAAAGTTATCTTTTGGGTCTGTGAGTGTCAGCCAACAACATATGTAATGAAGCAATCAGGGCATGCGTATTCGTTCGTCTTCTTCAACTGCCACGGAAAAACACAGAACACGTCTGCTTCACTAAAACTGCTACAGAAATTTCGTGTGCTTTGGTTTGATGCGTGTTGGCCACACGCACTTTCGGCGGCTGGTAACAATGCAAGTTCAAAGCTCGGGGCCTGTTGTGCCTATTTGCTCCGGCGAGCTGATTGGAGGCGCAAAGGGAGATGGCACACCAACATGGCAGCACTTCCGGCTTCAAAAACGTGACGTCAGGGCCTCTCCTATTCCGTTTCTTTCCTTCATGGTGAGAGAGCAGGTGCAGTGTGTTGAAAAGCTGCTTGCGCAACATGGTGGTGGCAGATAGTCTCGGTGTGGCTACAGAAGTGTCGCAGACGAGTGTAACACCATCAAGCAGGATATCGCCCAACAGCAATGCTATTTTCGATTACTGCAGTTGAAGGAGCTCAGGATCATTACCGTGGTGTACGGAAAGTGTCTACATGTCGAGTGGCGCAGGACGTGCAGGTGGTGTCACAGTGTTCACACGGCTCAGGGTCTCAGCAGGTACATTTTGATCGCCACTGACGTGTCCGATGTCGGTGGAAAATTCTGATGTAGGCAAGAGATGGCGCAAATAAGATGTGGCGTGTGAGTCGACTACTCTGCAAAGCACATAGCTCAAGTGGTTCTGATTCGTGAAGATGGTAAAGGGTTGGCCCTCGACGATATGGTGAAAGTGACGGATGGCGACGTAAAACTCTAGGCCGAAACTACTGTAGTGAGCATGGGCTGGAGTGAGTACAAAAAAGGCCATGAATTATCGATGCGCTGCTGGAGAACCGCTCCCACGGCTCTGCTGGACACGTCAGTAATAAGGGCTAGTTATGCCGTGGTGCTTAGGATGTGCAAGTGCGGAGTTCGCCAGTGCGTCCTTGATCTTGATGGCGGCATCTTTAGAGTCGGCGCCCCAATACGGTAAGGACATCTTGTTCTTTTTGGTAAATAGGTAATACAGAGGCGCTGCTATGCAGCAGAGTTCCTGTTAATTCGGTGGTAAAAGTTATCCATGACGAGGAACTGTCGCATCATCATGATCACTGTCGGCTTGGGGAAGCTATATACTGCTTCGATTTTTGATGAAAATGAGCGAATGCCGCTGGTATCGAGGTAATGCCCTAGAACGTCCAAGTTGTCAACACCAAACTCGCTTTTTAAAAGATGTTGGTGACGATGCCGTGTTCAGATAGTTGTTGCAGCAAATGTCGTAGTTGTAAATGTTCTGTGACGGATTTACTCGTTACCGACAATTAAGTCGTCGATCTAGGCGAAGAAGAATGGTAGGCCACACGTTACCAAGTCAAATAAACGCTGGAATAACTGGGCGGCGTTCCTGAGATCAAACGTGATTCGCAGAAACTCGAAGAGTCCAAATGGTGTTGTAATGGCCGTCTTAGGTATGTTTTGTTCAGCCACAGCAATTTAATGGTAGGCTCCGACAAGGTCAATCTTTTAAAAGGTGTTGGCGCCGTGCATAGCGACGGTGAAATCTTGCATGCTAGCCAAAGGGTACCAATCCGGAATAGTATTAGTATTGGTACGTGTCTAATCTCCACATGGCCTCCAGCCATACGATTTCTTACCATATGGAGCGGAAGTGCCCAGTTACTGGCAGACGGAAGAATAATGCCTAATTCTAACATGTTCTCGACTCTGCACGTGCAACTTCGAGCTTGTCTGGAGCAAGTGGACGTGGCCGGAAGAATGAAGGAGGTACGAGAGTGATGATGTGGTGTCTTGGCAGATGGGTATTTTTCAGTTGGGCGGTGCGGTTACTTCGGGAAATTCTCGTAACAAAGCCCAGAGGGGTCCATTAAAAGCGTAGCGAAAGAGAGTGCTAAATCTGTCCTTTCAGCAATGCCTTGCATAGAGAGAAGTTGTCGCGTCCAGGAGATGTTGTTTGACGTCAACAATGAGGCCAGATCGGTGAGGAAATCTGTATCGATAATGGCAGAACTGATGTCGGAAACCATGAACCCACTGAGATGCTTTTAATGATAGGTAATATTTTTGCGCAATCAAAAATGTGGTATCACCACTTGTCAATAGCTGAACTGTCTGCCTTTATGGAATGTCTTTTTTTCTTATGGGGGGGTGGGCGGGAACTAGTCAAGCTGTTTCAGCTTTTTGTCCCTTACCTTCCACATCACGTTGATGAAAAAAAATAAAGGTTGTTAAGGTTACTATCGCAACGCTCTTCGCAGGCCCATGTTAAGTGCAACGGACCGCTACCGAAATTGCGGAATTGCAGTTCCCTTCATGGCTTGCTGATACAGATGGGGAGCAGCTGTGCGATCCCTCGTGTAGCAGGTAGAATGCTGATCTATGTATTTGTGTCGATCAGGAAGCGCTGCCCAGTAACCTTATCGACGTATGCCTCTAAAAATACGTGAATATAGGTTGACGCACACGCGCTGACCCTCCAAATAATAAAAAAAAACTAGGAAAACAAGACCTAACAGGCAGATGCTGTGCCTATTACCAGGACCGGGAAGGAGTACACGGGCGCTATAACGTAAAACGATTCCAAACTGTTTTGATTCCAATTTCTGCAATCAGCTTCGACGATTCGTCAAAACATGTTCGGGCTACTCCCAACTTCGCCTGTCTGTCACATGACGTCACGAAAACCGCCATAGGTCCCCATCTAATATAACGTGTACACACTGATTATGCATGATTAAACCGCACAACAGAAAAATAATCATTCCTGATTCGACGCCTTTTCCAACTCGCCCTCTGCTATTGGTCCAATGGTTTCTGGATACGCCCATTCCGCCTGTCTGTAAATCGACCTCACAAAACTGCGAAAACTCACCACGTCAAAGTGACGTGTACGCGAAAAAATTCATTATTATGCCGACCAAAACTTAAATTTTTTCTGAATAGCCACAGACTGCCCCGTTCCGAAAAGAATCGAAGATGGCTGCCCGCCGATCGCTCAGGCCCTCGCTACTCGCACGTGCTGGTGAGCATGTATTTATTTGCACATGATAAACATTTTTGCGTGGCAGTAAAACGTTATCCAGCCCTATACGACATCACTCTCCCAACTCTTCCTCGCTGAGAATCCGTTTTAGCGGCATTCTTATCCTTCCGTTGCACGCCGCCGCGATTTTCAACTAGCCACCACAAGCTAAGTAAGGCAAAGCGGACCAATCGGAGCAGCCGGCACCACCCTCTTCATGCGGTTATCTATTTTCACTGTGCTGGCTCGGCTCCATCGAAACCCTCTCCACAAGAGTGTGCTCCTCGCCTCTTGGCCGCCAATTAGATAAGAAAAACCGCTGAGTGTAGACAATGTTATTGGTTTTCAAAGCTAACAAAGGTGACCTCCTATAAACGAGGAGAATGTTTGATTGGGTTGTTCAGACAACGCTGCGGGTCACCGCCCGATGCTTGCGTTGGTGTTTACGTAAATTTGACGTCAGTAGTTTGGAATCAAATCAGTTTGGGATCATTTTACGTTATAGAGCCCCTGCTCTGCTGATATTATACTGGGAACAGAGACATGGCTGTCGTGCGATGTGTCCGACAAAGAATGATTTTTTTCTTGTTTCGAAAAGACAGGCTTGAAACGTGATGCGGTGGTGTTATAACTGCAGTAAACAAAAAATTCCAAGCACGCCTACTTGACACGGGTTCCGGTATTGAAATTTCGTGGGTCATGCTCCAGCATTCATGTGTAACTTGTGCCATTGGGGTTTGCTACCCTCCGCCTGACTCACAGGACACATTTATTAAATTGCTAAACCAGTCGTTAACCTTTGTGTGTAAAAAATTTCCTGGCTCACCTATTATTATTGCGGGTGACTTTAATTACCCTGGAAAAAACTGGCGGACGGGCACAGCCAAAGGTGGCCCAAGGAAAGTTCAATGTAAGGATTTCCTTGATATGATTTCTACATACGGATTAAGCCAAACAGGTTCGTTGCCAACAATGGGGGATGCTATCTTGGATCTTGTGCTGACCACTGAACCCGTCAACGTGTCTGTTTATGAGTTAGATTGCATCAGTGATCACAACGTCCTCCATTGTGAATACGAGCTAAAGCGTAAAAAAAGTACAAGAAAAGAAACCAATTTAAGATTATGCGCGCGCAAATGTCGAAGTAATCACGAGCGAGCTCTCGTCTTTTTGTGGTTAATTCCAGAGTGGCATGCATGATCGTGATAGCAATGGTAACTGGACGATTGTTTGTAGCAAGCTGACTGAACTTAAAGAAAAGTACATTCCAAAAATGCAAATAACTCTGTCTACTGGAAGCGCGTGGTTCACCTCTCATGTAAGGCGCTGTATTAATAAAAAGAAGCGCTCTTATTCAAAAGCTAAGCTGTCGACATCTGATGATGCCTGGAAGTGCTATTGGGAACAGTCGAAGTTATGCAAAATCGAAATTGAAGCAGCTAAAGACAAATTTTTTAACCATGATATTTCCAACATGTTAGCAAACAACACCAAAAAATTCTAGAAAGTAATAAACCCCAAATAGTCACCATGCTGCTTCATATCCATAACGAAAGACAACGAGTTCCTTCCACCATTAGAGGTCGCTACTGCATTAAATTGTTTCTTTTGTTCCGTTTTCACAAGTGAACTTGCTGTTCCCGCTAATATTTACGTCGGTTCTGTTACCTCCATCATGAATTGTATCATAATCACTCAGAAGGGCATAGAAGCTGCTTTTGATCGTCTTTCTAACAGCTCGGGTCCCGGTCCAGACGAAACCTGTCCAAAGCTATTAAAATTAACTAAATCAGTGATATCCCCCATTTTCACTTGTCTTTTTCAACAATCTATTGATTAGGAATGCGTACCTGACGGATGGAAAATAGCTAAAATAATTCCAATCTTCAAGTCCGGTGACCCATCATCTGTCTCTAACTACAGAACCATTTCACTGACCAGCATTCCATGTAAACTACTAGAACACATTATTTCATCAGCAATTAAGAAATACCTAACAGAGCACAATCTTCTTTTCATTAACCAACACGGGTTTCAGCAGGGTCGTTCATGTGAGACGCAGTTATTCGAGATAGTCTCCGACTTATTCCAAGCGATTAATGACTCATCAGAAGTAGACGCCATATTTATTGATTTTGCGAACGCGTTCGACAAGGTAGCTCATAACCGTTTATTAATGAAACTTCGCTGTTTTAATATAAATAGTAGGGCCACTAATTCGATTCGCAACTTTTTAGCTAAGCGGTACTAATTTGTAACTGCTAATGAATTTTCTTCGCGATCCCTAGTTAAATCAGGGGTGCCGCAGGGCTCTGTATTGTATTGGGAGATGATTGTGTAATTTATAGACGAATGACTAACCCTTCCAACGCTGACACTTTGCAATCTGACCTCGCGAAAATTACGGACTGGTGTCGAACGTGGCAAATGGAAATAAATGTTTCAAAAACTAAGGCTACTGCTTTCACTAGAGTTTCTAACCCCCAGCTAACGCAATACTCGATGAATGGCATTGCTATTGATCATGCTGACACAATAAAATACTTAAGAATTCATTTTTCTTTAAACCTTTCGTGGAATCAACACATCGATGCGATTACTACATCAGGCGTCACCTTTACTCGGCGAAGCAGTCCACTAAATTATTAGCGTATACGACGCTGTAACGTTCAAAAATGGAGTACGCATCTTTTATTTGGAACCCGCATCAGTCGTACCTCATAAACAAGCTCGAGTCAGTCCAAAACAAAGCAGCCCGCTTCATCACGAAAAATTACTCACGAACGTCCAGCATCATCAACATAAAAAATTCTCTAAATCTTCCTTCTTTAGAAAATCGTAGACTCATAGCACTTCTTTCCCATTTTCACAGGCTTTATCACTGCAGGTCGTTTTCCAGCGCATGCCACATCAGGCCCGCCCATCGTATCTTCCCGCGCCTTGATCATCCCTTTGAAGTGAAGTCGTTCTGGCGCGCATTAACTTCTTAAGTCATTCGCCTCTCTTTCTCGCAATATATCACTGGAGTAAATTACCAAATGAAATCGTATCCGTTCTAAGTCATGATTTCGTAGCAAAACTAAAAGACTATTTTAAAGTACGCACATAGGCTTTCTTGCTCAATCGTTTAAGGCGCCATTGTGGTCAAGTGCTTTTTTTTGTGTCACTTCAATTTTTTTCATCAACATATTTTGATACTCCTTGCGCACTTGGCTTTGTTTTAGGTGAGAACGAAGTTCCTTGTACTGCTTATTATTATTATTTTACATGTATTTATATTTTGTTATTGTTACATGCTGTATTTGCTGTTATCTGTACCTATTTTAACAAGGATTTTCCTTTTGAATTACTCATTCAAGTAACCGTGGTTTTGTGTTGCACCCCTCTTAATGGCTATAGGTGTCTTGAAGGTTAAATATGTTTTGTTGTACCAGCTTTTACGGTTTCTCTTTGATTTTTTCTTCGCATGTGTTCTTGTTTTTATTTTACCATGCATTACCTGTTTGAATGCATCATGTTGTAATAATTGATTTATTGTAACATCCCTATGTAATGCCCCATGGGCCTTTAGGGTACTTCAATAAAAAAAATATATGGCGCCAACGCACGCATATGGAGTCAAACCAACACGCGCATGGAGCCGAACGCCCACGCACATGGAGCCAAAGCTCCATCTACCAGATTGTACAGCAAAGAGACATCTCTAATTATTTTCTAATCATTCCTGTCACTTAACTAACCCAATTTGTAATTAAACTTGCAATATGATGTCATATCTATCATGAGAATTAAGTAGAGCCATCGATTTCGCACAGTTTTTATTTTCAATGATTTATTTTGAAATCAGAAATATTTCTTTAATTTGGCACCATCCGAAGTCGGTGGTCGACCGGAAGACACTGCTTAACAAGAGTGTCACTCGCTGCTCGGTGCCACTCATAACATGGAGAGGCTAAGAATTAGTCACTTGTGATCACAAATCATTTTTTGGTATGACAGCGGTAGTTATCACTCATTAATGTTGCCACAGCTTTGAATGTGTTTATTTAAATACATTGCTCTGAGATTGCAGATGTGATCAATACAGTGGTGGTCACTAGTATTTATATTCACTTCGGTTTTCCCGAAATTTCAGAAATCAGAGCTTCATGGATATAAAATGAAAGGTCGCTTAAAAGGTGATTCAATTAAGACAATTAGGAACTGAGGAGCTTGAGCCAGTAGTAAATATCAATAACCTTTTTACTATTATAGCGCTTACGTGTACACGCTGCCGTTGAGTAGAATGAAGTGTTAATATACCAGCAATTGATGAGCTAGTCATTAGCGATAAATAGTGATTTTGCAGAGCTCTGCATTGTCAGATATTTACAGTCCTTCAGTGTAAGGGTATCTCATGAACAGCCGTTAGCAGGGTAATTAAATTAAGCTGTATAGGATCTCATATGCTTTAGTCCCTTGAGATGATATATCCCGTCACATATCCCGTATGTCGCACATATGTAAACTACTGTAATGTTCTAGGAAGCGAACACAATGACGACGGTGCTTGAACTTATCTGGAAAGGTTAGTATGTTTAAAGTGCTTTCAGACTCTTATGAAGCAATGATAATCCGCGCTGCACCAGTGACGCTATTGAACCGCTCATGCAAATACTGACCATGTATGCTATGAGTAGATCTGAGAGACAAACTTTATTAATATCAATAAATCACTTTGTTGGAAGGCTATTCACTTTCCTTTGCGTGCAGCACTGAGCAGTTTTCACATGTCGTGGTACTCTAGGGCAGCTTGCACAATAGTGTAGTTGTGCCGGTCGTAGGCAGCACACTCTACACGCACGATGCGCTGCATTGATTATCCGGCGGCCTTAACCAACAGTACCCGCCGTTGCTGTTTCTTGGAGATGCCCGGTGGTGTCGTGCAAAGATCATCTTGCCGTTCGGCTAGAAAAGTCTTGACACCAGCCTTGAACTTCGCAAAAACTTCTTCGATTGTATTGAAGAATGGCTGCACGGCGGCAGCCGCTTCATTGAGTGCTCACTGGTGGCGAGGACAACCGCCTCATGGCACGGCGGTGCGCTGGCGCGTTGTCGAACAAGAACACTGCCTCAGCGCCAGGTTCCTGAGGATGGACCTTCTTGGACACATCGTCGAGAAATTCGTTGAATACAGTCCAGTGGAGCTTGTCCACTGAATTCCAATGCAGGCCGCCGTTTGCAGACATGCATGCCAAAACATTTATATTTGCGTCCTTTGTGCTGGTTGCTAGACGAATAGCTGGGGCACTTCGTTTTGCTCTGCCAAAACTTCTTGCGCACCACTCGGTGAAGTTTCTTTCGTCAATGTAGTCATTGTGGTCCCCTCGTTTTGAAGCCATTGGGCGAACTTGCGGCGCTCTTCCTTATAGGGACACTAAAGAGAAACAGGAAGTTGAGCTTTAATGGTAGATTATCTTATCACAATCACAGTCATGACATTCTTACAGCGAACAGATGTTTAATAAGCGAGAAAATAGCTAAAACTGAAGTATAGATGCTGACGCCCCTTCGAATTTCCCGACGTCACGAACGTGTGTTCGTGACGTCGGAGATAACAAACGCAGGCCGGTCGCGATTGGTCGAGAGCGATTTATCGCTGTTAATAAAACGCAAAATGAAATACACCTTAAACGTACATAAACATCATTTGCCAACTTTTTAAACCGTTTCAAGCAAGAAAGTAGAATTTGAGCGCAAAATTAAATAAGAAAAAATGGCATGGCGATACATCCGATCGTGATAGTTTCGTAGTTTCGTTTTTGGTCCATGCATCATCGCGCGCGCCTGTTGCGCTCTACAGTGTTCGGTTGCGTGTTGCGTGGCTCGAAAAAACGTTGACCTCGCGGGAAACAGCCAGGAAATACCTCGTGTGTGTCAGGGCTGTATAAATGGCCCAAGGCGCTTGCTTAGGAGCAGCGGCAGTGTTGACTCGATTGTGTCCTTTCATGTGGTGCCACGCTGTAAGCCTCGGCTCCCTGGCGTTCGCAATGGCTCACTGCTCTGCCGATGATAAAACGGCAAAAGAGCCAGAGAAACCGATGGTGTGCTCTCTGCATTTCTCGCCCTCGCATATGTGTACAATCTGCCCTCGGAAAGTATCTTGGCGTGCCCCAGAAGCCAGTCCTCTCTCGAGCAGCTGTTCTCTCAATGCGGCCTTCATCAAACCCCCTACCAGTGTCCCTGCAGCAGCCAACTAGCGGCTCGGTGAGTGCTGTAATGTCGTTAAATAATGCCGCGAAATAATCATACCGAGTACGTGCGCAACTTTGTACGCTTATTTTGTCGGGAACATCGTCGCCTGGCGGACCGGCCGCCTCGCGTTCCGTCGACGAAAACGAAGCTTTGCTTTCCGCCGACGCGGCCGGCGGCTCACCCCCATCGCACTGCGGAAACACCTACCGCTCGAGCACGGAGGATCATTTCGTGCTCCGTTTCACATAATATCGCTGAAATGCAGTCCTGCTTCCGTGGCGAGTTCTTCGTTGCATGGTTCAACGGCAGCAACGGTATCCATCGCGGCGAACGCAAACGCAGCGGCCATGCAGCCATGATGCAGCCAACGCCTCGGCCGTTTACGAAAGCGGTGACGTATCATGGCGCATTCGGATTCGCTGAGAGCAATGAAATCTGTGACGACACTGCTTCAGCGCCAAATCTAGGGTGAGAGAAATTGACGAAGAGATATTTGGTCTTTGTTTACGAATTTCTCCGCTAATAACTCATATTTTTGCACCCAACAAAAACTGCATGCATTCCTGATGGTTCCTCTTTTGGTCCAGCTGAACTTCCTGTTTCTCTTTAGTGTCGCTTTATGATCGGGACGGTTAGGATCAACCGGCCTCTGCGTTACTAACTTATGTGTATAACCATGGCCATCGAGGAGCCGATCCATGGTTGATTTGCTTATTTCGGTACCAGGAAATTTCTCGATCAAAGACATCCTGATTTGCATGAGCGTGAAGGATGGATTATTTTCTATAATTTAACGCAATGTATCCACAATATCTTGGCCAAACTTCTTTGACGAACCACCATGTTTCTTGGTTGTTTCGCGATCTGTTGCGACAAGTGAGCGCTAAGTCTTTATATTTATACCAGTGTTTCGCCAGCTGTTTCAAGTGCGCATCGATGATGCGCGAACGATCCATGGCAGAAGCAATATTGTACTTGGTCTTTCCTTCATCAGGCATCTTGTTCGTCCCGTTGCTCGAATGTTGCCTTCCTCTACGGCACTAATTTTCCAAATATTCACTTTTCAAATATTCGCAAGGTTGTGGTACGCCACTCACGACAATGCCCGACGCTGGTCATCTGCCTGTCTGCACGAAAGCGTCGCACCTCTGAGAGATGCAACAGCATGTCATTTGTTTTATTTAGAATTGCAGTCTTTTCTATTGATGTTTAATAATTTGTTTTGTATAAAAAGCTGACATTATTCCAAGACGCAAGCTTTTACGGTCTTTTTACCCGATATACAGAAGTGTCTGATTTATGATATCCAGACGATCGCTGTAACAGCCCACAGAAAACTGGAACTCCATTCATAGTCTACTCGTGCCCTACAAGAAATGGCTTGCGCTACCTTGCACCTTCTGCCTAATTTGCGCGAGACACATTCGACCAATATCACTTATGCTTCGTTTCTCCTAACGAAGATGAGTTCTGCAGATGAGTTCAAGCACCGTCGTCGCTATGTTCGCTTCCTAGCGCAATACAGCAGTTTACATATGTGCGACATACGGGATATGTGACGGGATGTATCATCCCCAGGGACTAACGCATATGAGATCCTATACAGCTTAATTTAATTACCCTACTATGATGCCCTTACACTGAAGGACTGTAAATATCTGACAATGCAGAGCTCTGCAATATCACTATTTATCACTAATGACTCGCTCATCTCCTTCACATAATTGCTGGTATATTAACACTTCATTCTACTCAACAGCAGCGCGTACACGTAAACGCTATAATGTTAAAAAGGTTATTGATATTTACTACTTGCTCAAGCTCCTCAGTTCCTAATTGTCACAATTGAATAACCTTTTAAGTGACCTTTCATTGTATGTCCATGAAGCTCTGATTTCTGAGATGTCAGGAAAACTGTAGTGAACATAATCACTAGTGACCACCACTGTATCGATCACATCTGCAATCTCAGAGAAATTTATTTAAATATAGCTGTGGCAAAATGAATAAGTGATAACTACCACTGTCATAGAAAAAAAATTATTTGTGATCACAAGTGACTAATTCTTAGGCTCTTCATCTTAAGAGTGGCACCGAGCAGCTAGTGACACTCGTTAAGCAGTGACTTCCGGTCGACCGCCGACTTCGGTTGGTGCGAAAATAAAGAAATGTTTCTTAATTCAAAATAAATCATTACAAATAAAAACTGTGCGATATTGATGTTTCTACCTAATGTTCATGATAGATAAGACATCATACTTGATGTCATCATGTTTAATTACAAAGCATCATGTTTAATTTCAAATTGGGTTAGTTAAGTGACAGGAATGATTAGAAAATAAATTATAAATCTCTATTCGCCGTACAACCTGGTACGTGGAGGTTTGGCTCCATGTGCGTGGGCGTTCGGCTCCATGCGCATGTTGGTTTGGCTCGATATGCGTGCGTTGGCGCCATATGCATGGCGCTTTCCCGCCAGTTCCGTTTGCTCGCTCCTCCGAGTTCGGTTTTCCCCCCGTTCCGTTCGCCATGGAAGTAGACAACGAGGACGCTGGGCCTTATGTAGTATAGCGTAGTTTACATCGTTTACATCAAGAATTTACCGTGTTTGTGTCGTACTTCACTTTAATAACACAAAGTTGACACAAGGGAAAAACAAAGTTAACCTAAACAATACGGAAGGGTACACCAACGCCGAGGTGCTAATGCCACTAACAGGACACTTAATTCAATGATTAGGGCAGTTTCTATCATTTTAATCCTGAATCACCTTTCGAATTACTTATCATCCGACATCCATGACACTACGCTCTATAAGAGTAAGAGAACCTAACTCAGCTTATCACTCGTGATCTTTAAATACTCTTCACTATCAGGTAGCAATGGTAGCATAAAAAAAAGCCGGCAGATCGCACACCCTGTGGGAATCGACGTTATGTGAAGCAGAGCGCGGCGAGCCGCCCAAGTTAACGGAATGACCATGAGAGCACCAAGATGTAGGCGGCTGTCTCATGACGTACATGACACTCATGCCGTGACATTCATGTCGCATGACCTTCATTTACATCCGAGCCCACTTCAGTGGCTTTTGAGTGTTAATAATTTTCCGCTGAGTCGTCATTTCTGCTGAGTCATGCACATGACTGACTTATCTACGGTCCTCTTTAGTGTTTCCATTTCTTAGTACCCATGTTACATACCAAGTGAGAAACGACCATGAGAGCACCAAGATGAAGACGCCTGTTTCGTGATCAACGTGACATACTTCGCGTGATATTCGTGTCATGACCTATCATTTATGTTCGTCATACACTTCTGTCATACTATGCAGTTTGGTGCACAACAAGTTAATCAAACGACCATGAGAGCAACAAGACTAAGGTGGCTGTTTCATGACCTACATCACAAACATGTCATGACCTATTATTGATGTTCGTCATACACTCTTGTCATACAATGGTAAAGTTGTACTTACCAAAATAACGAAACCACCATGAGAGCACCAAGACGTAGGCGGCTATATATATATATATATATATATATATATATATAGAGAGAGAGAGAGAGAGAGAGAGAAAGAGAGATTGCAGTAAACCGGCAGGAGGGGAAGTCGAGCGTTTTCGGTGCTGGCACGACACACAGGAGGCAATGTATTTGGCCACCGTTGTGGATAGGCCAGGCCAGAAGCAGCGGGTCTTGATGCGGTCGTAAGTCTTGTGGAAGCCTAAGTGGCCAGCCGATGCGTCGTCGTGAAGTGCCTCTAATACGCGCCGGCGAAGGCAGCGAGGTAGAACTGGGACCCACTGGTACTGGGCCTGTTGGGGGATAAACGTAGCGGTGTAGCACGCCTCTTTGCAGGCGGAATTATCGAAGTTGGCGGCGCAAGCTGCTGTTGGGTGGTTCGGCGAATCCACTAAGGCGATCCATGAGAGTTCGACAGTAGGAGTCGGCCCGCTGAAGCAAGACGAGATCAGAGCGTGATGAAAGCGTAGCTAGGTCCAGGGGCGTTATCGAGAGCTGGTGTGGGGCAGGCGTAGCATCGGAACGACGTGATGAAGAAGACGACGGCGCGTTACCGGGAGAGAGCGAGAGTGGGCAGCGAGACAATGCGTCTGCATCATGATGACTTTTTCCAGACTTGTACGTTATTGTAAAGTCATATTCCTGCAAGCGGAGTATCCAGCGTCCTAAGCGTCCTGACATGTTTTGCATTGATGACAGCCAACACAGAGCATGATGGTCGGTGACGATGGTGAAGTGGCGGCCGTAAAGGTATGGGCGAAATTTCTGAATCAACCAGACGATAGCCAGGCACTCTTGCTCTGTAGTGGTGTAGTTCTGCTCAGCTGGAGAAAGTGTTCGGCAGGCATATGCGATGACTTGCTCTTTAGAGGCTGCATTACGTTGCAGAAGTACTGCGCCAATATCTTGTGCAGAGTATGGTGGGGGCTCGATCATCGAAGTGGCGAAGCACTGGTCCAGAAATAAGATGTTTGCTTAAGAGCTTGAAAAGCCGACTCGCATTCGTTAGTCCATGTGAAAGAGGCACCGGTAACCAGTAGCTTGTGTAGAGGAGCTGCTATGGCAGCAAAGTTGCGTATAAATCGACGAAAATATGAAGCCAAGCCGAGAAAACTACGTAGATCTTTCTGTTGCTGGGGCCGAGGGAAGTGCAGAACAGCACTAATCTTTTCAGTGTCTGGCTGGATGCCATCTTTTGAGAGGACGTGGCCCAATACTTTTATGGTCTTGCTTGCAAATTTGCATTTTTTTTTTGTATTGATCTGGAGACCAGCATTTGCAAGGTTCTTGAGAACTTCGTCTAATCGATGACGATGTTGGCTAAAGTTAGACGAAAAGATGACAATATCGTTCAGATAACAGAGGCAGGTCTTCCATTTTAGCCCACGAAGTACGTTATCTATTATGCGCTAAAATGTGGCGGGAGCGTTACAAAGGCCAAAAGGCATCACGTTAAATTCATAAAGTCCGTCTGGTGTAGCGAATGCGGTCTTTTCTTTGTCAGTCTCGTTCATCGGAATTTGCCAATAGCCTGATCGAAGATCAAGGCTGGAGAAATATTCCGCCCCTTGCCATGTGTCCAAAGCGTCGTCAATTCGAGGTATTGGATATACGTCCCTGCGTGTGATCTTATTGAGCGCTGTTGTACCCCCTACGAATGCATGGGGAGGGACGTCAAGGTGTGCACCGTGGTTAAGCGTGGGACGGCCTTCATCGAACACGAACTCGTGCTCCACGAAGAGTCGGACATAGACCACGTCCTGATCGAAGTCGTTCCGAGTAGTGGAAGAAAGAAGACCGGCCTCTTCGTGCTCAACGTTTATAGCTCCCCCTCGCAAAGAAACCGCACTCACACTTTCGACGCCCTCTTTCGCGAAGCGATGTCCAAGGCCACCTCCAATCCCTTGCTCATATGTGGAGACTTCAACGCGCCGCACACGCAATGGGGATACGGAGCTGACTCGCCGAAAGGGAAGAGGTTAGCCGGACTGATGGACGAGCTCGGCCTGACTGTACTCAACGAGCCGGCTTCGCACACCAGGATCGGACAGGGAGTGTGCCGCGACACATCCCCCGACCTCTCTGTCTGGTCGGGCGCGGACGCGGTCACTTGGTCGAAATCTTTCGAGGACCTGGGGAGTGACCACAGAATCCTGTGTGTGACCGTGGGAGAGAATAAAAGTGAGGAGGACGTCTGCCGAAAGGCAAGAATCGTGGACTGGGATAGATTTCGGAAAAATAGAGAACGAGACAAGAAGGAGGGCCCGATTGAAGACATCAGCGAATGGTGCAGAGAACTACTCGCGGACGTAGCGAAAGCCACCGATGAGATTGAATGGACGGACTGGCGACAAGAACCCCCCAAAGAAGTAGGAGATAGATCCCGCGGAGCTGGGGACGACGACGCTCCCCAACCGTCCAGAGTGGACAGCCGGCTGGCACATCTCGTTGCGGCCAAGAAATCCATGCAACGGAGAGCGAGTAAGCAAAAACTCAACAGGAAGATACGCAAGAAGATCGCCGAAATCAACCGGGAGATCGAGACGCATTGCGGCCGCCTGTGCGAGCAAGAATGGCAGGTGTGACACGATGAACGGCAACATGAGCGCGGGACGCACCTGGAAGATTCTCAGGCACCTGCTCTACCCGGGAAACACCAGAACGGCGACCCGTACAGAGATGGCCAAGCTGCGACACAAGTACAAGGACGACCCTGAAGCCTTCATGGAGGAGATCGTGCAGACGCACCTCACTCGACCGGGAGGGAAGAGTCACCCCGAATACCGCGGGGCTCCCAACGAGGAGCTTGACGCTGACTTTTCCGTGAGGAAATTAGAGCGGTCCTCCAGCTATTGAAGACCAAATCGGCGCCAGGTCCTGACAGGATCACCAACAAAATCTTGAGGAACCTGAACGACGACGCCATCGAGAAGCTCTGCGAGTACATCAACTCGTGCTGGAAGGAGGGCCGTATTCCGCAAGAGTGGAAGTCCGCGGACGTTATACTAATACCGAAGCCAGGCAAACTGCTAGAGGTCCGAAACATGAGGCCGATCTCCCTCACGTCCTGCGTGGGGAAAGTGATGGAGCATGCCTGCCTCAACAGGGTGACGACGCTCCTCGAGAAGCAGGACGCCTTCGGCACCCACATCATCGGTTTCCGGAAGGGACTTTCCACGCAGGATGCCATGCTGCAAATCAAAGAACAGGTAGTGAACGCTCCGAGCACTCACGTACGCGCCTTGCTCGGGCTAGACCTCAAGAGCGCCTTCGACACTGTGAAGCACATGGCCATATTGGACAAGATCAGCCGACTCAATCTCGGGGCGAGGTTTCACCGATATGTCTGCAGCTTCCTGAATGAACGCGAGGCGACGGTCAAGATCGACGGGGCCACGCCGCGAACGGTCCGAATGGGCGGTGCGGGAACGCCGCAGGGCTCCGTACTCTCCCCCATGCTTTTCAACCTCGTCATGATCGGCCTGCCGGAGCGTCTCAACGCGATAGAGGGCATCAATCCTACGATCTACGCAGATGACGTGACAGTGTGGACCACGGAGAACACGAGCGTTGGCGAAATGCAAGTCCGACTGCAGCGGGCCGTCCGGGAGGTGGAGCGGCACCTTGAAGACACGGGACCCGTCTGCTCACCCGACAAGTCAGAGATCCTACTCCACAGACCGCGCAAGAAAGGACCCCTCCCACAGGGCGTGCTCGACGCCCGTCGTTTGGGCGTCCACGTCACGACGAGGGAGGGGACCCGAATACCGACGGTGTCCAAGTTGCGAGTGCTCGGCCTGTGGCTGGAAGAGAACGGTGCCAACCGCGAGCTGGTTTCCCGACTGCTGAAGAAAGTAGCCGCCGCCACGCACCTCGTGCGGCGAGTCGCGAACAAGAGGAAAGGAATGAAAGAACACAACGTGACGAGGCTGATACAGGCGTACGCGCTGAGCCATATATCGTACGTCGCCGCGTATGCCGACTGGAACAGGAGCGAAACCGACAAGCTGAACGTGGCGATCCGCAGGGCGTTCAAGACCGCCCTGGGGGTACCCCAGTACACGCCAACTCACAGGCTCCTCGAGCTGGGCGTACACAACACGCTCGAGGAGGTCGCCGAGGCGCAGAGAATAGCGCAGCTGGAGAGGCTGTCGGGCACCAAAACGGGAAGACGAATCCTCGACCTGCTCGGGATTCGATATCATGAGGCGCGGGGACTGAAGGAAACACTGCTACCGGAGGTCAGGGACGCCATACAGACGGAAAACATGCCGAAGAACATGCACCCGGTGCACGACGTGCAAAGACGTAAACGACGGGCGGTAGCAATCCTCGAGGAGCACGGAAGACGAGAAGGCGTCCTGTTTGTCGATGCAGCCAGGTACCCGCGGCCCGCCGGTAACGTTGATGGCGACGAGGGACGACGACCACCATCGCCACTACAACGAAATGTGCGAGACGAACCGGGGATGCCAACACCACCATCTCTACTACTACTACGGCAAAAACGGCAGCAGCAACAGCAGCAACATCAACGACACGGCCGGCCGACGGCGGCGGAGCCCGCCTTCTCTATGGCGGTCGTAGATACGAAGGGAAGGATCCGAGTCACGGCATCAGCTAGGCTGCCGTCGGCCGAAGCAGCGGAGGAGATGGCCATAGACCTCGCGGTACTCCACGGAGGTACGGAGGATAGCCTGATAATAAGCTACTCCAAATCAGCGATCCGGAACTACACCAAAGGTTGGGTGTCCGCGGATGTGGCGCGCATGCTCAACGCCAGAGCCGGAGACTTCGTGTCCGGCAGGATTACGATTAAGTCCCTCAAATGGTTCCCCGCGCACGTCGGGGAGCTTGGTACTAAAGAAGACAACAGCCGCATCAACAACAATACTAACGGCCGAAAACACACCGGCATCCCGCCCAACCACAACGAGCGTGCCCATCTCGTCGCGAGGCAACTTACCCGCCGCGACGCGATCACCCAGAGGGCAGCCGCCGTTGTTGTGCGGGACCCCACCGGAGGAATTATCAACACAACCCAAATCGCGGTGGTCGGAGCTGGGGGCCACGGGGACGCCGACTGTGATATCGAGGAGTTTCCGGCCTCGTACCGAGAGGTTCTTGCACACTATAGGAAAGAACGTATGACATATCCACAACCCCACGGGCGGCTGGACAGGTCCCAGGCAGTCGACCTGAGGCGGTTGCAGACGGGCACTTTCACCAACCCCTATCACCTGCACCGCCTGTGGCCCGCGCTGCACCCGTTGCCCGGCTGCCCGTGGTGCGAGCACGAACGGGCTGATATGGCCCATATACTTTGGGAATGTCAACGCTCTGAAGAAGAAGGACCAAGAGGAAGGGGGAAGATAACAGCAGGACCTTCTGAAGCGGGGCGCCTCGCTGAGAGATGGCAAGCCGCCCTCCTCAGCGAGGCGCCCGAGGACCAGGAGTGGGCCGTCCAGCAGGCCAGGGCCATTGCCGAGGATCTCGAAAGATTTTTCTCCGGCGATGGACCCCTGGCAGCCTAGCCCCGGGCACCAACAGCCTTAACCGCTGGACAAATAAAGTTTATTCCTATCCTATCCATAGTCGACGCAAAAGCGAACGGAGCCATCCTTTTTCTTTACTAGAACCACGGGAGAAGCCCAGGAGCTAGATGAAGGTCGAATTATCGTCTGCGCAAGCATGTCAGCAACCTGTTGTTCAATGACCCTCCCTTCGGACGACGAGACACGATAGGGGCGTCGTCGTATGATAGCGGAACCATCGGTTTCGATGCGGTGTGAGGCCACAGAAGTTTGGCTCAACACAGGGGAACAGCTATCGAAACAGGCTTTGTGCTTCGCCAAGACCGCCGGTAAGGCTTCGGACTGCGCGGCGGTTAGGTCAGAACCAAGAACTGCTGGGTGAGGGAAAGAATCATCCAAACCTGAGGTTGGTGCTGGCGATGAAGAAGGGCGAAGCGTGACTATAGAGATAGGTTGAGTGTCGGCGAGGGTTGCCACAGTCATCCCTTTGGGCAGCATCACAGGATCTGGGGTCGTGTTGCAGGCAGATAGAAGGGCGCGGCCACGTGAAAACCGGACGAGACAGGCGGCAATGAGGATTCCACAAGAAGTACAGCGGGAAGAAGGGGCGACGAGAGTGTCTCCGTCGGCGATCTGCCGGGATGTTACGGATACAACGTCTTCGTGATCAGGACGCAGGACGTAATCTACATCAATGGCCAGGTTCACGCATGAAGGTGAAGAATCCCTAACAGGTGCAAGCGCTGTATCCGCGATGTGGACAACTTCCTCTCTACATGAAATGACTGCTGAAGCAGAATGTAGGAAATCCCAACCCAAGATAAGTTCATGGATACACGTTGGAAGCACGACAAACTCAATGTGGCGGCGAATGCCGTCGATGAGAACACGAGCAGTACACTGTCCGTCGGGGTGAATGAATGCATTATTAGCACCACGCAAAATGGGTCCAAGATAAGGCGTTTTCACTTTCCGAGGCCGTGAACACAGATCACTACGAAGAACAGAAACGGCGGCACCGGTATCGATGAGAGCAGACGCGGGAACACCTTCAACAGTTACATAAAGCATGTTGGCCAGGCGAACAGGAGGAATTTTTGAAGACCGATAGGAAGCAGTTTCCCCTCCAAAGACTCCAACAGTTAGTTTTCTGAGTGCTGGTCGGCAAGATGGTAAGTGGGGCAAAGCGGCGATGTAGAGCGCCGGTAAGGCGAAGGAGAACGACGTCTGGCCAAACGGGAACTATCAGGCAGATTGGGAGCAGCCGGAGGAGACGGTGAACGCTGCTGAGGGAACGCGTACGAACCGGGATAGTAGGAGTCTGGTCGGCGAGTGCGGTCTCTCTCGTGCTCAGCATAGCCTCGTCTTTCATCCTGCTGGCGACGGCGGCAGAAGCGAGATATATGGCCGCGTATACCACAGTAAAAACAAACCGGACGAGGTGGACGCCACGGAGGGTAGGATGGCGCAGCAAGTGCTCTGGTTGCCATCGAAGCCAAATGGCCAAGGTAACGTCAGTAGGCACGGAGGTCAGGGTAGGGGCGGGTAGCGAAGCAACATCCGCGTAAGTAGGTGAGGGGCGCGCTACCGGAGCAAGATGCGTCGTGGGTGTAGTCATCGCTGTCAACTCCTGTTTTACGACCTCGCGCAAGTCGAAGGGGGGTGGGGTTGGAGCACAGGCAGCAGGTGGACGCCTCAGGTCTAGTATTTGAAGCTCTTCGCGGATGATGTTGCGGATGAGAGCAGGTTGGTCTGAAAAATGGGGAACCTGAGGATCGCTACTGTCATGTTGAAGACGAAGAGACTGCATCTCGTCCAGGCGCTGACACGTGGCAGTGATGTCTTGGACAGAAGCCGGATTTTGCACGATTAAAGCGTTGAACGCGACAGACCGAATGCCTTTTAATATGTGTCGAACGCATTCGGCTTCCGTCATGGTAGGGTTCGCACGGCGGCACAGAGCCAAGACATCCTCTATGTATGAGGTGTAAGACTCTTGTGGAAGTTGGAGGCGCGTGCCCAGCTTCTGCTTGGCGACTTCTGCACGGCTAGACGAGGAAGCAAAGATTTGCCGCAGCTTGGCGGTAAACGTGGACCAATCCGCGATGTCGGATTCATGATTGAAATACCACGTCCTAGCACCACCGGTCAAGTAAAATGTGACGTGCCTCAATTTCTGGGTATCGTTCCACTTATTGCAAGAACTCGCGCGGTCGTAGTTGTCGATCCAATCGTCGATGTCATCACCGCGGAGTCTCGCAAAGACAGGGGGATCGCGTTGAGGGCACGTCACAGTCCAAGAAGGCACCGCAGGCGGAGTCCTTTGTGTGGTAGGGTTAGAGGCGCCGGAAGAGCCGGGGTTGGAATTGTCCATCATTGCAGGGGGAACCGGGCGCAGGCGGCGACCGGAACGTAGCTACAGGGAGTACGGGAACGTGAGAGGACGTCGGGGTCTTGACGTACCTCCACCACTTTATAAGACCGAGACCGACCGAGCTGTCAAGCGCTTTTTATTCCAAAAAGGAAACGCCCCAGCTCATGCGCGAAGTAGAAGAACAGGGAAGGTGATGATGGCTATGTACAAATGAAACGGACGAAGTACGTTAATAGTGCTTACGATATATATATATATATATATATATAGGAAAATCAGAAGCACAACTTCGCGGTTATCTTAGGTTTATTATTTACCCAACAGTTTCGGTCGGTGAAAAAGGTCGGTCCACCGACGGAAACTGTTGGGTAAATAATAAACTTAAGATAACCGCGAAGTTGTGCTTCTGATTTTCCTAAATACGCTTGGCCCATTGAAAAATCCAGTTACTATATATATATATATATATATATATATATATATATATATATATATATTGTAACGAAGAAGACTGGCGCCTTTTGTGACTGGCGCGCCCTGTGGACGCACTATCATCATCGGCCCGCCGACGAACACGGGCTCGCGCTCTCGGTGTACGACGCTCAACTGAGACGGTCGCGTTTCTGAGTCGTCAATAAACCCCATTACATATTTGGTGGAGGTGCTGGGTTCTACTTCCCCAACCCTGGAACTACGCAATCGGACGCTGCCGGCCATCATGCCTGACGACGCCAGCCAAACAACACCTCCGGCACCGCCAACATTGATTTGTCCTGGCTCCGTGCGTCAACGCGATCCTCCCATCTTCAGCGGCTCCGACGAATATGACGTCGAAGATTGGCTCTCGATGTACGAGCGGGTGAGTGTCCCCAATAAATGGGACGATGCTACGAAGCTCAGCTACGCCAACTTCTATCCCACGGGTGTCGCTAGCGTGTGGTACCACAACCACGAATCCGACCTTCGCACCTGGTCAGATTTCAAGGCGCGCATTACGCAAGTGTTCGGTCGCCCTGCGGTGCGGAAGCTCCGTGCCGAAGAGTGTTTGCGCAGCCGTTCCCAGCAACCCGGTGAGAACTTCACCAAGTACATAGAAGATGTTGTAGACTTTTGTAAGCGCGTCGATCCATCGATGACTGAGTCTGAGAAGATCCGTCACGTGATGAAGGGAATCGAAGACGACGCATTCCAAATGCTCCTCTCGAAAAGCCCGCGGACCGTGGTCGAGGTCGCTGAACTTTGTCAGAGTTACGACGAACTCAGGCGGCAACGTCTGCTCACTCGACGTTCTTCTGTTCCAGATGCTTCCGTTGCAAGTTTAGCCGCTGTCACTAACAACGACTATCTGCTCGGCGATATCAAGGAATTTATACGCTCCGAAGTCGCCGGCCAGCTATGCCTACTCACCGCCGTCCCCGGACCTACGCCGTCCTTGGCTCCTCCGTTGCGTCAAATGCTCCAAGAACAAGTGTCCGAAGCCATGCTGTCTCCTCGTGCAGCGCCGCCATTGTCTGTACCTCTCAGCTACGCCGAGGTTGCAGCACGGCCACCCCCATCGACTTTTTCAGCGCCACCGTTTGCTGCACCGCCACGTCCAATCCCTCCAGTGTACACCACCAGATCACCAGCTAGCACGGGACCCTGGCGTACACCCGACAATCGCCCCGTGTGCTTCTTCTGTGGTATCCCTGGTCACGTGGCACCGCTCTGTCGCCCTCGCTTATGGCTTCAAGGTCATGACCAACCTGTCTCCTCCTACGTTTCGCCAGCTTCGTCCTTCTCACCGCCACGTGATTCGCACTTGCCGTCCACGCGCAACGTCATTCCTTCTGCCCGTGATCGTCGCTCGCCATCCCCTCGTCGCCGCTCACTTTCCCCCATGCGGCGGCGTCCGGCCCCATCGGAGCAGGAAAACTAGCTACCGCAGTTCAAGAGGCCAGAACTGCGTTCCAGTCGAACCACACAAGGCCTCGCTCTCTTCCGACGAACGTAATCGAAGTATCTGTTGAAAGAGTCGTCACACTGGCATTAGTCGACACAGGCGCCGCCGTTTCAGTAGTTACGGAAGAACTTTGCCGCAAGCTTCGAAAAGTAATGACGCCCTTATCTGCGCTGTCACTCCGGACTGCAAGTTCCCAGTGCATTACCCCTGTTGCCGCATGTACCGCCCGCATCGTCATTCAAGGATACACGTATACAGTCGAGTTCGTCGTCCTCTCATCCTGTTCATACGACGTCATCTTGGGGTGGGACTTCCTTTCCGATCATCAGGCCGTCATGGATTGTTCTCGCGCCGAAATTGAATTTTCTCCGCTTCCCGACACCCGCTCACATGAACTTGACGATCTCGGCGACAAACTGGTCGTTACAGAAGACACTACGATCCCTCCGCACTCTTCGGTGATTGCGCATGCCTGCTCTACTTTCGCCACTGACACTACTGCCCTGTTTGTCCCATCGGACATTTTTGTTCGCCGACAATGTTCCCTTCGCTTCGCTGTCCTAACTGTCAGTGGTGGCTGCACGAGAATACTCGTTTCCAACGCTAAGGCCACGCCCCTCGTCTTAGGTCGTGGCGTGTCTTCAGTCTGCCGACTCGATTACCATCTCTGACGCGCCTCTTGACGACACCTGTTCAGACGTGAGCTCGTTGACTTATAGCTTGCATTGTTCCCAGCCTAGGCACGACGTCTTCCATAGTTCAGTGGATGCCCTCTTGAGCCCTACGCAGCGTTCGCAGCTTCTCAGCCTTCTACGGAAATACCAGTCTACGTTCGACTGTCAACACGCCCCATTAGGCCGCACATCGACTGTACGTCACGAGATCGACACCGGCACCCACGCACCTCTACGCCAGAGGCCTTATCGTGTATCACCTGCGGAGCGCCATGTTATTGAAAACCAAGTAAGCGAAATGCTTGAGCGTGGAGTGGTTCAACCTTCTAATAGTCCCTGGGCGTCGCCTGTAGTCCTGGTTAAGAAAAAAGATGGCTCAATTCGATTTTGCGTTGACTACCGCCGTCTTAATAAGATAACTCGAAAAGACGTCTACCCTTTACCGCGCATCGACGATGCTCTGGATTGTTTGCATGGCGCGGAGTATTTTTCTTCGCTCGATTTACGCTCAGGCTATTGGCAAGTGCCTATGGATCCTGCCGATCGCCCGAAGACAGCCTTCGTGACCCCAGATGGCCTATATGAATTTAACGTTATGCCGTTTAGGCTTTGCAATGCTCCTGCTACATTCGAACGAATGATGGACAATCTGCTTCGTGGGCTCAAATGGAAGACATGCCTATGTTACCTTGATGATGTCGTCGTCTTTTCTCCAGATTTTCCCACACATCTGTACCGTCTCGAACAAGTCCTGCAGTGCATCACCGAGGCAGGCCTCCAACTCAACTTGAAGAAATGTCGCTTTGGAGCCCAGCAGCTTGCTATACTCGGACACGTCGTATCGAAAGATGGCATACTCCCTGATCCATCGAAACTTCACGCCGTCGCCGAGTTCCCGAAACCCACGTCCCTGAAAGAACTTCGGAGCTTTATCGGGCTCTGCTCCTACTTTCGTCGTTTTATCCGGAATTTCGCTTTCATCATTGCTCCGTTGACTCAGCTGCTTCGCGGCGACACACGACTTTCTACTTGGACCACAGCTTGCGGCGATGCGTTTGAAACCATGCGGCGTTTGCTCACTTCGCCTCCCGTACTGCGCCATTTTGACCCCACGGCCCCCACGGAAGTCCACACCGACGCCAGTGGCGTAGGACTTGGTGCCGTGCTTGCACAGCGAAAAAGTGGGCATGATGAATACGTAGTAGCCTACGCCAGCCGAACACTAACGAAAGCGGAATCTAACTACTCGGTCACCGAAAAGGAGTGCCTGGCTATTATCTGGGCCCTTGGAAAATTCCAACCCTACCTGTACGGCCGCCCCTTCGACGTCGTTACAGATCACCATGCTCTATGTTGGTTATCGACTTTACAGGATCCGTCAGGCCGCCTTGCGCGATGGTCTCTACGGTTACAAGACTTCGACATACGCGTCATTTACCGTGTGGAGATGGGTTTGCACAAGGCTTACCCTACGAGCGACGGTCAGGAAAGGGCACGAGGCTCCTCCACTCCGCAACGCACAAAGGCGCTACGGCAGGGTTCGTCGACTCTCCGACACGGCGCAGAGAAGGCTCCGGAGTCAGATCGCCAACAAACACGGGTTTATTCACCCAAGGTACAGCTCAGTGCTACAGTCACGGCGCTTACGGGCCAAGGCTCGCCGCAAGACCGATCGAGTACGCGCGCCCGCTGCGCTAGGGCTAACCGGGTAGCGGTCCGCCAAGCGCGATAACGAGGAGTCGCGAGAACAAAGGTCTCATGTAACCACCTAGTTGCGAGCCTGTGAGCCTCTGCCGCGGCGAGGAAGCGCTCAGCGGACGAGAGCTCGGGTGGAGAGGGTGCCCGGGGGCCGCCGCGCGGGAGGCCAATCAGGGCGCGTCCCGGTGACGTGTTCTCGCGGGGCAAGTCCAATCTCGGGGGGGGAGAAGCACGGTTTGCGCGGGAAAGTAAGTCCGGCGCGCTCGCCATGTCCGCCATGTTGCCGTTATGGCGGCGGTTCCCGGAGATTGAGCTAAGCGCCACGCGCGAGCTGGGGGGCGAGGCGCGGGAAGGCCCCTCGATCCCCACATTCCCCCCTCCTAAAGACCGCCGCCAGCCAAAGAGCGCGACACCTGCATGACCAACCGTCCTCTTTATTAACTGCATTCAGTCAAGGAAGCCAAAGTCCATGGTCGGTGGGCCGGAAGCCAAATCTTCCTCGTCGCCTGCCAAGTCACCCTAGTGGTCCTGCCGAGAGCTCACCTCCTTCGTTGTCGGGATCGATGCCGCCACAGCCGCCGCAATGGCCGCCGTGAAGCCCGGATCCGAGATGGGTTTGCACAAGGCTTACCCTACTAGCGACGGTCAGGAAAGGGCACGACGCTCCTCCACTCCGCAACGCACAAAGGCGCTACGGCAGGGTTCGTCGACTCTCCGACACGGCGTAGAGAAGGCTCCGGAGCGATACCGGCCTGTGCTCGGGGCAGGGAAAGGCCCGCGGACGCACCGGCAGAGCGGTGTGGTTCCGACGCAGTACATGACGCCGTGAACAACGCTCGGGACAGAGGGAGGCCCGGCTAGCTCAGTCGGTAGAGCATGAGACTCTTAATCTCATGGTCGTGGGTTCGGGCCCCACGTTGGGCGCCAGTTATGTGGAGATGGGTTTGCACAAGGCTTACCCTACGAGCGACGGTCAGGAAAGGGCACGACGCTCCTCCACTCCGCAACGCACAAAGGCGCTACGGCAGGGTTCGTTGACTCTCCGACACGGCGCAGAGAAGGCTCCGGAGTCAGATCGCCAACAAACACGGGTTTATTCACCCAAGGTACAGCTCAGTGCTACAGTCACGGCGCTTACGGGCCAAGGCTCGTCCGCAAGACCGATCGAGTACGCGCGCCCGCTGCGCTAGGGCTAACCGGGTAGCGGTCCGCCAAGCGCGATAACGAGGAGTCGCGAGAACAAAGGTCTCATGTAACCACCTCGTTGCGAGCCTGTGAGCCTCTGCCGCGGCGAGGAAGCGCTCAGCGGACGAGAGCTCGGGTGGAGAGGGTGCCCGGGGGCCGCCACGCGGGAGGCCAATCAGGGCTCGTCCCGGTGACGTGTTCTCGCGGGGCAAGTCCAATCTCGGGGGGGAGAAGCACGGTTTGCGCGGGAAAGTAAGTCCGGCGCGCTCGCCATGTCCGCCATGTTGCCGTTAGGGCGGCGGTTCCCGGAGATTGAGCTAAGCGCCACGCGCGAGCTGGGGGGCGAGGCGCGGGAAGGCCCCTCGATCCCCACAACCGGTCTGGCCGTAAACACACCGACGCGGATGCCCTATCTCGGTCGCCTACACCAAGTGACATGACTTGCATTACAGCCATCGAATCGGCGTTTTCGTCGCCTGTGCCCGTCAACATGGCTGTGGAGCAACGCAAAAATCCCTGGATTGCGGCGCTTATGGATTGCATTTCTGACACTTCAACAACACGCCCTTCACGCGCTATCCGCCGCCACGCTTCTCATTTCGAGTTGCGGGATGGTGTTCTCTATCGTCGAAATTACGCTTCTGACGGTCGCAAATGGTTAAACGTCGTTCCCCGCCATCTGCGCACAGATGTATGCTCCGCTCTCCATTCAGACCCGCAATGCGCCCATGCCGGCCTCTTCAAGACTTACGCCAGGCTTCGCTCCCGCTTTTCTTGGCGTGGCATGTATAATTTTGTGCGAAAGTACGTTCGCTCATGCACAGCGTGCCAACGACGCAAGCTTCCTGCTCCTCGTCCTTTTGGTCCTTTACAGCCCATTCCTTGTCCGTCCCGACCATTCGACCGCGTCGGCATCGATCTCTACGGCCCTCTTCCCTGCACATCAGCTGGCAATCGCTGGATTATTGTCGCTGTCGACCACCTCACCCGCTATGCAGAAACTGCGGCACTGCAAACAGCGACAGCCCGCGACATTGCGTCCTTCCTATTGCATCACTTCATACTGCGTCAGGGGGCACCGCGGGAACTTCTTATTGACAGAGGGCGTGCGTTTCTTTCCGAAGTTCTTAACGCCCTTCTGACCGCGTGCCATACCGTCTATCGCACCAGTACAGCTTATCATCCGCAAACGAACGGCATAACAGAACGGTTTAATCGTACTTTGGGCGACATGCTATCCATGTACATGGCATCGGATCATACCAACTGCGACCTCGTTTTGCCATATGTTACGTACGCCTATAATACCGCTTCACAGGCCACAACGGGATTTTCGCCATTCTTTCTCGTATATGGCCGTGAACCTACATGTACGCTCGACACCATTCTCCCCTACCGGCCTGACCCATCAGAGGGCACGCCTCTGTCTGAAGCCTCCAAGTATGCCGAGGAATGCCGTCAGCTGGCCCGTTCGTTCACGGCGGAAGACCAGAGTCTCCAAAAATTCCGTCGCGATGATGACCGACCTCCCTGCACCTACCAGCCGGACTCACTTGTCTGGCTTGTCGGGCACCTTCATGCACCCCTGGTCTATGCTCTAAACTCCTCGCTCATAACCACGGTCCCTACCGCGTTGTCCCTACCGCCGGTCAACTACGTTGTCGAGCCGCTAACGCCATCTACTGACTTGAGGCGTCGTGGACACGAGACAGTCCACGTCCAGAGACTTAAACCCTATTACGACCCCCTTGTCCTCTCCTCTCCTTGAGTCGCCAGGATGGCTCCTTCTTCTCCAGGGGGCAGTTGTAGCGAAGAAGACTGGCGCCCTGTGTGACTGGCGCGCCCTGTGAACGCACTATCATCATCGGCCCGCCGACGAAGACGGGCTCGCTCTCGGTGTCCGACGCTCAACTGAGACGGTCGCGTTTCTGAGTCGTCAATAAACCCCATTACAATATATATATATATATATATATATATATATATATATATATATATATATATATACTCTAATGGTGGCAAATTTTCACCAAGAAATGCTTCTCATTTAAGGAAATGCTTATTCAATAGCATTTTGATGGATATCAATGACTAAGTGCACGATTGATAGCTGTTTCTGCTATGCAAAACAATGTGATTTGTGATCACTAGTGACAAATTCGTAGCATCTACTGGTTATTAAACTTGCATTGCCATTTGATTCCCTTTTAATTGGATACCCATGACTGTATGCCGTATGTAAGTGCGAAAACATCGAACTGAAATTTTCTTCCTAAGATTCATCAAACTTGAATCGTGACTCAGCACTTTATTTTATTGAGTGACCAACTTGGACCCTCAAATCTCACATAATTTTGCAAGTCACTCCTCCACTCCATAACCGTTTGATTCAATCTTGCTTCCCCCTATCACTGCTTGGTTCACGTTCATTCACTCTATCATCTTGGTTTTACTTCCATCACACTTGATTTGCTCTACTACTCCAAATTTCCAATTTTCAACACTCTTGATTCACCCTATCACTACTTGATTCAACTTCATTCACTCTTAATTTACTCTCATTTACTCTTCATTGTGGTAGCTCACTCTATCTCATCATTACCTTTCGTTTGACTGCTATCACTCAAATAAAACCCATTAATGGACCATCAATTTACTCTTGAATAACCTTCATTCACTATTATTTCACTTTCCTTTTCTCTTCATTAAGTTAGCTCACTCAATCTCATCATTTTGGCTCCAATCACATAACTAAACCCCTTTAATTGACCATCAATTCACCCATAATTCACCTGCATTCACTATTAATTCACTCTCATTTGCTTTTAATTATCTTAACTCTCTCTGTCTCATCATTACCTTTCGTTTGACTCCAAACATCCAATTGGATCCCTTTATTGACCATCAATTCCATCTTAGTTCACCTCCGTTCGCTCTCATTTACTTTTAATTATCTTAGCTCTCTTTGTCTCAGCATTACATTTCATTTGACAACAATCATGCCAACTGAATCCCTTTAACTGACCATCAATTCACTCTTAGTTCACCTTCGTTCACTCTTAATTTACTCTCATTTACCTTTCATTATCTTAACTCTCTCTGTCTCATCATTACCTTTCGTTTGACTCCAATCACCAAACTGAATCTTTTTAGTTTGACCATCAATTCCATCTTAGTTCACTTCCGTTCACTCTTAATTCACTCTCACTCACTTTTCATTATCTTAGCTCTCTCTGTCTCAGCATTACCTTTCGTTTGACTCCAATCAGCCAACTGAACCCATTTATAATTGACCCTAAATGCACTCTTAATTCACCTTCACTTACTCTTAAATCACTCTCGTTTACTTTTCATTATCTGATCTCTCTCTGTCTCATCATTACCTTTCGTTTGACTCCATTCACCCAACTTAACACCTTTAATTGACCATCAATTCACTCTTCATTCGCCTCATCCACCTCTCCGAATACCCATTTTTTATCATCATCCTTACCCATTATCATAATTAATTTTCCGTTAATAGCCACTTTCCGGATTTTCCGACCCTTCTTACCACTTTGATAAGCTGATTATTAAAATTTATTTAATGACTATTATAGTAATTCATCAATACCTATATTCCTTATGTAATTACCAGTCGATTGATGTATAATGTAATGAGGTTTGTAAGTACTTTATTGAGTTATCGATTTTTATGTACATATGTTTTACCGATGTTCTGCCCGGTTGTGGCTCCACTTTTTCAAGGTCACCTCAGAACTAGACATATAAGGCTTTGGCCTTAAAAGAAACTCTCCAAAGGTTGCCGTTAGTCACGTGGCAGGAAAGCTATTGGTCTCTCATATAGTACTTTTATTCTCGAGGTATTAGCCCCTAATCTTTTCGCAAAATTTTAGTTGCCCTAACGTTCAAAGGTTCTTGAATTGCGTGGTGCTTGGAATAAATTCACTGGCGTTTGGATCATTTCGGCTGGCGTTTCAATTCAGTGGTGCTTGGATTAAATTGAATGGTGCTCGGATTAAAATGACTGGCACGTGGAATAATTTGAACGGCACTGGGATTAAATTGACTGGCGCTCGGAATAAATTGATTGGCGCTTGGATTAAATTGAGCGGGAAAGCCTGTAGAGCTTCCTCTGGACATGATAATGCACCAAATATTTTCTTTCCACGGCATAACGAGTCTAACGCAGAATAGCTTGTTATAAAATTTGGTGCATCGCTTTTGTGTTTAAAACTTTTGAGTGACTGGAAGACAGACCATGTGGCATCCCTTTTTAAGGACTATCATCTGCTTTTAGAAATTCACCGTCCCATCTCACTAACGTCAACTTGCTCTAAGCCAATTAGGCACATTATTGAAAAAACATCAATGAGTTTTTTTGAGCAGAATAGAACTCTGACGAGCTCTCAGCATGAATATTACTCCACAGTTTCGCAACTAGTGACGGTAATGAACACTTTTGCATCTTGTATTGATAAAAACAACCAAACTGATTTATTGTTTCGAGTTTTTAGTTAGGCTTTTTATAAGGTACCTCACGATAAACTAATACTTATGCTCAGGAACTATGGCATTCCAAAATTGATTGTTTCTTGAATCGCATAATACTTAACAAATCGCGAACTGCTTGTGGATTTGGGCGGGCAACACTGGGCCTTCTTCCCAGTCATATCCGGGCTACAGCAAGGCAGAGTATTGGGCCCTTTACTTTTGTTGTATGTAAGTGACATAATTGATTTTGTCTAGCCAAATGTTATAGTACGACTATTTGCAGATGATTGCACTTTTCCTGATGAGATAACTTGTACTAGTGACTAAAATGACATGAATTACAGCTTGAATAACATATTTCATTGGTGAAAACGTTCGAAGATGATCTTAAATATAGAAAAAAGTGTTTTTCTTCTAATAAATCATAAGAAAACATCGCTCTGATACTTATCAGTTAGGCCATTCCCCAATTAAAGAAATAAGTGAAAATTGGGTTACTTAGCTGATAAGGTTAATTACCTTCACAAATTAGGTTAGCACCTGCAAATAGGTGTAACCCTGTCTGAAATTTTATGACGTAACCTTCATGTAAACAATATAGCAGACTCCACGTTTCATAAACAGCGTTTCCCTAAATACAAACTTAAACACCTTTGCCATTTGACAAGTTGCTAGCTTATTGTTGCTAAGTCCGACCGAAGCTCGGGTACGCCTGTATAGCCTGGGACTCGTACACTCAGTGCAACATAAACCGCCTTGAACGAATACAAAGGCAGGCTGTCCGGTTTGTGTTGAAAGAACTCCCGACCTTCGATTGTCCGACTTAACTAATGAGATCTAGTGACATTCCGTTACTTCAATTGCGTAGGAAAAAATGGCGGCTGGCATTTATTTACCTACAACACAAAAGTTGACAGTCGCTTTAGCACACGCTAAAGGGGATAAAGGCGAAAACCTGCGCGCTCACGAGGCATTCATTAAATAAATTTGAAAGACTAATTCGTTTACGCTGTTACTTCCGATAACTTGTTTACTCTTCACGTGATTTTTTTCGCTGTAAGACATACTTTCCATCACGCGACACAGCGCCTTCAGTAGGATGACACTATGGTGACAGTGACACTACACTGACGTGTCGTCTCACTGAAGCGCGCCGCTTCCGCGCCGCGTTTCATGTGAGACGACACGTCATCGCACGGGTTTTTTCCATGACGCGCCTAACCGGATGTACACGTATACACCGAATGTTTGGTGGCGGTAGATATGGTAGACACATAATTCACATTTGATTCACCTAAATTCACATTACTACACTTAATTCACCTTTTGATCAATGTAATATACGGTAGGTTCACATTTAGCACTTAAAGAACCTAATTCATTTTTAAATGTTTCACCTCTAATCCATTATCATGCCATTTATAGTGTCTGAGACGTCATTTGAATTTTGGTGCCATAACGCCGGACGGCCTTCGGAGGTTTCAACCCATGAACCATCTAAGGCCTTAATAACAAACTGTAGCTCGACCCCTCAATGTATAAGTCCACTATGATGACACCAACTTGCCACAATCATCCAATTGCTTTAACAGCCTCATCATCATCATCATCAGCCTATATTTATGTCCACTGCAGGACGAAGGCCTCTCCCTGCGATCTCCAATTACCCCTGTCTTGCGCTAGCGTATTCCAACTTGTGCCTGCTAATTTCCTTACTTCATCATTCCACCTGGTTTTCTGCCGTCCTCGACTGCGCTTCCCTTCTCTTGGTATCCATTCTGTAACCCTAATGGTCCGCCGGTTATCCATCCTACGCATTACACGGCCTGCCCAGCTCCATTTCATCCGCCTAATATCAACTAGAATATCGTCTATCCCCGTTTGTTCTCTGATCCACATCCCTCTCTTCCTGTCTCTTAACGTTACTTTTTCGTTCCATTGCTCTTTGTGCGGTCCTTAACTTGTTCTCGAGCTTCTTTGTTAACCTCCAAGTTTCTGACCCATATGTTAGCACCGGTAGAATGCAATGATTGTACACTTTTCTTTTCAATGACAGGGGTAAGCTCCCAGTCAGGATTTGGCAATGCCTGCCGTATGCACTCCAACCGAATTTTATTCTTCTGTAAATTTATTTCTTATAATTAGGGTCCCCTGTGAGTAATTGACCTAGATAAACGTACTCCTTTACAGACTCTAGAGGCTGACTGGCAATCCTGAATTCTTGTTCCCTTGCCAGGCTACTGAACATTATCCTTGTCTTCTGCATATTCATATTCAACCCAATTCTTACACTTTCTCGATTAAGGTCCTCAATCATTTGTTGTAATTCGTCTGCATTGTTGCTGAATAGGACAATGTCGTCTGCAAACCGAAGGTTGCTGAGATATTCGCCGTCGATCCTCACTCCTAAGCCTTCCCACTAAGAGCTTAAATACTTCTTCTAAGCATGCAGTGAATTGCATTTGAGAGATTGTGTCTACTTGCCTGACCCCTTTCTTGATAGGTAACTTTCTACTTTTCTTGTGAAGAACCAAGGTAGCTGTGGAATCCTTGTAGATATTTGCTAAGATATTCACGTATGCCTCCTGTACTCCATGATTACGGTATGCCTCTATAACTGCTGGTATCTCTACTGAATCAAATGCCTTTTCATAATCTATCAAAGCCATATAAAGAGGTTGATTGTATTCCGCAGATTTCTCGATTACCTGATTCATGGCATGGATATGATCCATCGTAGAATATCCCTCCCTGAAGCCAGCCTGTTCTCTTGGTTGGCTGAAGTCAAGTGTTGCCCTGATTCTATTGGAAATTATCTTGGTGAATATTTCATATAATACTGAAAGCGAGCTAATGGGTCTAATATTCTTCAAACCTTTAACGTCTTCCTTCTTATGGATTAGTATAATGTTGGCGTTGTTCCAGCTCTCTGGTACACTTGAAGTTGTGAGGCATTGCGTATAAAGGTCCGCAAGCTTTTCAAGCATGATATCTCCTCCATCTTTGATTAAATCTACTATTATTCCATCTTATCCAGCCGCTTTTCCCCTTGTCATGTCGTTCAAGGCCCTTCTAACTTCATCGCTAGTTATAGAAGGAGCTTCTGTACCCGGTTGATCACTATTTCGAACGAAAGTACCTTGACTGTTTTGGGAACTGTACAGGTCAGTATAGAATTCTTCCGCTGCTTTTACTGTGTCATCTAAATTGCTGATGAAATTACCATGCTTATCTTTCAGTGCATACCTCTTGCCTTGTCCTACGCCAAGCTTTCTTCTTACTGATTTCATGCTGCATCCATATTTTACGGCTTCCTCAATCTTTCACACGTTATAATATCGAATATCCCTTACTTTCTTCTTGTTGATCAGTTTTGACAGTTCAGCGAATTCTATCTGATCTCTTGAGTTGGCCACTTTCATGTTTTGTCGTTTCTTTATTTGGTCCTTTGTTTCTTGGGAGAGCTTCCCTACTGGTTGCCTTGGTGCCTAACCTCACACTTCAATTGCTGCTTCTGAGATCAGCCTAGTTACGGTTTCATTCATTTCCCTATCTTTTCTTCAACTTGCTGTTCCAAAGCTGCATATTTGTTTACGAGCACCAGCCTGAATTGGTCTGCTTTCACCCTTACTGCGTCTAGGTTGGCCTGTTTCCTCTTGACTAATTTCACTCTTTCTCTCTTCAAATTGAGAGAAATCCTAGACCTCACTAACCTATGGTCACTGCACTTTACCTTAACTAACACTTCTACATTCTTCACTATGCTTGGATCGGCAGAGAGTATGAAATCTATTTCATTCCTTGTTTCACCATTAGGGCTTTTCCAGGTCCACTTCCTGTTGCTGCGCTTCCTGAAGAATGTATTCATTATTCGGAGCCTATTCCTTTCCGCGAATTCTACCAACATCTCTCCTGTAGTGCTCCGAGAATCGATGCCGTAGTTGCCAATTGCTTGCTCACCAACCTGCTTTTTGCCCACTTTTGCATTGAAGTCGCCCATGACCACTGTATACTGAGTTTTCACCTTTCTCATTGCTAATTCGACATCTTCATAAAACTGTTCTATTTCTTCATCATCGTGACTGGAAGTTGGGGCATAGGCTTGTACTACCTTCATTTTGTACCCCCTATTCAGCTTTATTACGACGACTGCTACCCTCTCACTAATGCTGTAGAATTCATCAATGTTGCCCGCTATGCTGTTATGAACTAGAAATCGTACCCCGGATTCTCTCTTATCTGGAAGACCTCTGTAGCAGAGGACGTGGCCGGTAGTCAGCATTACGTAAGCCTCACCAGTTATTCTAACCTCACTAAGGCCAATATTATCCCAGGCAATGCCTGATAATTCCTGAAATAGTCCTGCTAAGCTAGCCTCACTCGAGAGGGTGCGCGTGTTGAACGTTGCCAGGTTCAGTTTCTATTCGCGGCCTGTCCGGCCTAATAACATATTAACTATATTTAAATTAACTATATTTAACAGCCTATTTTGCCTCAATTAACAAATAAACGACTCATTTTTTCCCGCGTATCATTGATGAATGGAATCGCTCGGCTGAATTACAATTGTATTGGCACTTTTGTACTGTTGTCTTCACATGGTGTGTTCATTGTTTTGTTTTGCTTCTACTGGCCCTTCCTGTGCGGAACTCGTGTCCGCAGTATGTAATAAATAAATGAAATAATGAATATACAGCGTCTTGCTTAGATAATTTCTTTGTTAGCGCAATGCCTGCATATAATACAGCTCAGTTATTCGTAACGCATTAACATGTAGTGACTGCGGAATCCGCAGCTAGCTTCACAGTGGCCTAGACATGGTTCATGGCATGGGAAACAGCCCAAACTAGTAATTAGAAATGTTGGCCATGGTTTGAACACCTCCACTCACCCTTTATTGCTCCCACGTTCTGCCAGGTGCTACTCTTATCGTTTGCGACACTCTGAAACAAAAGCATGAGGTTGTTAATATTGTTACGCGAACTATTTTTGTGCTTTTTTATACCTAAGTGGGCGCATTATGTGGCATATGATAAAAATACAATAGCACCAGATGACAGAACACACAAAAAAGTGATTTTTTGCATACTGAGCGAATTCTTAATTTACCGTATTTTTTGGTTTTACATACTACAGACAATAAAGACCATACAGATCGGATGCGCCGTGGCAATCAATGGCATGCGAAGATTCTGTAGCCATCTTTCGTGCTCTTTAGAGTGGCCAGGTGGACCAACGTGTGGCATAAAGCAAGAAATTGTGTGTTGGACGAGATCATGTGTATGACGACCAGAGGCGAGCAAGCGACCTCATATTCTGTTTTTTTCCTTACCCTCACGACGCAAGTATCATCCTCGCCACGCTCTCACCTCCACCTTGAAGCACTTGACTGCCCTCCCTCTCCCTCGTACTCACCTATAAAAAAGTTAACCGCCATCCCTCAGCCTCACCCTTACGCTGAAAATGGCTACCATCCTAATCTTACCTTCCGTTTTCTACAATTTCCTGTTAACAAATTGCTCAACCCGCGAGCTTAGTGCCAATCCTATATTCAAAGCGTGTCAGACTGCTTTGTTTTAGGAGCTTGACGATATGTTGGTTAAATAGACGGAACTCACTCAGATTCACTCACTAATTACATTGTATTGCGATAGTAATTATATGGACACTTCAAGCGCTTTCCTGCCGTTGTCGTCGTCGCCGTGAGATTCTGTATAAAGTCCAACGGCGATAAAATGGTCGCCCGGCGCAGCATGCTGTGTGTGCGAGTGAAAGCGAACGCAGAGTGAACGCACGGAGAGCGAACGCACGGTTGAGAGCAAACGCGATGTCTCCCGTCGTGAGAAAAGCCGTGGGGGATGGGACGGAGGGAGGGGAGGCGACATTTATCTGCGGCACTAAATGCGTATCTTGCGAAGAGGCGCAAGAGGAACTGGTGACTCAATCTCCTACGCGAAATGAGGAAAGCGAGAAGGCAGCGCGGGAGGGAGGGATGGCGGCTTCTACTCTGCCACCAACTGCGTACTTGTAGTTTGCATGGCTGCGGGCTGTCGCACGCACTGTATCTTGAAAGCGATCTCCACACGGCTCTGGCCTTTGTATGCGCTGTGCTTTCACCACTCAGTTTCCGTTGAAGCGATAGACCGCACGAACGTTCGGTCGCTGTTCCGACCGCGCTTGCTCACGCCACCGTTTTGACAGTGCTTGTCTGCGGTCATAGAGTGTGATCTATTCATGTTTGCTTGTGCCCGCTGACACCAGGCTTGTTATGTCAGTTAGTAAGCTAATGTGTCCAAGTTTATGCAGCCGATAAAGCTACTATCCTTACTCCGTAAACTCTACTAGTAAATTAGCCATTGCAATTGATGATTCGCCTTTCGGGCGAAACTGCGACTTTTTGCTTCGAGTTCATTCGAACTCAGACTGACCAAAATTGTACTCAGCCGGGATCACTCGGACTCATCAGAACTATACTCCCCCAAGCTCTCGCAGTCAAGCTCACCCTTTCTACTGGCGATTATGAACATAATGATTTAATGGCTACCCGTTTGAAACGAGCCTGCAACAAATAGTCCCCTAGCCTGCTTGATTTATGCAGGTACGATATACATGTGTTACAGCGAAGCTGTATACCGCTCGTTGGTCGTAAACAAAAAACTCCAGGTCCACTATTAAAGGCAAACCGCATTTCTTTCTTTGCAATCATACATACACCCTATATATATATATATATATATATATTGTGACGAAGCGTCCCATCCTGCGAAATCCCATGCTCACATCAGCTACTGCGTACACGAACTTAGCACTGCGAATTGTACATAATGCAGAAGTCCATCACTGTATACAATAACAATGCACATGGCCGAAGGTCGAATGGCGTTCCCTTAAGCAGCGAGTAGCGTAGGTCTTTCATTAGGAGTGAGTGAGTGAGTGAGTGAGTGAACTTTATTGGGTCCACAATAGACGCGAGTAAACTCGACGTCACCTGGCTAGGCCCACTCGGGGACCATCAGGTCAAACCTGATGGCCCTCTCGCGGGCCCTCTGGACTGCCAGGATTTCAGAGGTCTGATCCTGGGCCTTAATAAGCATCATCATTTCCTCTTGGGTGAAAGGGGGACCGGCAAATGCGCAGCCCCACAGGACATGCTCGAAGTCCGCATAACCACCACACAGGGGGCAGTCCGGGCTTGGGAACTGTTCGGGGTACATTGTGTGCAGTGCTGCAGGGCTTGGGTAAGTGCTGGTTTGTAGAAGTCTGAGAGTCACTGCCTGGGCCCTGCACAGTGAGGAGTGCGGCAGAGGCAGAAGTCTTCTTGATAAGTAATTGTGCTTGCATATCTCGTTTTTTTTGCATATCTCGTTGTATGAGCAGAGAGGTTCGGGTCGCCCTAGAGAGGACGCATTACCCGGCGCACGGTCAGTCAAACCTCGTGCAGCCGAGTGTGCCTCCTCGTTGGGGTTGAGCGAGGCACCTTCAATGTTTCCAAGGTGCGCAGGGAACCAGGCCAATGAGTGATCTTTGAGGTCTTTGGCGTCATTAGGAGTGGCAAATTTCCTGAGGCGCGCATACAAATCACAGTGAATAATTGACAAACTATCTCCAGTTTCTGTTAAGGCTGCTACGTCTACTCCTTCGACGCAAACAAATAGCATATTATGCGCACGCCCTGGAGGAATTTCGGTCATGTCGTGCAATGCAGCTTTTCCTCCAAAAGCTGCATAATTTAGTTTATCGGGCGACGGTCGGCGAATGGAGAGGCTGGTCGAAGTGGCGACGTAGAGCGATGAAGTGGGGACGGCGAGCGGTGTCTGGCAGTACGGTAGCTAGGAGCCGTCTCGGACGTTGCACGCGGCGATGGAGAGCGGTCAGAACGCGTAGCATAAGAACGGTGTTGGAAGAGGCCCACGCAGAAAAGTCGCCTTCGTACGCGTCAAATCCGTGACGCACGTCTTGCTGCCGCTTGTGACAGAAACATGCGATGTGGCCACGATATCCACAGTAGCAACATATAGGTCCGCCTGAATGCCATGGTGGAAACTAAGGTTGGTTAGGTGCGTTGGTAGACATCGAAGCCAAGCGCGTCTGCATTGGTTTTACAACAGTATCAATTGTTTAGGATTTCGACTGCGAGACGGAGCGGCTGTAGAGAGCCGCTGCTGCAAATCAGAATGTGCCGCCGTCATCAGAATATGGCGCAGAAAGGGCTTCCCGCCTTGAGCAACTCAGTGCGGAACGCTCAGACAGGAGCATACCACGTTCGGCCTAAGTGAGTGTAAAGTATATTGAATTTCGTTAGCAGGTATCCGACAAGCAGCGTAGCTAGTTTGATGGATGTGTGGGCGAGAAAAAAAAAACCACACAGACGCTGGTGCCTGGCGTCCACAATATATATTTTAACAGGACCCGCTCAATCAGGCGGTAGCGGGACTAAGTGCCGCTGGTCTTCGATCTTGCAACTCCGATTCCTCTGCTCGTGGCACGTAGTAGCCTTCTACAAATGCATTAAGTTCTTTTATTTTCTGTTTAAATCAGGATGCTGAGCACGCAAAACAAAGTGCTGCATCAAGTAGCCAAGATGAACACGCAAATGACGAACCGATGTGCCGAAAAATGGAAGCCTTACCTCCACGGGTGAGCAGATTTTAATCATCGACTCATCTGACAAATCTGACCGTGCCACCTCCGCCATCATAGATTTCCTTGCCAAACCCATACTATCAAAGCCTGAAAATCAGCAGCCCCGGTGTCATAACCCCATCAGCTGTTGCTTTCTGCAGCGAACATCAGTGTTTGTTTGTGCTAGTAATTTATTTACTGGCGCCATGTGGCAGCCATGGTGATGAACCAATGCATGACACCACCGCGAAATACGAAGAACAAGGCATCGCAAGTGCACTTGTCGGTGATCCACTATGCAGAGAAATGGAAGCCTTACCTGTACAGGCTAAGAGCTTTGTTTTAGGTGGTGGGGATTGGAGTCGCGTTTTAAGGAAGAATATTTTCTTTAAGGCAGAAAATATTCTTCCTTAAAACGCGACTCCAATCCCCACCACCATATCTTTAAGGCAGATACGGATCGGGCAACCGCTACGCTATTGCCGTGGTCGATGAGAATGGTAAATTAATAAGCGCAGCGTCACTAAGAACGAGCTCAATTCATGGCGCCGAAGAAGCAAGCATAGCGCTTGCAATTACAATGAGGAGAAGCTCCACGATTTTCTCCGATTCCCGTACAGCTATTAGGAACTACTCCGCCGGCTTCGTCTCAATGGAAGCACACAAGTTACTTATACACAGTATTAATACTCATAATTACCAGCAACCGGATAGCTCACACTTAGTCTGGTTTCCGGCTCATCAGGGCCACTCGGTCAGCCCCAATGGCTGCAATCCTAACGAGCAAGCTCGCTCTGCTGTGCGAGATCTCACATGCCGCGCATCAGATCGGGAACTGCTCCAGGATGACTGCGGCTCCTACAAAGACCCACTTAGAACTTTTCACGAAATCACCTCACACTATAGGGACGGCAGGAGGTTTTTTCTTCCCCCCCATCAGAAGCTGAATAGAGCTCAGGCAGTCACATTAAGAATGATTCAAACTAAATCTTATCCTACACCTTTTGTGCTTAACAAAATTGACCAGGAGTTTCCCGCAGAATGTAAAAGTTGTGGACACACTTCGTGTCTATTTGATCATATGTTCTGGCTGTGCCCCAACCAAAGGGCTTCGGACTTCAACAGTGAGGAGGACTGGAGTCGACGCATATCCAGCGAAGTCCTCCAAGATCAACTCCTGGCCGTCCGGAGAGCTGACGACATCGGGAAAGCCTTTGGCCTACCGGTGCCTACGTGGGCGGAGCCACCGACTTAGCCTGGGGGCTTTTGCCCTCGGGCCCTAGTTTCTCTGGACCTAAATAAAGTTCTTGCCATGCCATGCCTTAAGGCAGACAACCTAACGCAGTTTCCGTTTTCCTTCCATCTAGAGTCATTTAAAATTGCTGAGCCAAAGTACTTGTGCTTCGTGGCTGTAATTAGTTGTGTGTCAGCAATGGTGTAGAAAATATTTGATGTGTTTTGTTTACGTGGTATCCTTAGCAAGGCTGATTTCCTTAAATTAAAAGTCATATGCCATTTCGTGCACCATTGTTACACTGACATTAAGGCATTTTTGCGGACATATGATGGCAAGGAGAGTTAATTTCTTTATAAAGGATGCAATCATCGGCGCGAAGCTTAATTTTAGTTCTGATGGATAAGGCTAGATCGTTAATAAAAATGAAAAAGTCACAGGCCTGCGCGGCACACGCAGCACAGTCAAAGCGTAAGCTGGTGGAGCGGCTCAAGAGTAGCTCCAATTTGGCCACCACGCACAACAGTGTCTTCGCGGCAGTCTGTTCGCCTCGTTTGGAGGAGAACGATCTGAACTGTCCGCCCAGCGTCGACGGCGATCTGCGGCTTGTAATGCTCTCTGCACAGCAGTCTGCTGAGCCCGATCAAGCCTTAGAACTGCAACTTACATGTCGGGCGCGCCGCCTTTGCAGGCAACTTAACTAGATGGCGCCACGATACTGGCGGAGGCTCGGCAGCTCGGGATGCGTTGATTGCGCGCCTCGTCTGAATCGCGTATCGTCGTCTACGCCTGCGGACGCTGCGTTTGCAGGCATATTACCTAGATGGCGCCACCACACTGGCGTAGGCTCGAGTCGTCTCCCCTGCGTGCTTGCCTTATATATGGATATTTTCCGCGGACCGATAGCAAGCGCTTGCATGGCTCAGTGGTAGAGTATCCGACTCCAACGCAGCGGTCCCGGGTGTGATCCCGGCGGGAATCGGGTGCTTTTTTCGCGTTTCCGGCGATAACGGTTACGCGGCGGATACCGGTGGCGGCATCATCGCGAACCGAAATGGCTATTGAAATGAAGTGCGACTGTTTTCACAACAAATCCGTGCAAGGCCGGGCCTCGCCTCGGTGGCGTACCACCATGTCGTAAACGGAGCTACTATGGGTTAAATAGTGGTTTGTGTTCCGTAATGTTCGTGTTGTCAGGATGGCTGAGTGGTTCAAGGCGCTGCGTTCAAGAAGCAATGCGGTCTTCCAGGAATGGGTTCGAGTCAGTCTTTTGACACTGCTACTTTGTTTTCTATTTTGAAAATTGTTTTTGCATTTTGTATCAAGTCTTTTTAGTCGTCCATCATCGGCATCAAGACTTATTACTCTCGTTTGCGCCCCGGTGCCGCGGCGGTAGCCACGTTACCGACGCGAAGCGGCGGTCGTTGGGTTATTGCAAAGCGCAGCGTAGCAACACCCCTAATAAAAAAGTACTGCTCCAGTCAGGTAGACTGCTCCCTCCCTGATTGTGAGATATATTTGGATCATCAAAACAGAGATGCGTTTATTTAGGAATACCATCGATCCCTTAACAGCAGCCACAGTTGTGCCTCGTCACCAGCAGCCTAGAGTGTTCTCCGTTCCAATGGCGGCGGTGGCGTTGGATCGGCGCCAAACAGAGAGGAAAGAAAAAAAAAGTAATACGTCATCGAGGCGGGGCCCTGCCCCTGCGCGGATTTGTTTTGAAAACAGTCGCACCCATTGGAATGCGCGCTTAACAGCTTACGCTGTACAATAACACATAAGCCAAACCGCTGCCTTGCGGTACTCCTGATGTAACTTCAGTTACTTCGGAATTTTGCTGATTTATTTTTACATATTGTGTCTGCTTGGTTAGGTACGCGCTAATTCAGTCTGTAATTGGTCCTTTACCGTTTGTAACTTTCAACCTTTTTTTATTAGTTTTTGATGTGATAGCTGTTGAAATGCTTTAGAACAGTCAAGCGAGATAAGGTCCACCTGTTTTTGTTTGTCGATGGTCAAAAGATATCGTATATTGATTCGGGTAATGGTGTAAGTAGTGATAATGTGGTCCTGTAATTTGTATATTGTGCTTGGTATTGTTATTGGGCGATAGTTGGCAAGATCAGCTTCACAGCCCGACTTGTGAATTCATATCACCTATGCCATCTTCCACTCATAGGACAAGGAACCTGTTAATGATATGTTGAAGATTAAATGCAGATATTTGGTTACCCATTCGGCGTAGCATATGTAAAACTCATTTGGTATTTATCAGGCTCAGGTTGCCTTTTACGTTTATTTTTAGAGAAAAGGTTAAAAATACATCATTCGTGTATCTGAAGCCGATCAATGTAGCTGGCATTACGAATGTCAACATGCGGCGGGATGTCGTTGTCTGTAGTGAAAATAGAGTTAAAGTAATTATTAAAAAGCTTTGTCTGTACTTTCTTTGGGGGACATTGCACTGTCTCTTCGATTCTTAGCATTAAATCGTTCCAAATTTCTGTGGTGTATCACTTTAAAAAATTTGGCAACCTGAATGAAAATAGAGATTTATGGCTGCGGTTATTTAAGACATCACTGAACTGATAGCTTCCGCAAGGTCCTTTCTAGTTAAAAGATTCAGTGTTCGTTTGAAAATTTTCTGAGGCCCTTTCGTGTTTTGCATGAATAATGTCACGTTTTACCGATTCGTTTAGTTTTTTTTACTTTCTGCTTTGGTTGGAATGTAGAAATAAATGCAATGTGATTCAACTTTAAATTTCTACCACAACAATTCGATATCAGCATCGGGATGGCTAGCAAGCTGCTCAAACGAACAAAATATGTATGATAAGTGGTCCACTTTGCTAATATGATTGATATTCTTTAAATGAAAAAAATTTAAAACTGATTCGGATGGCTTTATACGGTCACGCATCGGAATGGAACAAAATACTATCTTCTGGTACGATATGCAGTCTATTAACTAAATGTTGGCTTTTTGGCAGGAAAAATGTACTCTAAAAAACAACAGGTGAAGCATATTTGTGGAACGCCCCTGCACACCGGTGGGCTGTTTAATATTTATGAGAGGTTAAATGATAGCACAGTATAAAAATTATTTCCGAAAAGGGTGGCTGATGTTGCATCGTGAGGCAGTCGATGTCAAGGAGGTTAACATTGCCAAGCAGTATAACCATACTTCTAATAACGTGAAAGTGCAGGTATGCGTACTAGGGATGCATTAAGTTGGATGTTTGACGAGGGACTCTGAGAAACCCAGTCAACAACAACTGCAAAGGAAGGGATTATGTATATTATGTAGAATTGATGCTAAGACCTGCAAATCTATTACTGCATCTGTTACACAGGATACAGTGACCTTGCAGCGACCTCCACCCATTTGCTTCTTCTGCCTAAGTCATCGAGAGCTCCTGTGTACAGTCTGAGGGAGAAGGTTTGTAAGCCAGAAATCGGCACTTCATTAAAAGGTACATATACATTTCCATTATGAAAGTATATTGTGTAACAAAACTTGTTGCTGAGCTAGTTGTTTCATCACTTGATAACAAAGATTACGGCGCTAAGCAGACGAGGACAAAGTGAGACACAAACAACATATGCAGGCGCCAACTTCCAACTGTTTATTTACCAGAAACCACGCGACTTTATACATGAAACCAAAGTGCAAAGTAATTACAGTAGAGGTTGACTAAAACAAACGTGGAAGGGGCTAACACTGCTCCTACGCCAGTGATCTGAATTATCCTGTTAGGTACATCGCAGAACGCGTGCAATACAGGCGCAAGCCGAGTAATAAACCAAATTATGCAGCTGCACATTTAATATTGGCTGCGATTATAGACTATCTTTTGCGAAAGACATTTCTTTGTCACTTATGTTGATGCCACAAGCTATGTTCGATGCGAAAGCCCATGAGGCGATTCAGAAGAATTTCAAACTGTCGCACGCCCTACCTAGAAGCAAAGTCACTGGCCCTCCGTATGCTAAAAGACAGAAATTTGGATCATTTCCGAAGGACAATTAACAAGTCGGATAAGAACAGCCTTGAAGACTTCTTCACGGGTAAGGCACGTAAGCCTGAGTGATAGAGCGATGGAGCTTAGAGTGATAGTGCCCGAGAAAGGTACATGGCAAGACGATGTTAGCAGTTATCTGCAACTGAGATCTGGTGCAAGATTTGGCGGAAGGAAAGTTGGCAACCGCCAGAACTGATTTTTTGATTGACTTGCAGGATCAGTTTGATTCCGTACCACAGCGTGGCCTGTTTATCTCAGTTCATGAAACTATCGAAGCGTCGCGTCAAGTGGACTTCCAGAACAATGCTGGCATGAGTTCTGATCATGTGGTTTAACGGTGCTAATTATATTCAGAAAGACGGTATATGCATCGGCTCTTCTGTAGCTCCGGTATTGTGCAACATTTATTTTTCATCCATTTACAAGCACATCTATGCCAAAATCGTGAATGATAATGTATTTAGTATGTAAAGATTTGTATATGGCTAAGTTGTTATCTTAAATATAATCTAGACTAGCCTTTACGGTGCTGTGGCAGAATTAACACCTCCTTGACAGAGTCCGGCGGATTGTATTTCACCTGGGAATTGCGACTGGACAATTCCATTCAATTTCTGAACCTCAAACTTAGTGGCGGAAAGGCCCACGTGTGCTGGATGTATTACCCACGAACTAAGAAAAGCCGAGAAAAACTAAGAAAAACCTTTTGACAGCCCACATTCTGAACTGATCAAGAGGGGATAGCTAACGCATGCCTCAAGTCGGCATTAATGAAGTCATGCGAGAACGATCTTGCTGCAGGTATTAGTCAACAGATTAGCCGATTGGAAGACGCTCGATTCCCCCCCCCCTCCTTTATTATAGGTGTGTGCGAAAGCCTCCTGCAGAAGATAAAACTTGGGAAAAGAAGTGCAGCAGTGAAAGGAAAAAACTCAAGACACACGTAATTCCGTACGTAAATGAGCTGTCGCACAATATAAAGAAGGTCGCAGCCTGATACAGCGAGTGCATGCATTGTGTTTTCCGCCCCATGAAAACTGGGGAAGATTAGTTCTTTGATGGCTAATAAGCGGCCGGCTACATTCTCCAATAAGCACGTCACACGCTACACCGATTGCGTTAGCGATGTGATTTGCCCTATTCCCTTAAAGAGCGGCAAGTGTATAATGGACAAACGGGACGATGCTGGTCATCAGCAACATAGGCGGGCACGCCCTACCTAGAAGTAGAAGTTATTGGCCCTCTGTTACACTGCAAGCGCTGTGATTGTGTGCCACTCCTGGACAAAACGACCTTTCTAAAGAAAGAAAGAAACCGCACTGAAGGGGAGATCGTCGAAGCTTTTTTAATAAGGAGCGCAGGTAAAAATTGCGTCAGCATTCCGTCAGTAGCATTAAGTAACAATGGAATGTCATTCATAAAAGATAGCCTATAATCGCCGACAAGATTAAAATGTGCAGCTGCATCATTTGGTTTGATAGTCGGCTTGAGGCCTGTATAAGACGCGTAGTCCGGTGTACCGGACAGGATAATTCAGTTCAGGTCACTGGTGCACGAGCAGTGTTAGCCCCTTCCAGGTTTGTTAGGCTACCTCTACTGTGATTACTTTACATTTCGGTTTCATGTATAAAATTGCGTGGTTTCTGGTGACTAATAGTTGGAAGTTGGCGCCCGTATATATCGTTTGTGTCTCACTTTGTCCTCGTCTGCTTAGCACCGTTACTTTTGTTATCAAGATATATTCTGAAGTCTGAGACAGGCAACTGTACAGTGATGTGTTAATAAGAACAGAATCCCCCAGTTCATTTCAGAACCAAAAATGGACCAATGCCTTTTTTAATGGATGCCCGCCGCGTCGCTCGCTTTCCCATTTGGGCGGCGGTTCCCTTAGTTCAGCATAAATTCCATGAGGCGGCGCTCGTTGCCTTTTCAACTTCCGGTGGCAGCGGCGGCCGAAGACTTCCGCCGGCGCTTCGATAGCGCCTGCAAGGAGGTTTAAAAAGAATTTAAACCTCCTTGAGCGCCTGCCGACTCCGAGACGGTAAAACATGCTACGGTAATCTCAGAGGCCGCAGCACGTGATCTAGGTTGCAGACGTGCGCCACAAGCGGCACTAGTTGCCTTTTCGTGGAGAAGAGAAAAGGGAGAGGGCACGGAACCGGGTTTACCAGACCACGCCGCAGGCATCTGATAACAATAGATGCCGATATAATAGCGAAAATAACAGACCTTAAAGGAAGATGTCTTTGGGTGCATCAAAAGATCAGCTTCGTGGATGCAGAAAAGCAAAACCCCAGAGCAGGTACGCAGTGTAAATCCTATAGCGAATGCTGTTAGAGGATGTAACTATGCTTTCATATAAACATAAGACTTGTTGAATTACGTGCATCACTCATGCAGGATAACACCAACTTCCACAATTTTGAACAGGCCACCTGTTTAGAGAAGTGCACTATGTGGGGTTCAACGTGCAGCCATGACACACTTATGAAGGCATTGAGGCTGAAATCTCGGGACTTAAGAATTCCCCCTCCTTCGGAACGGACTCTGCAGCAAAAAAAAAATCGATGGGTTCAAGTTTGCATCTGGAATCCTGATGAAAGTTATGGACCTGCTTAGGGCTAAGGTGTGTCTGTATACGAATGTTTAAACAAGCTATGGAAATTCTACTACTTGTATTTTATTTCTTTCATATTTAGTTGAATGAACTTTCACAACACGAGTGCCATGCTGTAATTATTAGGGATGAAATGCAAATTATAGAAGGTTTAGATTTTGATGCATCAACAGGGATGTTGCTAGGCCCACTGTTGCGCTGGCAAACAACTCATCGCCGCAGTCATGTCACGCTACACATGCTCTTGTGTTTAGGTTAGGCGGAATATTTACACGTTGGGAAAGAAAGAATTGCTTATGAGCTCACTGGCCGCTCATTTGATTCTGCAACAATTAAGGATAAGCTCAACGCAATCATCCATGTCTGTAAAGCTGTAGGGGTGAAAATCTATGGCATTGCCAGTGACATGGGCCGACGCAATCGAGCTCTGTGGAGACTGTACATCATTCAATTAACTAAGATGAAGCGACAGTGTCATGCACTGCATCCAAACGACACTTCTAGACGGTTTTATTTTTTTTTTTACTGACGCACCGCACCTTATGAAGAATGTGAGGAGGTACCTTACAAAAGGACACAAGATTCATTTGGCTGCAGATGTAGTGGCAAAAAGCGAATTGCCAACAACAGTTGTTTCTATTGAGTATATCGAACAACCAAGTAAGCTTGAAGAAGACAGTGAGTTCTGCCTTGCTCCAAATTTGAAAAAAAAATTGCTTAGGTGCAGCGCACTACAGTATAATGAAAGTAGGCTGTTGAACCATGATCCCGCCGCAGCCTTGTATTACTATGCAAAGACAAGAAGTTTAGACAGGGAGACGGAGACAGCTGCTTGACTTTTTCAGAAGGTACATGCATTGTTCACGATGGTGACATCACGAACCCGTGAGAAAGCTGAGATGCATTTCGGGTATCCAAGGAGACACATTTTTCAATGAGATAATCAGCTCATTTGAGAGCATTAAGTTTGCTGAAATGACTGCAGTTGGAAACCTGTCCAGACAGGAATTATCCTACCCATAATGTCAGCGATGCAGCTGCAAGAGCACCTTGTGTGGAAGTAAGGTTTATTTTTTGTCCTGCTTTTTTTCAACTACATGAATTCACGATCCCGTGCCATCGCCTCGCTAGTTCAAGTCTGCGTTAGGCAGCGCTTGACTACCCCAATTCTTACGGCCAAATCCTAAAGGAAACTACATGTTCTCAGATGGTGAGGCACTAGTGGGAATTGGGGACAACAAAGTGCAGTCGTGCTCTGACGTCAACGTTTTTATGAGGACACGAATCCACATTTTCATCAGAAACATAAGTGAGGCCATCCTGAAAGAGACACCAGAGCCCAAAGGTGAAAACTGGAGAATAGGAATGCATGAGGTCGCCAAGGCAATTTTATAAGGTTGCACTGTGATTGTCGTAGATGAACAGTGCCCACGATGCAGATAGTTGGTTTGTTCAAGCCTCTTTTACCTATGGGTAATTGTCCGAAAGAATTTTGATCTTTCTTGACCAGCACACAAGGACTGCAGCTTTTTTTTTCCATTTTACCGCTATTGCAAAAAACCTTTCACACGCGGCACAAGGTAACCCACCCAGCCTCCGTCCTCCATTTGACTGACATGCATTTGTCTGTGATGCTAGATCTCTCTCGCTCGTGATAATACACCAAAATTACAGCGGACATTCACTTGGGGGCCGGCCAAGTGAACTTGTGGAGTAAAGAATCCACATATGCTAGGTCGGGCGTCAGTTTCCCAAATCAAAGCAGGAGCACACTATGATCAGAGAAAATTACTCAGTCAGGCAGCCTGACTAAATCAACCAACATGCTTGAAAAAAAGTACTGCTCGTCCCCAGCGCTAAAGCAAACCACACAAAGGCAGAAATCCTTGCAGAAACAGTGACATGGTGCGCAGGATAGCCATTCGAGAAATTTTAGATTGGGCCAAAAGATGGCTAGCTGGTAAAATAGCCGACCGACAAACGCGCTGCATCAAGAGCATGCACATATAAATGGGCCACAACAAAGCAGTCAATAACAGGCAAGCAGGTAAGTTTCAGTTTGCCGAGTGTACCATCACACAGCCGCCGTGCCGATTGCGCGATGTGCGAATTATGAGTGAGAAGAGGTTCATTGGCGGTGTCGTCAAAAGACGCTACGAGTTCAAGGAACGACGAGGCAGCTTGGGGCACCGTCTCCAAAGACACCAGCGACCAGCAGCGCGAGCAGAGCGGGCCGAGCGTTGGCGATGCCGCTGGATGGAGGCGCGTCTTCACAATCGCCCAGCAAAGAAAGAGCCATCCTGGCGACCTAAGAGGTTGGAGGCAGAGGGTCATGGTGAGCTTGAGACGCACCACGTGGACGAGGTCACTTCAACGCTGGCGCATGTAGTCAGATGGAGAAAATGGCTCGATGGGAAAATTCACCATAGACGTTCATTCTAAGATGCGGTAACGCCCTTCGTACTTTGGAACAAGTTTTCAGGAAATGCCAGTAGTTTGGCAAGGAACAGACAGCCAAACAAGAGACCCTGGGGCATACGTGGGATTGGGCAGTGAACCGGCGCCGCCCCTCCTTCCGGTGCTGTTGTTCTTGTGACGTAAAGGTGCGCGCGAGCTGGCGGCACTCTTCGGCTTGTCGGGCAGCTTCGTACACAGGTGGGCAATCGGAAACGTCAGGTCGGTATGGAAGGAGGGTGTCGATGGTATGCAAAAGCTCCCGTCCATATAGGAGGAAGAAAGGTGAAAATCCCGTTGTACCTTGTATCGCGGTGTTGCATGCGAACGTTACAAAAGGAAGCACGCGGTCCCAGTTCCCATGATCAGATGCCACGTACATCGCGAGCATATCACCGCGAGTGCGGTTAATCCGTTCTGTGAGCCCGTTAGTTTGCCGATAGTATGCCGTGCTCGTTCGATGAATAATGCGGCATTCCGAAAGCAGAGCTTCGACGGCTTCGGACGGGAAGGTGCGACCTCTATCACTGAGGAGTTCTCTAGGTGCGCCATGTCGAAGGATGAAGCGATGTAGGACGAAAGAGTCTATATCCCGCGCTCTAGGCTCCGTACAGAGAAGCTTGCTGCGATTGCGGCGCCATCTGTCGCAGCGCCGCCAACAATAATGAGACGGCCAAACCTCCATGCGGCCAAAGCGCGCGGGGATATTCGTGCGGCGTCGATGGTGCTGATCGGTCTTTTGTGGCGTTGAGACAATGTCATCCTTCAGCTCGACTAATTCGAACCCATCGACTGAAAGCGTACGGAAAAGGAAGAGGAACAAGTGCCGGTACTGCTTCGTAAAAAACTGCCACAGGCCACACAGACCAGCCTGGCGTGAAATTGTATACCGATTTCCTGGCCGCCCGTGCGAGCAACAACGACGAAAAAGATGGATCGTTGCTGTTCGAAGAGTTAAGTAATTGTGAAAACAGCGTTTTCCTACTGTCCATGTAACTATATGCTTTAAGGTCCAGCCAGGTCTAGCTGCTTGAGGTTCTGCAACTGTATTTGTGTGCTTAGCGCGGTTGGAAGTGTATGGAGCACGTTTTGCACAGAAAGCTTGCGTAGCGCGAAATTGCGCCTCAGATGCTCTTGTAGGCTGCATGCGAATCTTTGTTGATTGATTGCAGTCCGGTAATTAGCTGTTAAACTGCATTTTTCTGTGATACTTGCAGCGAAGTAAGTAAACTCGGTTTGCATTGATTTGGGAGGTAGTGATGGTGCGTGTAACATCTAAACTTCAAATGCCTTCACCAAGTGGCGCCCGCCGTGAGACTGCTCTCTCTCGTCAGCGCATTGTGACGTGTTTGCCTAGTTTTTACCGTCTCGTGAAGAAGTCATTCGGTTACTGCATGTGCGCTCTTGCTTGCGGCCGCATGCATAGGGCACTGTGTCGTCAGTATGAACTGCGTAGTATTCGCAATCATGCTCCCCTACTTTTCTTCGGCGAGAATGACGTTTCGCCGTGGATGCCGAAGCAGACGAGCAGGATCTGCTCCAAACACTTCGTGAACGGCGGAGTTGCCAATAAAGGAAAAATCAACACCTAGAAACGCTTCATTTATAGATTTGTAAAAATGCGTTTCTGCGCACGTCGGCCACGAAGTGAACGAAATACTGTAAATAGCAGAGCTGCAGTTGGACATTTCTGTGACCACGCACCGGAATACCTGGCAACGTAGCAAAAGCGACGTGTAATCACCGAATGTCGATTTGGGACTGTTCTCATTCAAAAAACGTCACGGTAGCATAATCTTGATTTGAGCTAGTTGCAATGCGCCGCAAACTCCCGTCCGGTTTGTGTGTTCTTCGTCTTCATTTAACTTGCACCGCACAATTTCCTCCAATGAGTCGTGGTAGCGTGTGCGCTTCCGCTTATGCGTCAAAACAACTTGCTGATATAAAAATGCATGCATGTTCTCCCTACCTGCAAGGAAACGTCGTACACTTGTTTCTCTTGCTGATACTGACCGACGGCGCCCTCAAGTCGGCGCCGTCGGTCTCCTTCACGTCGTAAACGTGGCCCGCCACATACAGCTTGTCTCCTTTGTCGAGTATAGGCGCACGAAAGTAATTTTCAATACAGCTTATCGGCTTAAAGCCGCAAAACAACACACGCGACATTTTCAACTTCACGCGCGCGTTGAAACACGTTCAGTCGCTGCCGCGGGGCTCGTAACGGCCGTCTCAGTGTTTCACATTCCTACCACCATTGGCGCTGCATGGCGTTTTGCTGTATTCGGTTGTAGCGCCCTCTGCTTACTGTACGTAGCCTATAGCAGTCGGCAAAGCAGCAGTTTCGGCGTAGCAGTGTCAAATGGTCCAAAGCAACTATGTTCCACCGATTGCCATCCGGTGTCATGGGAAGCGGGCCGTAGAGGTCAATTTCGACACGATCGAAGGGTTTCACAGGACACGGAGCGGCTGCAAGGCACCAGACGCGCGTAAATGGGGTAATTTGCGACGTTGGACAGTCAGGGCAGCACTGAACAAGCCTTCGTACAAAAGTGTACATTCCCCGCCATAGTAGTGTTGGCGAATACGTTCGCAAGTCTTAAGCACTCCGTCGTGGACACAATGCGGGTCGTCGTGAAAAGAGGCACATATTTGGGATCTTAAGCTGCGGGGCATGACTAGTAGCCATCTACGGCCTTCGGGAGCATAGTTGCGTCGGTGGAGAAGCTGATCACGAATGGCGAAATGAACAGCTTAACGTCGGAGGGATCGGGATACAGGGGCGGTCGATGATCCAGAAAGATAGGCGAAAAGAGAAGCGATCCACGGGTCACGGTGTCGTTCGGTGCCAATCTAGTCAAAGTGAAGAGATGACATGCACTGTGTGCAAGTGGTGCCGCAGGGCGAGTCAGGAGGTAGAGTTGAACGGGATTGGATGTCTGCGTCAGTGTGCTTGCGTCCGCGGCGGTAGACGCCGCGAATAACGTACTCCTGGATGCAGAGTACCCAGTGAGCTAAGCGGCCAGATAGATCTTTCAACGTAGGCGAGCCAACAAAGCGCGTGGTGATCGGTTACTAGATCAAATGGGCGGACGTATAACTATGGGTGTAACTTGTCAAGCACCCATACTAGAGACAAGGACTCTTTTTCAGTCACGCTGCAATTGTTCTTTGCTTTTTTGAGCGTACGAATCGCATAGGTGACCATGTATTCGGAGTAGGCAGGCTTTCGTTGGGCGAAGACGGCGCCGAGACCAACTCCGCTGGCGTCTGTATGTACCTACGTTGCAGCTGTAGGGTCGAAATGGCGAAGAATAGGTAGAGAGGTAAGAAGACGACGCAGTGTAGCAAGCGCGGCGGCGCGTTTGCTACACAGGGGTCCAGGAGGAAAGGGCTGCGTCAACGCGTTGGATCTGGGTCAAGCGCCACATGATCGATGCGAAATAGCGGACAAAGCAACATAAATATGAGTATGGCCCACAAAACTGCGAAGTTCTGTGACGTTAGTAGGCTTCGGGAACTCAGCGAATGCACGAAATTTCGCAGTGTCCGGTAGAACGCCGTGTTTGGACACGGTGTGGCCTAAGATGGTCAGCTCCCGCGCGGCAAAGCGGCACTTTTTGAGGTTGAGTTGCAGGCCAGCGTTGGTGATACACGTCAAAACATGTCTAAGGCGAAGTAGGTGGGTCGGAAAATCAGGCGAGAAAACCGCAACATCGTCGAGGTGACAAAAACTCTTAGACCAATTGAGGCCACGCAGCGTATATATATGTATATATATATTGCCCATGAGTCGTTCAAACGTTGCAGGCGCGTTGCAAAGTCGAACGGGCATCACGTTGAATTCGTATAGGTCGTCAGGTGTAATACATGCCGTTTTCTGGCGATCAGTCTCAGCCATGTGAACCTGCCAGTAGCCAGAACGAAAAGATTTCTGCGCCCTGAAGGCTGCCAAGGGCGTCGTCGATGCGCGGCAAAGGATAGACGTCCTTGTGCGTGACCTGATTTAATCGACGGTATTCAACGCAAAAGCGAATAGACCCGTTCTTCTTGCGGACGACAACGACAGTAGATGCCCAGGGACAGTGAGATGGTTGAATAACGCCGCAGGCGTAATATATCGTCGACTTGGTCGTTAATGACGCGACGCTCGTCGGCAGAGACGCGGTTCGGTCTTTGACGCAACGGCTGGTGTAAGCCGGTATCAATTTAGTGCTGCACTTCCGACGTTCGGCCCAGTTGCAGCCAAGAAACATCGAAAGAGTTTCTAATGTGGTGTAGAAGCTAAAGGAGCTCGGAGTGCTCGGCGGGGGTGGAGATGGCACTGGAGAACATGTCACTCGACGACTCTTTAAACATTGAAAGGGTGAGAAGTTCGTTGGAGTCAAGATGGAAATATTCGTCTAGCATGGTAACAAAGAATGAAGAGCCAAGCTGTTCCAGGCCGCCGAGACATTCGCCGACAAGCAACGTAACTGACACAGAAAGTGGATTGTACACAAAAATATTGCTGATGCCGGCGGCGATCTCAAGCATTGCAAGAAGCAGTGGAACGGCTTTGCAATTCATAAAGATGTCAGATGATGTAAAGAGGACCGTAGCATAACTGACGGCACCACCGACGACTGGAACAAGGGCAAATGAACCAAGCGGAATGCCGGTGTCCTCGTGCACGACCAGTTTAGGCGGCTGACCAAGAGCATCGTGGGATGGTGCTCACACAGCGGCGAAAATTCAACTTCCGCTCAAGCGCAGTCGATGATAGCATTGTGACGGGACAAGAAGTCCCACCCAAGGATGACGTCTTGTGAGCAGTCCAGAAGAACAATAAATTCGACAATGTACAAAACGGCTTGTAAAAGCACACGGGCAGTACTGACTGCGAGAGGTGTAACGTGCTCCGTGCTTGCCGTGTGAAGCGACTGCCCAGACAGCGGCGTGGTCACCTTGCGCAACGAACGGCAGAGTTTGGCGGCTATAACCGAAACAGTGGCGCTGGTGTCCGCAAGCGCAAATGCATAAATACATTCGACAGATATTTCGACCATCTTAGCAGGAAAAGAGCAAGTACTTGGGCAGTTCGAAGATGGCGCAGTTCTTGCCTCCCAAACTGCGGCGCTTAGTTTTCCTGGTCGGAGGGTACGGGTCAGCGACGCATTGGGGAGAGCGATCGTCGGCGAGGAGATGGGGAGTGGCGCGACAGAAATTCAGGGATGTCAGAAAAATTTCACCGCTGGGAGGGACCCGGGACTGATTGGCGCATGGGCTGACTGCCATACTGGAACGGCTGGGCAGCGTCGTCGGGAGTTTGAAGGCGACGGCCCCAATAGCAACAACGTGTCCTGGCGTGCAGCAGGCGTAGCAAATGGGGCGATTGTCAGGCGTCCGCCATAGATTGCCGACTCACGGCCTGGCCCAAGGAGCAGTGGGAGCGGCGGGTGGTGCAGACTTGCAGGATCGAGAAAGGTGGCTAGGGAGGCCTACGCACTACCTGCGCATAGGTGGGAGCCACGGCAATAGGCTGCGCTGCCTGGACATACGTAAGAGGCGTGGCTACAGGCTGCGCTGTCCGCGCATAGGGAAGAGGCGCGGCCACAGGTAGCTGTTGGTGAGCGACGGGAACAGCTTGAGTGACCTCTTCGGCAATGACAGTGCGGAGCGTTGTAGGCAGACGACAGGACGGCTCCTGAGTGAAGGGTACCAAGGAAAGTTGACGGGCAACCTCGTCGCGTACGAAGTCTTGAATCTGCTGAAGCAGTGGAGAGTGATCGGAAACGTCAACGAGACTCGACAGCGAGTCGGCGGTCGACCGAGGCTGCCTAGTCAAGGTGCGTTGCTTCTTCAAGTCCTCGTAGCTCTGACATAAGGTGACGACTTCAGAAACGGTGCGCGGATTCCTGGCCAGGAGCATCTGAAATTCGCCAGTCGTCGATGCCTTTGAGGATGTGCTGAATTTTATCAGCTTCGGGCACTGGCGGCGTTGACAGGGTTACAAAGTTCAACGACTTCTTCAGTGTAGCTCGTTGAAGTTTCACCAGTCTGCTGTGCACGGGCTCGCAAGCGCTGTCCAGCGCGTAGTTTGCGCACAGCAGGCCAACCAAACACTTGAGTGAAAGACGTGATGAAACTTGACCATGTCGGGATATCTTCTTTGTGGTTATGGAACCAGAGTTGGGCAACGCCAGTAAGATAAAATGTCATGTAGGTCAACTTCGCGGGGACGACGCCGCGAAGTTATGCGCGCTCACCCGTTCATACGGCGTAAACCACTCCTCCACGTCGGTGTCATCTGTACCACTGAAGACCTTCAGATCACGTTGCCGAGGGACCCCGGTGCAGATGACGGACTGGGGCGCAGGCGCCGGTGGGTCTGTGTTGTTGGTCATTATGGGCGGGAGCGTTCGTGGTTCGAAGCTCCAGGGTACAAGCGGCGGGGAAAATCCAGCAACCTCCACCATTTGAGAAGAGGTTTATTGGTGGTGTCCTTCAAGGACACTACGAGTTCCAGGAATGGCGAGGCAGAGTGGTGCACCGGCTCCAAAGACACCAGCGACCAGCAGCGCGAGCAGAGCGAGCCGAGCATTGGCGATGTCGCTGGACGGAGGTGCGCTTCTTCTTCACATGAGGAACACTTCCCCCAAGGCCACACCGCTCGTGCGCGCTCGGCCTATTACACGCTGTTGGTGTGCCACGCACACCAACAGCGTGTAATAGGCCGAGCGCGCACTTCAACGCCCGACAGAACTTCATATTAAACAGCACCCAATGCTTCAATGTGGATCAGTTTCCAAATGACCGTCAACATGCGCCACTGCGTACTGCATTGGATTAGCTCAATTACCCTTCGGCTCATTTATGCTTTAGATGCAACGGCACTTTTCGCATAAAGTGGTGACGACCATCACCCAACATTCTCCACAACTCCTCTTCAACATGGCCTCCAGATTGCACGGTGCAATCTGGAGGCCATGGAGTAGTTTCTTTTACCTGTTGCACGCATCTAGCAGATTGGAGGAAGTGTAGCAGCACTCCCACCAGTGTGAGTGCTAAATACCGCTTCTAAAAATTGAAAACGGACTGTCTTCGTGTAAAAACAATTATCGGCAATGCGAGAGAAATTCTTTTGGGTTTGTAAGGATTTTGGTCATCTTTTTTGGTAAGCTATGGTTCACTACCGTATTATACTTTTTGTTTATAGGTCTGCAGTGTGTTGAATAAGTTTTTTTTTCTTTAAAGGAACAGTAAGACGGTTCGGGTTCTACGCCAAATATAAGACTTTTTTTATTGTACTCAGGTGCTGTTTGACGATGAAAGGTCTTTTTGTTGGTCCTGCCTTGTGTATAATTGCCGCGGTCTCGGTAGTTGTCGAAGCGTTATTGAAAGGTGAAATTGGCTAGTCCGAATAAACGGTAATGAACAGAACCGTGTAGCTGTATATTGGCGGAATAACACAAACGCCTGCAATTTTTTTTCTTTGATAAGTCCTTTTGTTCATTTCTGTAGCACAGCTCACATAAATAATACTCTTTAAACAAATCTTGTTTTCGAAAGTTGCTAGTCATCGGCAATTATGCTGTGGTGTGTTGTTCTTTAGGTGTTATTAATGTAGCGCTGTTCACTTTGCAGCTTCTCTATGCCAACTGCTGCTTAATTTGAGTGTTTGTCGTGGTCATGTGATTGTATGTACCATGTCCACTCCTTCCATAATTCACTTTTCTTTGCAAGTGACCAGAAGGAACAAATGCATATTTCGAAGTCAGTCTAGGACGTTCAGTTCTTTTTGCGCCTTAACCTCCCCCCCCCCCCCCCCGCAGCTGCTGGTCCATAATGCAGCGCCCAAATGCAGAAACGAAACCATACTTTGACTCCTACACACTACATCTCGTTTTGCATTGTGGTACAAATGAATTTGAAGATATTACTCAAGATGTACTGGTGGGCTAGTTGGTTATTCATGATGGTATATGACAGCGCACTTCGAAACCACGACGTACCACAGAATGAATAGGGCTCGTGTATGTTCATTCTGTATTATTCCTTTCGAAGTACACTGCCTTATTCCACCAAGATAATGAAGTATAGTGAAGGTCTCGCTGCTGGCTGGCGATACGTAAATTTAGGCAAGAAACCAGAATAAAGCTCGCCAAACCGCGGGCGCAAACCAGGTATCTTGTGAGAAAAGAAAAGCAGCGTACACCAATTAGCCACGGGAACACGAAATCAATATAACTGTCATTAACATGTTCAATCAGATGAGGTGCAGCGTCAGTGTTCTATATAAAAGAGAAACTGACAGTATGTACTGTGTCTGTTTCCCACTCATTGGTATTAGGTATGTGATATATACTTTCATAGCTTCAAAAGGAGATTCACACTATTTTCAATAAGGACAACAGCAGATATTGCAGGCCAGCCAAAGCCTCAAGGGATTGAAAGGCTGTGCATGGCAGACAAAAGGAAGTGACCCACACTGGTTTGTGTATTCATCGCGCAAAAGCCCACGCACAACACTACGTAGCACTCGGTGCCAAATCATACATGCGATACAGATTATAAATACAATGGGTTTACTCGCCTAGTAACAAAATGAACAGCACGGGCCGACATCACATATGGTAGCCGCAGAAGAGACGTTTCACCATTAGTAGTGCCCTTACGATGAGCTTGGTTGTTAAGAAAATTAAACTAAATATGAGGTTTTGCGTGCCAAAACCACAATACGATTCTGAGGCACGGCGTAGCGGGAGACTTCGAATAAATTTTACAGCGTCTGGCGTTTTTCAACGAGCACCCAATGCACTACACGGTACAGGTGCATTCTTGCATTTATCACCGATAGAAACTCGGTCGCCCCGGCAGGAATTTGCTCGCGCATCCTCGAGCTTCGCAGCACAATACCAAAACGGCGAAGCCACCCCACCAGCAGGAGGGGTTTGGTTGGTTGCTCACATTGCCTAGTTGATAGTATTCACACACCCACGGCGATGAAAGAAAAGGCTTGGGATATTGCAGCAACACCAATCGACGTTAACTTAACTTCTCCCCAAGCTCGCACACTGGCGCGCACATTCACTCGGCTCTCCACCACGGCTTTACACCGCGTTGGCGTCATGGCCGTATCGACAACGGCACAATCCTTTCGGTGCATCGCATGAAACTTCGAACACCACTCATGAAGGAGGCGCAACGTCATAACGTAAATAAAGATCGAAACGCCTATGCGCAGGTAGCTGGAAACCATTCGCCCCCACTCCAGCTTATGCGCGTACAGCTGTTGAACTGCCGGCTAAGCCTTTATATTATAAAATTTGTTTGTAACGCTTCGAACCAATACGTACAGAAAAACATTTATCTTTTCAATTTGAAACTGTTTGAAGCAGATTTCGCTTAAACGATGAAAATGTTTATATCAGTGACAGCTTCTCGAATTGGTAACCATGGTAACGGCGAGAGAGTAGGCAGTCTGGACTAGAAGACGAACAGTCGTGACAGAATTCGCCCGTGTGAAAGCTACGTGTTTATGCTCAAATCGAGTTGCAATTTGTTGAATATTGCGAACGAAGTGGTGTGACATCTTCAGCTATAAAATTGGAGGAACTTTAGCAACCTGCTAGCCTGCGACAGCTCTATGAGGTCGGATATATTTCTTCATTGAGCGGCGGACAGCTTGTGTTCACAAGAATTGTTTGGTGGGACTGTACGTAGTATGTTCTTGCACATAAACGCTTATGCATGTTACGTACCAGTATATCTTCTTAAACGCTATACACTGGCCTTTCACTTACCGTAAACATCGACGCGGTTATAATAAAGCTGTTTATTTGCGGCAAGTTGATGTGATTGGCATTGTGATTTCGTTCAGTCTATGCAGCAGTGCCAACTCAAAGGTTTGCGCTGCTGCATAGGCCAAGTAATTCTGAGTGCCATATAAAGGGAAATGTATATATTATGTGGACGAGATAAAACTGGGATATACATGGCCAAAGCAAGCAGGCAGCGAAGCAGCAATAGCAGAAGCAGACGACGTCGGCTTCGGTCGTCTGCTGTGCGGCTTCTCCTCACAAGCGCCATTGCGTTTTCAGTACACTTTTAACTTTCAAAGAAACTACAAATTATTCAGACGTCGCCTGTTGTTTTAAAATTTAAATTATAAGTTAATATTATTCAAAACATCGCCTAGTGTTAGTAAGTAAACATTTTTCTGGTATCGGTGCAGCTACCGTTATATATCAGGCGGCGCTAGCGTCGCCTGCGAAAACCGGCCTCTTTGGCTCTATGGGAAAATCACGGGCTTGACGTCAGGTGCCTCCTCCTCCTCTACTTGCGACGGGCTCCTCCTCTCTTGATTCATTTGCCCCCTTTTCCTGTACACAAGCCAAAATATGAGTTTTTGTTTGATGAGTGCTCTAACTCGAACGTATTGAAAATGAATATCACCCCTAAATCACACAGCACCGTGGACGCATGATTTCTAGTGAACCAATAAATAATTATATTGTAAATATTTGCAATGCAATTGCGAGGGAGAATACTTGAAGTACAACAAGTTCAAGTGAATCCAGAAACTCAGCATGTCTACTCACTAGGAGGAATTTGTTGTCTCTTATTTGCAGACCAATTGAATAAACTTCTCCTTGTTTTACTTTTGGGCCCATTTCTTCATCCCGTGGTGGATCATAACCAGCTTGCACGGTGCGAACTGCGGTACCTCTGTCATTAATTATGGTTTTGCAGTAGTAGCTGCTGCTGTATATAAGTTGAACAGCTACTGGCCTAAAAAGGAAAAAGAAAAAGACATTGAGACACTTGTGCAGTGCAGCTCTTTGCAGGTGCTGTACAATGCATTTTTCGAGTGTGGTCTTGCATGAAAGTACGGAGAACATGTTTGAGCAACTGGCGTTCGCAGTTGCAACTTTGTGTATTACTCACATTCTATTTTTCATTTATGACCGAGATGCAGCATGCGTAGCATCCTCTTAGCGCTGTAGCATACTGCCCTATTCTATCTACATAAGAGTGACAATAGTAAAGCACTACCTTAGGACCACGTGGTGCCCTGTGTTTCCTCTAACTACAGATAATTAAAAGGAGAGAACACAAATATGTATAGTGCCTTTAGACAACGAGAAACCAAGAGCCTGTTGATTAGTCAGGAATTCGATTCCCGGCAGCGGCAGCCGCACTTACACTGAGACAGAACGAACGAAAATTTCCCAACTTCACCGGAAAGGCAAAACTCCGATTGTGATATCAATATTAGACAGCTTATTAAAAATGATGACAGTTTCATAAGCGTATCAAATTCTAAACATTCGCCCATTAACTATACGAGTATTAACCAGCATGGTGGCACGCGCGCACAGACAAACATGAACAAATCTCCCTCGATTACCGCGAACACTGGCTGTCAGAACAATGGCTTGAGGAAGAGTGCCAGCGAGCGAATTGCACTTCGTGCTAGCCTCTTGCTTTAGTGCAGACCAAGTGTGCGAACACACACCGCACACGACGCCGTTCGCCCTCGGCAGGCCTAGACTTTGTACCCACCGCAATTTACTTTCAATATTTTCACGTTGTAGTCACGGTGAAGAACTCAGAAGCAAAACTGTAAATCACGAAAAATAACTCTTACAACGAAGCATTTACCCTGTAGTTGGTCGAGATATATCATCGGTTTGTGCGCATCCAAAAACAGTGCCGCTACCTCGCGGCCGCAGCCCCTAAGGGAGACCTCAAACTTCAGCCGTAAAAGAGCTTTGAGTTTCCGCATAACATAATTATAATATTGTGTTGTAATATTCTGAAAGTGGGGGCAGCGTCACTGAGCGGCATAGTTTCGTGTCATCGAGACGCCGATTAACGGGCGCCAAAAACGTCGTTTTCTCACGGTGCGGCATATAGTTTCGAGATAGCGACACGCCGATTTCCGGGCGTCAAAAACGTCGTGGTCTCACAGTGCAGCATAGTTTCGAGACAGCGACACGCCGATTAATGGGCGTCAGAAAAGTCGTGGTCTCACGGTAAGGCATAATTTCGAGACAGCGACACGCGATTAACCGGTGTCAAAAACGTCGTGGTCTCACAGTGCGGCATAGCTTCGAGGCAGCGACACGCCAATTAACGGCGTCAAAAACGTCGTGGTCTCACGGAGCGGCATAGTTTCGAGTCATCGAGATGCCGATTAACGGGCGCCAGAAACGTCGTGGTCTCACGGTGTGGCATAGTTTCGAGACAGCGACACGCCGATTAACGGGCGCCAATAAAGTCGTAGTCTCACGGTGCGGCATATAGTTTCGATATAGCGACACGCCGATTAACGGGCGTCAAAACCGTCGTGGTCTCAAAGCGCGGCATAGTTTCGAGACAGTGACATGCCGATTAACGGGCGCCGTATGGCTGGCGGCCGATGCTGCTTCTGTGCTTATCAATGGCATATGGTTTGGGAGGTCACGTGCCTGTTGCGCCAGTTGATGAGCGACGCTGCTGCGCGAGTCGTGGCAAGTCGTGTTTTGTTTGACAGTAGTGGTTTTCTTTCGAGGTACGTTTGGTAAGTTGCATTCACTATTATTCATTTCTCTGAGGATACTTTCGAGCAACTTTGAGTTTTAGGAATGTTCTGTTAAGCAGAGGGCAGTGTTGGTCTCTTCTTATCGTGGTAGAGGCAAATAAATTTTCGAGTTAATTTGATGTTTGCTCTAGGGAAAACGTGACATCTGAACGCTCGAGAAAGGATAGCGTCAGTGCTTTTTTTTCCCGCAGAGATATGCAGATAGTTCGCGTGCGTTTACATTAAACTAAGACTTACGTTTCAGATTTCGCCAGTTCTGAAAATAACGCTGTATCAGGTTAGATATTGATTATTCTGCAGTCTACTTCAGCTGATTTTAGAAATCGCCGGATGGTTGTTCCCACACGCACGTAGAGAGTACCGCGCCTTAGAAACGGACTGCGCGGATCGCTTTTAGTAATGATAGAATCTACAGAATTTTTTTCTCTTCGACGTATTATGTAAGGGTATATCTAAGCCTGTGCGTGCCTCGCACGTGTATTTAGAAGACGGCAGCATTTGAGTTTTATTTAGTGCGTGGAAGTACTTATAAATAAGCGCGAATCTTCGTGTAGTCTTGAACGCGTAATTTGCGCAAGTTTTTATTTATGTTTCCTTAATGTGTGAGTCGCACGAAAGAGTTTTGACCGCAAAGTGAGCGAGTCCGATAGTTCATCCGTGAAGTCGACGAGACTCTCAGTGGCACTATTACGTTCGTTAAAACGGATGTAGAGTACTAACTTCTAACATTTCAATTATCAATTACTAAGCGTCATTCTTCAGTTAAGTTGGAGGATTTTGGTGTTTAATGCATAGATGTGTAGTGTTCTGTTCGATAAATTTTTTTTTGCCCGAAAATGCCACTCGTGCAAGTGAGTATTCGGTTGTAATATTCTGAAAGGGGGGGGGGGCAGTGTCACGGAGCGGCATAATTTCGAGTCATCGACACGACGATTAACGGGCGCCAAAAAAACGGGCGCCAAAAACGTCACGGTCTCACGGTGCGGCATATAGTTTCGAGACAGCGACGCGCCGATTAAGGGGCGCCGTATGGCCGGAGGCTGCTGCTCCGTCTGTGCTGATCAACGGCATATAGTTTTGAAGGTCACGCGCAAGTTGCGCCAGTTGATGAGCGACGCTTCTCTGCGAGTTCGTGACAAGTCGTGTTTTGTTTGAGTGTAGTGCTTTTATTTCGAGGCATGTTTGGTAAGTTTCATTAATTATTATTTATTTCTCTGAGGGTATTTTGAAACAACATGGAGATTTAGGAACGTTCTGTTAGGCAGATGGCAGTGTTCGTCTCTTCGGATCGTAGGAGAGGCAGATAAATGTTCGAGTTAATTTGATGTTTGCTTTGAGAAGGGATAGCGACAGTGTTTTTTTTTTTTTCGTAGAGATATGTAGATAGTTCGCGTGAGTTTCCTTTAAACTAAGACTTTCTTTTCGAATTTCACGAGTTATGAAAATAAAGCTGTATCAGGTTAGATACTGGTTATTCTGCAGTCTACTTCAGCTGATTTTAGAAATCGCCGGATGGTTGTTCCCGCACGAACTACCGCGCCTTAGAAACGAGCTGCGTGGATCGCTTTTAGTAATGGTATACTCTACAAATTCGCTTACACATAATATTTAAGGGTATGTCTAAGACTGTGCGTGTCTCGCACGAGTATTTAGAAGACGGCAGCATTTAAGTTTCATTTAGTGCGTGTAAGTACTTATAAATAAGCGCGAATTTTCGTGTAAGCCTTGAAGGCGTAACTTGCGCAAGATTTTTGTGTTTTTTTTTATGCGTGAGTAGCACGCAAAAGTTTTAACCGCAAATTTACATCGATGAAGTCAACGAGGCTCTTAGTGGCACTATTACATGCGTTAATAATAGATGTATGTACCAACATATAACATTTCAATTATCAATTATTTATGGTCATTCTGTGGTTAAGTTGGAGGATTTTGGTATTGGATGCATAAATGTGTAGTGTTCTGTTCGATTAATTTTTTTGAATACGTGAGTCGCATGCAAGATTTTTGACCGCAAAGTGACAGCGAGTCTGATAGTACATCCGTGAAGTCAACGAGGCTTTCAGTTGCACTATTACAATAACGGATGTAAAGTACGAACAGACAGTTGATGGCGTTTGTGCCGCATATGTTATTGCAATGACCATTTACTTAGAATCATCGTGCAGTTAGGTTGGAGGAATATGGTGTTGTATAGACCGACGTCTAATGTTCTGTCCGGTTTTTTTTTGTATACTGAAGGTCGTAAGTCCGAATACTCCTCCAGTCCACTATATTTTCAGGCACGGAGTGGCGCCTGCCACCGGCAAAAAAAAAACAACATCGCCGAGAGCTAGTGGGGCTATACTAGTCAAGGTGCCACCAAATTGGGAAGGCCCACTAAGCTTCAACAAGGTTACTTTCTCGCCAGAACAGGAATTGGACTCCCTGGCGCAGTATTCGGCCGCTACCTCCATAATGACTCCAACAATTTACCCATGGCCCTCAGTCCCCAGTGGCTGCGGAGCGCCTGACCAAGGCGGCGGTCAGACCTGCTTCGTGGCAGAGGGTGCTAAGAATCTCTCGGTCCGGACAGGCCGCCAATGGAAACTGAACCTGGCAACGTTCAACACGCGCACCCCATCGAGTGAGGCTAGCTTAGCAGGGCTACTTGAAGAATTATCAAACATTGCCTGGGATATTATTGGCCTTATTGAGGTGAGACGAACTGGTGAGGCTTATACAGTGCTGACGAATGGCCACGTCCTCTGCAACCGAGGTTTTCATGATAAGAGAGAATTCAGAGTGCGATTTCTAGTCCATAAGGTCATAGCGGGCAACATTGGTGTATTCTACAGCATTAATGAGAGGGTAGCAGTCGTCGTAAGAAAGCTGAATAAGAGGTATAGAATGAAGGTAGTAAAACCCTACGCCCCAACCTCCAGTCACAATGACGAAGAAATTGAACAGTTTTATGAAGATGTTTAATTACCAATGAGAAAGGTGCAAACTCAGTATACTGTAGTCATGAGCGACTTCAATGCAAAAGTGGGGAACAAGCAGGCCGGTGAGCAAGCAAATGGCAGCTATGGCATCTATTCTAGGAACACAAAAGGAGAGATGTTGATTGAATTCCCGGAAAGCAATAGGCTCCGAATAATGAATACCTTCTTCACGAAGCACACCAAAAAGAAGTGGACCTGGAAAAGCCCTAATGGAAAAACAAGGAATGAAATAGATTGCATACTCTCTGCCAATCCCAGCATCGTGCAGGATGTAGAAGTGTTAGGTAGGGTAAAGTGCAGTGACCATAGGTTAATGAGGTCTAGGATTCCTCTCAATGTGAAGAGAGAAAGAATGAAGTTAGTCATGAAGAAATAGGCCAACCTAGACGCAGTAAGGGTAAAATCAGAACAATTTAGGCTGGTGTTCGTAAACAAACATGCAGGTTTAGAACAGGTAGATGAAGATAACATAGATGTAATGAATGAAACCTTAACTAGGTTCATCTCAGAAGCAGTAATTGAAGTGGGAGGTAAGGCACCAAGGCAACCAGTAGGTAAGCTCTTCCAAGTAACAAAGGACCTAATAAAGAAACGGCAAAACATGAAATTGTCAAGCTCGAGAGGTGAGAGAGAATTCGCTTAACTGTCGCAACTGATCAACAACAACAAAGTAAGGGATATACGAAATTATAACGTGGAAACGATTGAGGAAGCAGTAAAATATGGAGGCAGCATGAAATCAGTGAGAAGCAAACAGGCATCGGACAAGGCAAAATGTATCCACTGAAAGATAAGCAGGGTAATATCATCAGCAATTTTGATGACATAGTAAAAGCAGCGGAATAAATCTTTACGGACCTGTGAAGTGCCCAGAGCAGCCAAGCTAATTTCATTCAAAGTAGTGATGAACAGGATACAGAGGCCACTTCTATAACTAGCGATGAAGTTAGAAGGGCATTTGAACACGTGACCAGGGGAAAAGCTGCTGAAGAAAATGGAATAACAGTCGATTTATTCAAGACTTGAGGAGGTATCATACCTGAAAAGCTTGCGGCCCTGTATACGCATTCCCTCACGACTTAAATTGTACCAGAAAGCTGGAAGAACGCCAACATTATATTCACCCATAAGAAGGGACATGTTAAAGAATTGAAGAACTAGGGACCCATTAGCTTGCTCTCAGTATTGTATGAAATATTCGCCAAGGTAATTTCAAATAGAATTAGGGCAACAATTGACTTCAGCCAACCAAGAGAATAGGCTGGCTTCAGCAAGGAATATTCTACGATGGATCATATCCATGTCATCAACGAGGTAATAGAGAAATCTGCAGAGTACAATCAACCTCTCTATATGGCTTTCATAGATTACCAAAAAGCATTTGATTCAGTAGAGATACCAGCAGTCATAGAGGCATTACGTAACTGAGGAGTACAGGATGCAAACGCGAATATATTGCAAATATCTACAAGGATTGTACCGCAACCTTGGTTTTCCACAAGAAAAGAAGAAAGTTACCTATCAAGAAAGGAGTCAGGCAAGGAGACGCAATTTCTTCAATGCTATTGACCGCATGCTTAGAAGAAGCATTCAGGCTCTTAGACTGGGAAAGCTTAGGAGTGAGAATCAACGGTGAATATCTCATCAGCCTTGGGTTTGCATATGGCATTGTCCTATTCAGCAACAATTGGGGATGAATTACAGCAAATGATTGAGGACCTTAAGCGAGAAAGTGTAAGAGTGTGGTTGAAGAACAATATGAAGAAAACAAAGATAATGTTGAATAGCCTGGGAAGGGAGCAAGAATTCCGGATCGCCAGTCAGCCTCAAGAGTCTCTAAGGGAGTACATTTATCTAGGTCAATTACCCACAGGGAAACCTGATCGCGACAAAGAAATTTACAGAAGAATAAAATTGGGTTGGAGTGCATACGGCAGGCATTACCCAATCCTGAATGGGAGATTACCACTGTCGTTGAAAAGAAAAGTGCACAATCATTGCATTCTACAGGTGCTAGCATATGGGGCAGAAACTAGGAGGTTAACAAAGAACCTCGAGAACAAGTTAAGGTCCGCACAAAGAGCGATGGAATAAAAAAGGTTAGGCTTAATGCTAAGAAACAGGAAGAGAGCGGTGTGGATCCCAGAACAAACTGGGATAGCCGATATTCTAGTTGACATTAAGCGGGAAAAATGGAGCTGGGAAGGCCATGTAATGCGTAGGATGGATAACCGGTGGACTATTAGAGTTACAGAATGGATACCAAGAGAAGGGAAGCGCAATCGAGGACGGCAGAAAACTAGGTGGAGTGATGAAGTTAGGAAATTCGCTGGCGCAAGTTGGAATCAGCTAGAGCAAGACAGGGGATCGCAGATTGGAGATCGCAAAGAGAGGCCTTCGTCCCGCTGTGGACATAAATATAGGCTGATGAATATGATGAAATCTGTTTTCTCGTATATTCGAATTACAAGCTGAAGATACCAGTATGCAGCTTGTGTGCAAGTCGTACTTCACGAATTTTTACGAAGTTTACTTCGTAAAATTCAATTATTTCTAGGCACTTGCGCTTGGCTGAGCGCCTAGAAGGATAAGGAAGTATGCAACATTTCCGCACACGTACGTGCATGCGTGAAGTACCTGTGCACACACACGCACGAGTGGGCGTGTCAATACGCCAGCGATGGCCCTTGCTTATTTTCTACGCTTCTTCGCGCTGCAGTTTCTCAGACTTTGGAGATTGCAGCTACGGGAGCCTTCTAGCCTCCGTGTCCTCTTTCGTCAGGCCAAGTACACGCGCAACGCTTTTGCTTTTCGGGAATCATGCGGGGGAGCGGTCCTGGGCTTCAATTCGCCCGCTGATTGAAAGCGCATGCCGGGCCGCGTATTTTTTACACGACCACCGACAATATCTGCAAGAATCGTGGCTTTTCCTCAGCCATTGGAATACCGGAAGCACCCCTAAACATTGTGCGCATGCGTGTAAGTGTGTTAAAAAAGCCATTTTCGAGCAACGCGCCCTTTAGTGAGCCCGGCAACACGCTAGCTATAGCCCGTGCTAACCTTCCACGCTTCTTTCTGGTGCAGGTAATAAAATCTTAGTGCCTTTACGCAAAGACAAGTAACCACCTAGCCCTCTTGGTGCTGCAGGGCTTTTTGTTTCTTTGTGTGTGACTGTGCGCATATTCTGGTAAAGCTTCTCATGCTAGCTGGTGATACGGAAACTAATTCCGACCTCAACAAAGCAATTTTTAATGTTATAAAAGAACAGCGATCTGGCCAGACGCTAATGCTAGAGGAACTGAAGCCGATTGAAAGCAAACTGGCTGATCATAATACAACGTTCGGAAAAGTTATGACACAGCTAGACAAAATTGAGACAGCATGTGCTGATATCGACGGCATCTAGATTGAATTGGGTAAACTGCATGAGATATGCAAAGATAACTGTACTGTCTGCCCGGATAAATGATACTGAAAATATACCCAGAAGAAATGCCCTTGTTTCCTATGGTGTAAAGATAAACTGAAAGAATCATTGTATGATTCCGAGAAGATCATTATTACACTTCGTAATACGTATGTAGAAATAGAGATAGAACCACGTGATATTGAGAGCGCATATCGTTTTGGGTCTTTGCACACTAGAAAATACAGGCCTATACTTGTGAGGTTTGATCACTTGAAGACAAAGATCGTGTCCTGTCTTCGTGTCGTAAATTCAAACAGACTACACCGTTCCACAAAATATCGCTCCCAGCACGCGCTTTGACCAGAAACTGCGGTACAAGTGGCGACAGGTAAAGTTTGCCAGAAGTGAAAAAAACGTGCTATTTTGACCACACTTCTAAAGAGGTTGTTGAGAATCGCCCACTGCCACCATTGCGACGAAATTCTAAACCGCGTTCATGAAATCTTCAGCCTTAATCGTTTCTGCTCGCTAACAATAATATATTTTTTACACGATACTGCAGACCTCGTTGGTCCAAGCAGGATGGGCAAAAATAGGAGAGAATATTCGGAACGCCAAAAAACAATACTGCAAGTCGATAAAATACAGGGTTATTCACTAACAGCAGACAGGCGGAATATGGAAAACATGAATAGGACACAATTTATACATTGTTGGCAATGGAATTCACAAAATTTTCACTTTGAAACACATCTTCTGGTAATGAATTACATTCCGTGATTGTTCGCGGGAAATATGAATATTTATATTGGTTTGTCCGAGCAAAGTAAAGGGCTAAGGTGAAATTATGTTTGTTGCGGGTTTTCCGTGTAACTGAGGGCGTGACGTAAGGGTCTGAAGAAATTCCAAATTTCCTATGAAGAAGAGAATGAAGAAAGCTTAATCGAGAAATTTTTCGTCTCATGTGGAGGGGCTGAATTTGGTTAGCTACCATTAGAGCAGATGGAGAGTCAGTACTTCGAAATTTGTTGTAGATGAAACGCATTGCACATCTCTGCACTTTTTCCAGTTCTGTAATGTCTTTTTTGGTATGTGGATCCCAGACTATTTCTGCATATTCCAGGTTCGGCCTGATGAGAGATATATATGCCAGTTTCTCAACGTTGCTTGGAGCTCCTTTAAGTTTATGCCTCAAGAGGCCTAGGTTTCGTTTTGCAGATGACGTGATATAATTAATGTGGTCAGTCGAACTAAGCTGGGAATTAATGATAACACCTAAGCACTTATAACATGTAACATTAGAAATAGGTCTGTTTTCAAGAGAATATTCAAATTTTAGTGTCATTTTCTTTCTTGTTATTCGCATGAATACCGTTTTTTCTGTATTAAGAACCATTCCCCATTTGTCGCACCAGTTCAGGACATCGTTTAGTGCAGTATTAAGCAAGGCTTGATCAGAAGTTGAGTAGATCGGTTCATAAAGCATGCAGTCATCAGCAAACAGACTAATAGCAACACTGGGATCTATAGCAGATACTATATTGTTCACATACACTAAAAAAAGTAAGGGGCCAAGTACACTTCCTTGGGGAACACCTGAGGAGACGGGAAGGGGTGAGGAACAAGCGCCATCAACTTTTACAAATTGTGTACAGTGTTTCAAATAGGCGGCAGTCCAGTTGATGAGGGCTAGAGGAACTCCAATTATATTAAGCTTGAGAAGCAATTTATTGTGCGGAACCTTATCAAATGCCTTACTAAAATCAAGAATTATTGTGTCTACTTGTCCTGAGTTATCTAAAATGGCACTGAAGTTGTGAATGGTGGTAACTAATTGTGTGATAGTAGAAAATCCTATAGTTTCCTATAGAATAGTTTTCTATAGAATCTATTAAAATCCTATAGAATAGTTTCTTTCCCAAGCGTGATGCACTTTGTAGTTTAATAATTTAACGTTCGTTAAAGACAGAGGCTAGTAAAAAAAAGACGTTATCACTTATACATACATGTATGTACAAAGACGTGCACTCCCAGCGGAAAAAGATTAGCAGAAGTGACTGTCGGCTGGAGCGGCAAACTCGCAACACGCTTACTGACGCCCACCCCTGCTTTAGAAAACAGAATATGCCGCTCTCGCCACCAGCGACTCGTGCTGCGTGTGGAGAAAAACGAAAGAAGAATGGGAACCGAGGGGCTCGATTTTATTAGTCATAACCACATAAAGCCAACAGACAACGAAGCCAAGGAAAGCATCGGGGAAATTAAGTGTAGTTGAAATTGGAATGTAGAAAATAATGAATGGGGGTTCTGAGTGGCGCTGGCTTTTCGTCCACTTTCATTTTCCTTTTCTTCATTATTTTCTCCATTCCAATTTCAACTACACTTAATTTCCCCGATGCTTTCCTTGGCTTCGTTGTCTGTTGGCTTTATGTCGTGTGGAGAAAAAGGCACTCTTAGCGCGCGCAGAAACAACGCCGGTTTCTGGCGAGGGGAGAAAACTTGCCTCGCACCATGACGCAGTCGGCGCTTAGGCAATGACAGTGCAATCTGCGGCATGCCGCCGGCCGAAGTATGAGCGATGGAGACTAACTGCGATGTGGCGGCGGCTATCGTTGCAACGCGAGGATAATTGGATGTGACGGATGTTGCAGCCGAAGAATAAAAGGATGGCTGACTTTAAAGCAATAGCTGTGCACTATCACGTAGCCAGACTTGGCGGGTTTTAACGCTGGATCGTGAATGGTATTACAGAGAAGGTTTACTGCAGATTTATATGGCGGGTAGAGGCGCGGTGGGGTTTACAGCGATAGCCCTGTTGCGGCACATACGCAAAAAAAAAAACTTCTTACTTAAATATCCTTACGTGATTTGAATGCGAAAGCACTATGACTTCTCTTAGTTATCTCTAATAAAGACTTCTTAAGTATTCCAACCTGTTTGCGATCCTTTCTTCACTTTCTTTTTTCTGCGTTCAATAATAACCACACCATAACCATTGAGAACTCATCGCCACGTAGCTACGAGTCAATATTGTGATCCACTTTTATCCACCTTAACTGAACTTATTCCATTCTAATCTAGATTATTTCACCTTAATTCACTTTACTCCTCCTTAATCACCCTACTCGAACTTGTTCTTACTTTAATTCACTTCACGGTAATTTGAGACTTGAGAAATAAACTTAATTTAAGAAGTGAATTCGCCATCACATTTGGCTCGCAGATGGGGGAATTTATTTCTTTGCATCAGGTTTCCGAAAACGCAAGGAGCTCTTGACTCGGTCGTAGGACTTTCTCATATATTTTAGCGAAGGTGAAAAATGCCAAAAATACATAGATGTACTGCAAATCGGCGTGAAATGCTTGCGGATGAAATTTTTTATTATTGCGGGTAGGTACCTCGCAGCCAACGAAACGAATGTGTCGGAATGTGCACAACAAAGCACAATGGCAATGACAAAAAAATCATCTTTGTTGTATTTCTGAAACTTTAGCTGAGATGCGCTTGACTGTTTTGCATCCTTACTAAAATTTAATTACGGGGTTTTACGTGCCAAAACCAGTTCTGATTATGAGGCACGCCGTAGTGAGGGACTCCGGAAATTTAGACCACCTGGGGTTCTTTAACGTGCACCTAAATCTAAGTACACGGGTGTTTTCGCATTTCGCCCCCATCGAAAAGCGGCCGCCGTGGTCGGGATTCGATCCCGCGAGCACCCTTACTGTGTCTGGCGTTAACATAGGTCTCTTCTACTCCTGGAAGCGGGCTAAGTACAGAGCGATTAACAGCGTGTGGTAGCTGATTCAATAACCATTTATTTCGATTTCACATAGCCTAGACTCTTAGGCCATAAGCTAAGGTGAAATTAGCCATACCACTTCCACAGTTTATGCTGTAATTGTCAGTGCATACGGCTTGTATTGTAATGGTTTAGTATGCATTTTGTTGAAAAAAAAATGATAACTCGGAAAGCGCCGGTGCGACATGGTCAGCAACATTAGGCACACCCGTATTAAGTGCCTAATCATGCTGGGGATTCCCCAGGCTGTGAGACGGCAAAAAAAGAGAAAAAAAAACAGACACCACGAGAAACAATTGCTTGACTTGTTTGCCTAGCGTAAAATGCCGGTAGTTTTCGCTGACTGATTTTAACTACCCGAATCTGCACAGGGGGCAATGGGGGATGCTGTAGTCAAGGGTACGGAATAATCTTGTTCAATGGTTTCCTAATGTTCATTAGAACGTAAAAGTACACGTGCCAGCAGTTTGTCGTAAAAAAAAGTGACCGTAATAGTTGGGTTTCAACCCACGACCTCATGCAAAGCAGCGGAACCTTGTAGCCACTGAGCCAACGCAATGATAGTTTCTCGAGCTTTAACTCAGTCGTGTACATCGGTCTATATTTGGTTTGGCTAAGGTTTCACCAATCCTTAGCTAAGAGGCAAGGGCGTGGCATAACGTGCCGCGTTCATAGTGAAATAAATCACTTCGAATGTCTTCCTTTAATGCAAGATTGCGAAAAGGACGGAACTATTCCAGGTTGCACAAACTAATGCGCCTTACTTTAAGGACTGCAGTGAAGCAGGTCTTTGAACATTGATCAGTTAGAGATTATTTTCTGCATTTACTCCCATAGCTTACCAAGCCCTCAGATAAGGTGTTCCAATTTTGTAACAAATGTACAAAATCTTGTTCTCAAAGCCAGTAATTTACTTTGTTCAGAGGAACCTCCCTGAGAAAACTGACATCAATCCGAGCATTTGTTGACGTGGTTTCACTCTTTGCGGCGTCGGTCACTTTCGTCACGGCGCGGTTTCGCAACGGTAGCCGCCAAGGGCACCTACGATATAGTCACGTAAGGCTTTAGCCTTAGAAAATCTAATTTCTGTGGCAGTGAACATAACGCGACCAGGCACATGCAAGCAAATGGACTCGTAAACTGAAGCCAACCGAGACTCGTCAATCATGCGACTGCATATACTGAAGCTTGCGCTCATCACCACCATTTAGCAAGCTTACATTATTCTTTGAGAATCAGCTTTCGAGAACTGACGCGACATAAGGGAATTTTTGCTTTTATTAGACGCTCGGTGAAGCCGCACGATTATTGCATCGGACAAAAAGTTGGACGTGGAAAAATATGGACGGAAAGGGGGGGGGGGGTGGCGGAGGCCACTCTTTCGAGATTCTGCACCCGCGTTCTGGCATCGGAGCTGAGCCTCTAAACGCCTATCAATAGCAACAAAACGGCTGATTCACAGTAGACTAGCTGGCCGCTCGTCTTATATGCGCGGCGGTTATCAGATCAGCCATTCCTGATTCGCGCTCGTCCATGCTCGACGGTGAAAGCTGTTGGCGTGGTCCTGTTTTTTTTTCTTTTGTTGTTAAACCGTGTATTCTGTTATACACTTCGTACGTCGTCGCGCGAATTTCGAATCTTAAAGGTCCGTACGCCACGTGGTGTAAAAGCTGTGAACAAAAGAAGATGTCCGGAATTACTGGGTTGTATGCCAGAAGCAAGGAGTCCTGGAGAGACTGAGTCAATCATTGGGAAAGAGGTGGTTTTCCGAATGATTGACTCGAACGTGTTGGTCATTTACAACTGCAATAAGCAACTGCTGGAGCTGTACAAGGAAGGAAAGAAACCGGGAACTAGTGAAAGCTAGTGATACAGCTAGGCCCTAACGTGCATATTGGCTTAAGGCGAATCAAGCTATAAAAATCAAGTTATGACATTTGAAATAAAAGCCATTGCGTAGAGTGTATGATTTCTGCATAGTTAGTCACCGAACGGTGACTATATAAGTACGTCTACATTTAGTAATGGTGATCATTTGCGGGGAGAAAACAGCGGCGAAAGGGCTCGATCTGCTACGTGGCCGGTTTCCTGCCCACCACGAGATGGCTGCCGGCGGCTTCACTCGCTTGTATGGGTACGTATAGACGGCTTCCACTCCAGCATTTTAACAGCGGAGCTGTTTAAGCCGACCGTTAGTCCGTGCAGAGCGAAAGGAAAATGTGGGCCTATCTTGGCGGTGGTGCAGAAATGGTCCAAGTACAATGTTGTACATACCATTGTGAACTAGCGAAGGTGTTCAAGCCAAGCCCAGTATGTGGCCAATACCTTGCGATAGCCAATTGATAGCCAATCAATAGGTAATCGATAATCGATCAATTATCAATAAATTCCGGAAAATGCTGGGTTGACTTGGTAGTGCTTAGACAAAGCCCAAATACGTGGCCAATACCTTGTCATAACCAATCGAAAACCAAGCAATAGGTAATGAATCATTGATCAATCATCAATGAATTCCAGAAAATGCTGGGGCTGACTTGGTAGTGCTAGCTGTCGATCAGCTTCGCTGTGAGTGATTCTTGATAGAAAGCGAAGAGAAAAGTCATCATCATCATCATCATCAGCCTATATTTTATGTCCACTGCAGGACGAAGGCCTCTCCCTGCGATCTCCAATTACCCCTGTCTTGCGCTAGCGTAGTCCAACTTGCGCCTGCAAATTTCCTAACTTCGTCATCCCATCTGGTTTTCTGCCGACCTCGACTGCGCTTCCCTTCTCTTGGTATCCATTCTGTAACCCTAATGGTCCACCGGTTATCCATCCTACGCATTACATGGCCTGCCCAGCTCCATTTCTTCTGCTTAATGTCAACTAGAATATCGGCTATCCCCGTTTGTTCTCTGATCCACACCGCTCTCTTCCTGTCTCTTAAGGTTAGTCCTAAGATTTTTCGTTCCATCGCTCTTTGTGTGGTCCTTAACTTGTTCTCGCGCTTCTTTGTTAACCTCCAAGTTTCTGCCCCATATATTAGCACCGGTAGAAGGCAATGATTGTACACTTTTCTCTTCAACGACAGTAAGCTCCCAGTCAGGATTTGGTAATGCCTGCCGTATGCACTCCAACCCAATTTTATTCTTCTGTAAATTTCTTTCTCGTGATCAAGGTCCCCTGTGAGTAATTGACCTAGATAAATGTACTCCTTTACAGACTCTAGAGGCTGACTGGAGATCTGAATTCTTGTTCCCTTGCCAGGCTATTGAACATTATCTTTGTCTGCTGCATATTCATCTTCAACCCAATTCTTACACTTTCTCGATAAAGGTCCTCAATCATTTCTTGTAATTCGTCTCCATTGTTGCTGAATAGGACAATGTCATCTGAAAACCGAAGGTTGCTGAGATATTCGCCGTTGATCCTCACTCCTAAGCCTTCCCAATCTAAGAGTTTGAATACTTCTTCTAAGCATGCAGTGAATAGCATTGGAGAGATTGTGTCTCCTTGCCTGACCCCTTTCTTGAGAGAAAAGTACAGCGCCGTAACTGCCTCTCGCGAGAGGGCACCTCGACAGCGCTGTACGGGGAGGGAGTGAGGGAGAGATTATGAAGAGTAGAGAGGAGGTGTTGGGGAGAGAAAGAGGTAAAAAAGGGGGAACAAATATGAGCGGTAAGATCAGAAGGCGAAAGTGGCACGACTCACCGCCGCGCGCGCAAGTTGGCATCCTCTAAATAGTCAATTAGCGCCGAGAAGGCGCGCCTGGCGATTGAGGGTGTTTCTTTAGCCTTGCGCCACAAGTGCAAGCTACGCAAGTTTTTTTCTATATATACTCCTAGAGAGAGCTGTAGCTACTGGCGCTCAGGCTCCTGGAAAAAAACTTTGGGCGCGTGGCTAAGGGCGCGTTGCAGCGGCAGACGTGTTACCATGCCAAGTAGTGCGCCAGCCGTTGACAGTGCTTTTGGCTTTCTCGGAAATTACGCTTAATCGACGCAGCTTTCACGTGCGACGGTTTCGCGTTTGCCCAGAGGCAGAAGGAAAAAGCCGCAAAGTAAACTTTTACACCCAGTGGTGTGTTCTGTCTTATTTACCTGTTGCTAATAAGCTGTTTATGTTTTCTCTTCCCTAGCCTAACTTAACGTGGATTAAAACGCGAGACTCTTCTCAGAAACACTCACACTTGGGCGCACTATAGCCACTTGAGACGATGCATTACAAGTTCTGTGTTAGGGGGGCTCTTTGCATAGACAAAAAAAAATTTTTGTTGCAATAGGGCAGTCAGTTTCTTTGTGGCCTGTAATATTTGCTTTGGTCTAGTAATCCATTTGTAGCGTAGGTAAGGGTGAGGCCGAGACAAGCCATACCGACGTTCACTGAGAGAGAGAGAGAGAGAGAGAGAGAGAGAAGTGACTTTATTTGCACCCGACAAATAGATGACGCGGTAGAGGCTTTACTTGAACCCCCAATCATCCTCCCTAACAGTCGGCCGGGATCCCTTGGGACGCGGTGGTGGTCAGGGCGAGACCGATGATTTGTCGTTGAGCATCTTCTTCTTGGTTCAGTAGCAAGGACTCTCAGTATTTTCTACGTCTGTCTGGCTCGTGAAAGCTAGGATAAGTCCCAACCATGTGGACTAAGTCCGCTATACCATCACAGTACCTATACACCGAGGGCTATACACCTTGGTATGCCATTTGCTCAGAGTTGCGGGTTCGGAAATACCCCCGTTTGGAGCTTCCGCCACATAAATTCCTCGCTTTTAGTAAGGTTGTGATCCGCTCTCGGGTAAGCCTTACGCCTCACCTTATAAAGGTAGAGAATTTCCGGAGAAGTGCGCAGTTTGTGAGTGGTCGGTAGGGGTTCCTCCATGGGGCGGGGAGGGAGGGGGGGGGGGGTTGTCTAGACAGTGCTAGGATCCCGGAAAGTGAGACCTCGGGCCTGCGCGTGTGCCTTCTCATTCCCTCGCAAACCCGGATGAGCCGGTGTAGCGAAACCGGCTCCGTCGGAGGCTGCCCAAGGGATAATATGTGCACAGCAGCGGCTCAGCTCCTGCATGCGTCAAAATTTCTGATTGCAGATTCATCACTAACAATAACCCTCACAATCGTTTGCGTCAAAGCCAGGTCAATGGCGACTTCTTCGGCCTCTGTTGCTCCTAAATGTCTCGCGCTGCAGCACGAGGCAGGGCCGCCATTTTCGCGCGTAGTTAGGGCTGCGTATCCTTTGGCGTGCTCGGATTCGGCCGTGTTCGTGTATATCACACCCTGCCTGCCTTCCAGTCTTTTCTGCAGAGCATCAGCCTTTTCCCTTAGCCTGCCTTCGTGATGCACCGGGTGCATATTGACACGTGCACATACATGTTTATCTTTCACCGGTGACCGCTTTTCACCGGCTGACAAATGTTAAACGTTATCGCTAGGCAGAGGACGCGCCTGCATGTATCGGAGGTTTCTCGAACGTTATGGATGCTTCTATATTTTGTCTGTTGTCACCAACGCTTATGTAATCTTATTGTATCAGCGAAGCGGCTTGTCTAGTACTTTCTGAAAGACACGCGGGCAATCTGGAACCTTCGATGACTACTCATGTATAAAAGCCGACGCGTTTCGCCGCTGATCAGATTTCGACGATCGCCGACTGTGCTTGACGCTATCGTTGTGTTTCGAGTGCAACTTGCGTTTGCCCTTATAAAAATGAATATTGAAATGCTGTTGGCATATTGTTGAGGAATTGTTGACACAACATCCTTTCAATAATGCTTCAATAGTTATTAAACGTACACAACAATAACTCAACAATCAAGTTTTTGAGCGCTTCACAACAGTAAGGTCATTAACTAATTGTTGACATATTGTTGAGTAATTTTGAGTATTATTGAGAATTGTTGAGCAATATTGACATTGAGTATATATCTGAAAGACACGCGTAGACGCTTGTGTGTTTTGCACATATATATTGTTTTATTGTTCACGTAATCGCCACTAAATCCATACACTGTCACATAACTTGAACCAAAGGCCTGTCTCTCGAGTCCTAACTGGGGGAGCTTGTGGCAAGATGACGCTGTCGCAGGCGTTCCGCTTCGTTTGCCCTAAATTCAGGGTCGGCGGCTCTTCGCTGACGTTTCGCCTGGGCTTCGGAAGCCATCACGCTAGAATCAGCATGCTAGAATAGGACGACCCGCTTCGCTTACCCCTATTTTCTCCACAGAACAAGGGCTGTCGATTTTGTCTCTGTGGGTCCCACGTATGACAAGGGCAGTTCAAGGAAGCGTTACAGGTCCCCGTGCCCACAGGGGATATGTGCCATTGAGCTTGGATCCTTTATGCAATGCCTCCAGGATCGGCCCACTTTATCTGCCCCTGTATCTGCCTTTTAAACGTCGCTATTCGAAATGACAAATAAAACTTCAGCGTACAAGAAGTTACAGCTTGAGTGATATTGTCAAGAAACATTGGGAATAACTCGGAAGCAATATTTTTTTGTAATTTGTAATGCAGTAAAAGGTTTGTGCCAGAGACCGCATTTTTTCAAGTTTGACTGGTTGCTCGGATGATGTCGTTTTGTTCTCGCAACTTGTCATAGTGGGTTTTGATGTGTGGCAAAGCCAGTGTCAAGCAGACACCATTTACTATTTTGTTTGCTCATATATGTTTTGTTTGTATCAAGTATGATGTATTGCATGTACGGTACGTTATATTGCACTCTACGTTCATACCACAGTTGTACTCGTGCCTACGGGTGACTAAATTTCATTTTCAACTTGCCGGCATGTTCTCGTTTTGAGTGCCCGGAAAACAGCTTTGGCTTATGGCTCAAGGTCACTTGAAGCTCGCCGACAATGGGAGCTAAAAGCATTTCATGCTTAAAACAGTAGGCAACCTTAAAGTTTAACTTAGGTGTTTCCTTTTGGCACTCGTACCCCGGCGTTGGTGTTCTGTGCTTTGGTAAGCAGTAATAAGTGATTTCTGATCAATTATAATTATTCCAGACAAGTCAGTAACTCAGCTAGAACTAAGCGTATGCTTTGGTATCATGTCTATAAAGAAACCGATGAATTTTGCACTGTACTACTTTGTTTCTTTTTTTCCGAATTTATTGTTTATTTCGTCCCAGCTAATTAGTCATAATTATCCAGACACTTCAGCAAGTCAGCCCGTAAGTAAATTTATGCTCTGATATCATGTCTATAATGAAATTCGTGAATTTTGTATTGTACTTTTTTTCGATTTATTTTCACATCCTGATCATCTCAGGAAGTGAACCGGAAGTGCTGTGCAAAGATCAAATGGCAGTCGACGCTCCTGCCACTGAAAACTTCCGATACAGCTTTCTGTTGCTCAATACGGGCAGCATAAAAGTGATTTTTTTTTGTTTTCTTTCCGAGCGTGAAAGAAGCCTGCGAATACACGCAAAATTGCCGCGCAACTAGCCGCTCGAGGCACTATGCATGTATCCGCGGGCTTCTTTAACGCTCGGAAAAACACTTTTTTGTACCACGTATTGGGCAACAGAAAGCTGTATCGGGAGTTTTTGCTGTTGCTCTATAATTTTCTGATTGACACTTTTCATCTAAATATAATATCTGAGAAGCTCAATAATTAATATATAATTAATAATAATCTTTAATAATGATACTAATTAATAGTTATATTGATTATCTGATTATTTATCTCATGCAAAAAATGAGTATCTGTAAGCGACGGCAAACAACATTACCTTGGTTCTGTCCAGCTACGTGGCATCTGCATATATCTAAGTGTCGGCGCTAGAAAGTTGGGACACCCTCTATATACTGGGTGTTCAAAATTAGGCTTTACAAGAATTTTTTAAAATCGCTTGTAGCCGGTAGCATAATTCTTATCGCTGAGCTTGGTTATTCGAAGAAACGCACATTACTAACACAAGAAATTGAAACTAATATTCTAATAATTAACAAAACATGACTAATGAACTTCTTAGCTAATTATTTTACGACACATATTGCAATTTATGAATTGTAGCCGGTTAGTTTGCAAGACGCATCCACCTGAAATGAATTTCCAGGATAACACCAGTTCGAGATCATCATCATCATCATCATCATCATCATCATCAGCCTATTCATGTCCACTGCAGGACGAAAGCCTCTCCCTGTGATCTCCACTTACCCCTGTCTTGCGCTAGCTGTTTCCAACTTACCCTGCAAATTTCCTAACTTCATCCTACCATCTGGTTTTCTGCTGACTTCGACTGCGCTTTCCTTCTCTTGGTATCCATTCTGTAACCCTAATGGTCCACCGGTTATACATCCTACGCATTACATGCCCTGCCCAGCTCCATTTCTTCCGCTTAATGTCAACTAGAATATCGGCTATCCCCGTTTGTTCTCTGATCTACACCGCTCTATTCCTGTCTCTTAACGTTAGTCCTAAGATTTTTCGTTCCATCGCTCTTTGTGAGGTCCTTAACTTGAACTCGAGCCACTTTGTTAACCTCCAAGTTTATGCACCATATGTTAGCACCGGTAGAATGCAATGATTGTACACTTTTCCTTTCAAAGTGGTAAGCTCCCAGTCAGGATTTGGCAATGCCTGCCGTAAGCACTCCAACCCAATTTTATGCTTCTGTGAATTTTTTTCTCGTGATCAAGTTCCCCTGTGAGTAATTGAACTAGATGAACGTACTCCTTTACAGACTCTAGAGGCTGACTGGCGGTCCTGAATTCTTGTTCCTTTGCCAGGCTATTGATCATTATCTTTGTATTCTCCATATTAATCTTCGACCCAATTCATACACTTTCTCGATTAAGGTCCTCAATCATTTGCTATAATTCGTCTTCATTGTTGCTGAATAGGACAATGTCATCTGCAAACCGAAGGTTGCTGAGATATTCGCCGTTGATCCTCACTCCTAAGCCTTCCCAGTTTAAGAGCTTGAATACGTTTAAGGATGGAGTGAATAGCATTGGAGAGATTGTGTCTCCTTGCCTGACCCCTTTCTTGATAGGCAACTTTCTACTTTTTTTGTGGAGAACCAAGATAGCTGTGGAATACCTGCAGATGTTTGCTAAGATATTCACGTATGCCTCCTGCACTCCTTGATTACGCAATGCCTCTATGACTGCTGGTATCTCTACTGAATCAAATGCTTTTTGATAATCTATAAAAGCCATATAGAGAGGTTGATTGTACTCCGCAGATTTCTTTATTACCTTGTTGATGACATGGATATGATCCATCGTAGAATATCCCTTCCGGAAGCCAGCCTATTCTATTGGTTGGCTGAAGTCAAGTGATGCCCTAATTCTATTTGAATTACCTTGGCGAATATTTTATACAATACTGAGGGCAAGGTAATGGGTCTATAATTCTTCAATTCTTTAACGTCTCCCTTCTTATGGATTAGTATAATGTTGGCTTCTTCCAGCTCTCTGGTTCACTTGAAGTTGTGAGGCATTGCGTATAAAGGGCATCAAGCTTTTCGAGCATGATGTCTCCTCCATCTTTGATTAAATCTACCGTTATTCCATCTTCTCCAGCAGCTTTTCCCCTGGTCATGCTTTTCAAGGCCCTTCTAGCTTCATCGCTAGTTATAGAAGGAGACTCTGTATCCGGTTCATCACTACTTCGAATGAAAGTAGTTTGGCTGTTTTCGGAACTGTACAGGTTAGTATAGAATTCTTCCACTGCTTTTACTGTCATCGACATTTGTGACGATAGTTTCGAGATATTATTGCCCAATGTTTGGGACGAAATACATGGGTGTTCTAGTTACTTTTGTGCTTCTATGTATAAAACAGCAGTTTGGTAACAAAGAAAGTGCAACAACAGTTCATTTTTACGGCGATTTTGATGGCGCATATCTCGAAACTGGTGCCATTCTGGAAATTCATTCCAAGTGGACACGACTGACAAGCTCACCGGCTCCCATTTGTAAATCGCAATATGTGTCGTAAAGTAATAAAATAAGAAGCGAATTGGTGATTTCTTGATAATTTGTTGAATCCATGTTTCAAATGCTCCTGCTAGTAATGTCCGCCTCATCGATTAACCCAGCTCAATGATAAGAATTATGCTACCTGCCACAGGCGATTTCTAAAAATTCCGTAAGGCTTAAAAATTACCACCCTGTATATATATATATATATATATATATATATATATACAAAATAGGAGCACAAGACAAACATCACTACAAGCAGTGACCAATGACCAATGATTGGACACCTACTGGATTCCCATCGGCTTGTATTGTAAGTGGCCAGTGCCCTGTGTGTGTCAGAAAACGGCATTGCCTCCATGTTAAATATGGGCAAGATGGTGGGAAAAGTAGTATGTAAGCATATTAAATAAATATGTTTTTTAAACAGTGCGTTTCGTTTAGTTGTTAGCCCTTAGCGCACAATAGAATGAAACAAGTTTGGGTGATATCTCCGACGTGGTGTCCATATTTTGCATGAAGGCCTATGTCTATTCTGTAACACAGACGGGGTGCTGGCCAGTGGGCTGGGAAACTGCTTCTCCACCACGCACAATCTACGCTGTTATAATTTGCCGGTGGCAAATCGTAGCGCAGAAGCACAGGTACAAATGTTTAATCAATCGGACAGCATGCTGTCTACCGTTTGTCATGATGTCAAAATAACAAGCACGAACAGGGACAATTGTGTGCGTTGCTGGTCAATAGTTAATTTCTCGCCGGTTGCTTCACGTCTTAAAATAAATATTTCTTTTTAATCCAAACGATGAAATTTGTGCGCGCACACAGAGCGCGACCTTTGTGACGTTTGAATTTTGTACTATTTTCCTCGCACTCCGTACGTGATCGGCGGCGCACAAGGTTACCGCGATAAAGTAAACACTTCCTCAAGGAAGCTAAGCAGAAAACTCTCATACTCTTGCAAACCGCAGAAATTGTTAAGAAATACCATTATATTACAAGATTTGTTAATAAATATTGCAATTCTCGTCTATGAAAGCGTGGATTTGTATGTGCGTTTTTGTGTGATAGCGCGCTTGCGCTGTTGACTCTGGCGCATTCCGGAAGTTTGTGCGTGCGGCGTATGTGTGCAGGTTGCGTGATGAGTTTGCTGCGTTTTCTGTGCACTTTGCCTCGCTGTGACATCTTTGGTATATTCCAACTTGTTGCTCGCTCTTTATGGGCTATACGTTGCCTCGAAGATCACCATGATCGCCTCCAACTCAGCCACATCGAAGGTGAGTGAGTGCTTCGGATTCCTCTTGGTCGTTCATTGCGACGCTATCACCAAAACAGCGTACAGCGACCGTGCGTGTCTTCCACGCGGCTCTGTGCTGCTCGTTTTCATTACTAGTACTATCCTTCCGTTGCGAGAACTGGTTGTGCAGCACTAGATTTATGATATTGAACATAAAGTTTTGCCCTGATTTAACTTCACAGCGCGCTTGTGGCAACATAAAGCAGCTATGTGGAGCCAGGTAAAACAGCTCATGTTGCGCGCGCCACGATTTTTGGTACGGTGTTCCAGCACCTATTGAAATTAGCCTTATTAATGAGCGCTCGTGCTCTGCCGTTTTGGTGGAAACAATGCGACGTGAAATAATCCGAACTGTACTGTAATCAAGTATATTTCGTGGCACCCCAATAATCCAGTGCTGACTACACGGCGTGTCGGGATCGGCGAAAATATACGCGGGGCGTTTTGCCGTTCGAATGTATTCTGCTGCGCTGTTCGCTTCAGGATCGAGTGCCCCGAGTCCGCTGAGACGCCGCGCGGTAGACACGCGCTGTGGTGCGATAGTAATAAAGAATTGCAAAGGTGTATATGCGATTCTATGTGATAGGTGAGCTAAAAAAGGGGTGGTGCCAGCGAATGCTGTAAAATCATCAGGTTATGTGTGGTTTGTTTTCCGCCAGTACGCGCGCGGTGAACGTTTTTTTTAACCATGATCTCCCTTCGACTCAATCGAGTGCTTCGCGCAAACGCCTTCGCGTAGGCGCTCTATATTCAGAGAAAGGCAGATTCTGTGGGATTCTATGTTCTGCTTTAGTGGGATAAAACATTCAAAATAATGTCATCGCGTGAAGTTTCAGCCTTTGGTACTTCAGTAACTGATTGATTTAACTAAGTTAGAAAATCAGTAAAGGAACGAGATGCTTGGGCATATTTGCCATGTCGTCCCAGTGTGCTTCCGGTGGCATGGAAGCGTTTTCCACAAATGTCAAACTTTAGCAAGGCTTTTTATGACTATAGAAGTAGACAGCTATGTCAATAAGTTACTTTTGCTTTGAATTCACATACTAAAGAGGAGAGAGAGTAAAAGGGGAGCGTATCCTAGTGAACTAACTGACGCTTTGACATAAGCTTGGAACAATGGATGTTGGTGGAGCAGTTCTGTGGAATACTGAGAGTAAGCAAACTGTAGTAGCAGCAGTTAGACGGGGAGTAAAAAAATGCAACCCTGGTTTTATATGAACGAGCTACCTTTAAGTTGTGGCCACAGCAGTTCAGTAGATGAGCAAAAATTATAAAATTTAGGAGAGAAATTAAAAATAAATTATTTGCCCACCTCACTCTGCCAGTGGCAAGAGCAGCCATGCTTTAATGTTTGCAATAAGTCATTTATATCCATCCATTTATGTCGGCCTAATCGTCCATGTAGATATTTTGATTGTTGCTTTTGACTTATCGCGGCGTCACATTTTAATACTGACATCTGTTTTCAGAATCAAAATGAGCCTGGAGACGCCACAGCCGGAATGCGAAAGGTGAATTCTTTGGCCATTCATCCTCTAGCGTCACCATGATCAAGTGCACTGTTGCCGTGAGAATGTATTGCCGGTAGCCGAGTAAAACATTGCTGATACAACCGCAAAGATTTTCTCCATTGGTCAGTTGGCGCACAGTGCCTTCTGTAACAGCCATGACTTTAATCTCTCAGCTCAGAGACCTTGCAACTGCACCGGGACAGGGAGCAAATTTCGGTATCACTTGTGAACAAATTAAATGTATGCTGTGCCTTTTCAGAGTATATGCCTAATATACGACGGGGGGTTCAGAAACTTGATATTATCGGTATCATAAATTTGAAACAGGTGTACACATAGGCGTCAACATTAGTGCACGTCTTTCCAGTTTTAACAGAATAAAAATGTGTCCAATGTAGTACTGCAATTCACCGCAAACCAACAACAGCAGTGTCCATTGAGAAAGTTGATTCAAGAACGGGCAGTAATCCAGGCTTTCAACCAGATTGATGGCGAGCTGGATGGTGTGCAGTATCGGTCATTACATACCGTAACGAGCTCGGCATGAATCTCCTTGGCATTGTCTCTTAAAATGCAGAAACCGAATCGTTGCTCATAAAATTATTAGAATGTAGGGAATGGGGGAGAGGTGGCAGGGCTCAACTCTGGATCAGCTAGTGCATGCCCTCTGCTGTAGTAACAATTCCACCTTAATGAGAATCAGTGATGCGTGTTATCCTATATTCAGCTAAGTGTATTCCTTGTTTTGGTTTAAGGAGACACTAAAGACACACTAAATGAAATTAAACTGGAAAAGAATCCTTTTAAATCTCTATTTCTATTAATTCCTTGGCAGTTGGTTGATTATTAAATGCGAAAATGAAGCTCAATGTTTCTTTTTCCGCATATCGCCCCAATACCCCAGTGCTGATACCTAATTGTGACACTGATGTTGTGTGGTTTTATGAACTTGGGTCGTTTTGGTTTAGTAAAAGTTCCTGATGCTTTTTAATGTCGGTCTTTGGCTCTTTTGGAATACAATGAAGAACAATTTTATTTGTAAAAAAATTACCTAAGCTCGAGCAGACACTAGCAAAATTCATGACGTCACAACAAGCAGGTGTGGGAGCTTTCAGGTGGCAGTGCCACCAATCTTTCATCTTGTGTATTTTACAGTCTACTCAGCATCCTGTCACGGTACGAGTGAATCCTTTTGTACAACAGGAAGGTGATTTACAAATACATCAAATTTTTTTCTTTAGTGCTCACTTGGCATGGTTGATTAGTGGCTTTGCAATTGTGCTCCTAAGCATGAGGTCACCAAAATAAAATAACATTTTGATGGAGGTGATATGAAAATCCCCCATGTACCATGCTACCCCAGGTGGTCACAAATTATCGGGACTCCCCCACTATGCTGTATCTCATAATCAGACTGGTTTTGGCAAGTAAAACCACAGAAATAATTTAATTTCTCTTTAGTGCACCTTTAAGCTGTAGTATTCATTATCTCTTGAAAAGCTGTGCTCAAGGCATTCTACTTAAGATTTAGTAAAAATAGTAGCATTAAGTGTCTCCTCTGCAATTTTGCGTAGCCTTTGATTTGCGAGTCGATTCATTTATTTGATGAGGTGCGCAGTTGGCACACCCTGCCTTTGTGGCTTATGTACAGTCTGTTTCACACTTAGGGGAAAACTCGGAGCGCCTTGCAAGGCGTTCCGAGTTTTCCGCTAAGTGTTAAACAGTGTACACATTCAGCTGAGTAGGTCTGGGACACAGCAAGCGAATCGGATGTGTAGTGGTAATCGCATTAACGTCGACAAAATGATCAGTACTGAGCAGGCCCTTGGCAGCTACTATAAAAAGCTTCTTACAGAACATGAGGCATGTCCACAGCTCCCACTCAGAAATTATTGGAAATGTCTACTGCTTTCTAACTTCCAAGAGGCACTTGCCTGTTTTCAGCGTTATTATAAACCAGTGCTCAAGTACTATGGGTTAGATTTATCGAAAGATTGAATGAGCTTTGTAGGTGTACATGCTTAACCCTTTGAGGATCACATATTTTCTGGAAATACGTCCCCCATTTTAAGCGTTATACTTTTTTCTGGATTGTTCTTCAGAGTGACCTTTCAAAACAAAAATGGGTAAATAATTTTTAGGTCACAAAATGACAAAGGTTTCTTAGTGTCCGCAGTTTTACACCATGCTTATTGTAGCATGCAATGCAAAGTAGCATAATCAAAATTTTAAATATAATGACATTCACAAAACATTAAACTAGGGGAATACTCCCAAACTACTGCAGTGATGGGCACCATAGAGTAAAGAGAAAGATCAGTTTTGGAGAAGCCAAGGGGCAACAACACAATCAGGATTTTTTAGAAGTCGCAGAAGGTTACAGAATTTTTAATGTGATGCTTGGGGACACTTCATTCTTAAAAGGCATGCTTATTTATATGTTCTTTCGCCACCTGATATGTATGGTCGTGACCAGATGATTTGTTTCCGCCACTCTACATGCATGGCAGTGAGCCTCAAAGGGTTGCCAGAGCCAGTCCACTTGCATATTCTGCTTGTAAGACTGAGCATTTTTATTCGTATTTCTTCGCATTTATTCGTGTTAGTGAAACCAGGTTGGCGCGCAACTGCACTAAATCCTGGTTATAAGCAGTATTTTCTTTTAGGTAGAGAGGCATAAGAATGGCCATCCTAATGCGAGAAGTGCACTCGAGTAGCATATGAGCTCGTAAAACAAATTCAGATATACCATACTCAATTCTGGTCGCATAACCGTATTTGGGGCAACTTATGCAAGGAAAAGTGCAATGAAGTGCTGCAAATTTTGATTATGAATGTTGAGAGAACTAATTTTAGTTGCCAGTAGTCTACGTTTAAGTTTTTTCACCAACAGTATGAAGTCTTTTACCACCATTTTGTTCCTAAGCAAGCAACGTTCACATTTTTCACACCAAGGATATTCATGAAGATATTCTGCCACAGTGGGATTTTCCAGCTTGCCTTGTGCATTTGTACTAAGTGGAGTCCTCCGGCGCCCCTCCACTTTGAAAGCTGGTCATTCTCTGGAATTGAACTCGTGAAAACTTTGAATAGACAAAACAAATGAAACAGTTTCATTATAACAGGGCGTACTGTATGTCGCACTCTTGCATGTGGAACATTCATCTTAAACCTCATGCTGTTTTTTCCTTTTTTACAGGCTTTACCTGTCACAAGTTTCCTGGGCCAAACATGGCCTACATTAAGAACACTCTGGCCTCACTTCTCGCAAGGGACCTGAAGTGTCCAGAAGAGCCCAAGTCTGTGGACAGTTCAAGTGTTGTGCACTTGTAGACCTCAACATTTTTTATTATTATGATGTTTCTAGTCACCTGAAATGCCCAGGTTGGATGGTTCAGACACAAGTACTCGGTTTTGATTAAAAAATAATTGAACAAGTGTTGCGCTTTGTATTTTAGTAGATTTTTAAGTAATTTTTTAATATATTTCTACAAAAGATAGTGTTTTTTGACTACTTTATTTCATAGGTATCTTGGGTCATTTCATGCCAAGACTTTTCCATGACAGCACACCATTTAAAGTTTGTTTCATAAAGTAAAAGTAGGCACAATGAGCAATTTTACAGAAAATTAGGTTTCATACGTACACCGGAAAGTGGAATCTGTGCTATTGTCAGAGTGGTTCTGTTTAAGAAAACTACATATTAAGATATGTTTATAGTAATGGTTTATTTCGCTATTTCAAAACAGCAAGAATTAGGAGGTAAAAGTTTGCTTAAATTCAGAGTGCAACAACAGTTCTCGGGCAAGGCAACAATGTGCTTTCTTTCATGTACGCATGAAATCTGATTTCTTGCAAATTCTTCCATTCTAACTTGTTTTGCCGCACTCAAAAATTTAAAAAAAAATTGCCTCATGCCAGTTACATTTAAGTCTTCCAGCAGGTAACTAATAGCCATCAGATAGAAATCTTAAGTAGTCGAAGTAAATCAATCGCTAGGTGTGTAATGACCTGCCCAGGCACCTCGTAACCATGGCGGAAAACGCAACTGGATCGTCCAACAAGCAATTCAGCCCAATAAACTGCTGCCATGGCACAACCTATTATAATTACCATGTCGTTTCAGAGGTAGATAACCTTTAGTAAAATGGGCACACACCATTTAAAGGGACAACTGAAGAGAAACCGGAAGTTGAGCTTTAATGGTAGATTATCCTATCACAATCGCAGCCATACCATTATTACGGCGAACAGATGTTTAATAAGCGAGAAAATAGCGAAAAACTGAAGGATACGTGCTGACGCGCCTTCGAATTTCCCGCACTACAGGCTCGTGACGTCGGAGATTACAAACGCAGGCCGGTCGCGATTGGTCGAGAGCGATTTATTGCTGTTAATGAAACGCAAAATGAAATACACCTTAAACATACATAAACAGCATTTGCCAACTTTTTAAACCGTTTCAAGCGAGGAAGTACATGTTTAGCGCAGGATAAATAAATAAGAAAAAATGACATGGCTCTACATCCGGTCGTGATAGTTCCGTAGTTTCGTTTTTGCTCCATGCATCATCACGCGCGCCTATTCCGCTCTACAGTGTTTGGTTGCGTGTTGCGTGGCTCGAAAAACGTTGACTTCACGGGAAACAGCCAGAAAATGCCTCGTGTGTGTAGTGCTGAGGGCTGTATAAATGGCCCAAGGCACTTGCTCAGGGGCAGCGGCAGTGTTTGTGTCTTTTCATGTGGTGCCGCGCGGTGAACCCAGGCTCCCCGGCGTCCGCAATGGCTCAGTGCTCGGCCGATGATAAAACGGCAAAAGAGGCAGAGAAACCGATGGTGTGCTCTTTGCATTTCTCGCCCTTGGGTTATGTATATAATTCTGCCCTCGAAAAGTATCTTGGCGTGCCCCAGAGACAGCCCACTTTCTCGAGCAGCTGTTCCCTCAATGCGGCCTTCATCAAACCCTCTACCGGTGCCCCTGCAGCAGCAAACTGGCGGCTCGGTGAGTGCTGAATGTCATTAAATAAAGCCACGCAATAGCCATACCGAGTACGTGCGCAACTTTCTACGCTTGTTCTGTCGCTTGGCGGACCGGACGCATCGCCTTCCGTCGAGGAAAACGAAGCTCTGCTTTCCGCCGGCGCGGCCGGCGGCTCACCGCCATCGCACGCGGGAACACCTACCGCTGGAGCACGGAGGATCATTTCGCGCTCCGTTTCATTGAATATCGCTGAAATGCAGTCCTGCTTCCCTGGCGACCTCTTCGTTGCAAGGTTCAGCGGTAGCAACGGTATCCATCGCGGCGAACGGAAACGCAGCGGCCATGTAGCCATGATGCAGGCAGCACCGTGGCCGTTTATGCAAGCAGTGACGTATCATGGCGCATTCTGATTCGCTGAGAGCAATGAAATCTGGGACGACACTGCTTCAGCACCAAATCTCGGATGAGAGAAATTGAGGAAGAGATATGTGGTTTTTGTTTACGAATTTTTTCGCTAATAACTCATATTTTTGCACCCAACAAAAACTGCATGCATTCCTGAAGGTCCCTCTTTTATTCCAGCTGAACTTCCTGTTTCTCTTTAGCGTCCCTTTAACCAATAAATAAGAGTCTCAGTGGGCTCATGCAAATTGTGCCATGATTATTATGTTACTTAGTAGAGAAAGCAAGTACATTTTAAATGTTATTTACTGTAAGGCTAGTCTGCTTGTATATTATTTATTTTCTATTTAAATTTTGAGAAATGTGTTTTACTTTAGGGCCATGCAAACTTTACATCTCTCAGTATTCAATTTCGTTATTGCATCAAGCTGCTGGCAGTTTGTGGATTGCGTTAGGAATTTTTTGATCTCAAGGCACACATGGCTGTACAGTTAATAAATGTTTGGCTTCAATAAACAATTCATCTAGAGAAAAATGTTTTTTGTCAACATCAATTTTGAGCTGTTGATTTCGTGAAGGAGTACTGATTTTGTGTGTTAAGCCATGCAATTCAAAAACTGGCATAATGGTTCTGCTAGCAGCTCTAGAATATGTTTTATTACAGGCTATTTCTTAAAGTGTGGTTTTGATCCCTGGGTGACCCAGGTCTGCAATGCAGAAGTGCCTGCATTTAAGTTTGCCCCTGTCATCTTGTATGCAAGGACCATATCAATGTGGCATCAATGGTAATGCTATGAGACTCAACGTAGCTCAGCAGTATTTAAAGAAAAGTCTAGTGCAGTTTTCAACACTACTCAACAAACAGCGTATTTCAGTGGGCTCTCAAGTGATTTCAATAGTGACGTTCAACACTGCTCCAATAACATTTAAATGGTGTTGTAATATTGACTAATGTTGCACGTTGGGCTTGTTGGTATAACATAATGGAGGCAAAAGGCGTAGCGCATCAGAAACAGGACACAAGAGGAAGAACACAGACAACACACACATTTGGCGCTTAACGTGTGTGTTGTGTGTTCTTCCTCTTCTGTCCTGTTTCTGATACGTAGTGCCTATTGCCTCCATCAAGCAATATTGACGTTTAACACTCATCCAATAATACTGCCACCTGTAGGTCGAGGGCAAGAGTGGGTCGAGCCCAAGAGAAGAAGAACGCGCGCCCCTTCACTGCTCGAGCCAGCCCCGACGTTCGCGTCTTCCGAGAGCCAGCTGCTCTACGGGTTATTAAACCTTCAAGACTACTTCCCGAGGCTCGTGACAAACTGCTGGAGGTGCTGGGTAAGCGTCCTCACGGATGTTGCAGACCCCTCCAAGGATCCGCGCTACGAATTCATTGCCTGTCGACACTCCCGTGCATCGGGCCAACCGCAGGATCAGGGGACTGTCCCCAGAAGTCGTCGACGCTACGGTTCCCACCACATCAACCGGTATGACCAGCGCCTCCCTTCAAACCAGCCCAACCGGTACGGGTAGCACGATGTCGAACCGTTACACACTTGAGAGCCCACGGATCCCGAAGACGTTTCATGGCACAGTGTTCGAAGACGTCGAAGACTGGATGGTCGAATACGAGCGCGTGGCCTCCGTGAACGAATGGAACGACACGGAAAAACTCAGGCACGTCTACTTCTACCTGGAGGATGGGGCGCGTACGTGGTTTCAGAACCGCGAGCAGCAACCGACGTCGTGGCGCGAGTTTTGTCGTCAGATTTTGGAGACCTACACCATACCTGATCGCCACGAACGACCGGAACGAGCGATTCAGGCGCGCGTCCAGTTGCCAAACGAAACTGTGACCACGTGCGTCGAAGACATGACGCGCCTCTTCAGACGAGCGGATCCAAGAATGACGGAGGAGAAGAAGTTACGTCATCTGATGCGCGGGGTCAAGGAGCAACTCTTCGCTGGCCTCGTGCGGAGCCCTCCGAAGACGGTCGCGGAGTTCTTGTCCGAGGCCGTGACCATGGAAAAGGTGCTTCTGTATCGGTCGAGCCTGTATGAGCGACAAGCGAACAGCATGTCTGCTGCTGACATTTTCACGGTCATAGGAAGCAACGGTGACTGTCTGCGAGAACTCATCCGCTCTGTAGTGCGTGAAGAGTTGCAAAAGGCCGCCGTAACACCGCGCCCTACGGCAAGCTCCATAGCGAGCATTATCAAAGACGAACTGCACCAGGCGCTCCGTGACACCTTGCCTCCTGATAACGCTGCGGCAGTACCTCCTGAATACCCCCGTGCGACCTACGCGGAAGCGCTGAAGCGCCCTGCTTCCTCTCCGCCGCTGTTCGTTCGTGCTCCTCCTAGGGGGTTAGTTGAGTCGGCGCAGCCGATACCGTACTACGTCGCTGGGTGTACACCACCGCCCGTTGTTCATGCCGCTCCATTTGCCCATCGGTCGGAGCAAGCAGTTCCCTACGTCGACGACAGACGCCCGCCCCCTCGGAAGCCGGATGTATGGCGCACACCCGATCATCGGCCTCTGTGCTTCAACTGCGGTGAAGCTGACCACTTGCACCGCCAGTGCCCATACCAGCGCGTTGGGATTCGCGGCTTTTCCGCATACTCGCCGCCGCCCCGATACGACCAGCGACCCCGGGACATTAAAGACTACCTCTCTCAGCAGCGCTTGCCACCGCCTACCAGGCGGCAGTCACGATCGCCGTCTCCGAGACGATTTTCACCTCCGCCCCAGCGGTATTCTGCCGAGCGGTCGACCAGTCCATGCCGGGAAAGCTAACTGAGGCGATCTTTGGGGGCGAGGTCGCTGGCGGACGAAGCGCTGAAGACCTCCGACGGACGCAGTTACGGAAACATACCGATCCGACATCACCTGCAGCTGAACGGGACGACCGGCTTTCGCTCGATATACCAGTGACTATTGACGGTTATGCCGTTAGTGCTTTAGTGGACACCGGCGCAGACTACACGATACTAAGTGGGAAAATAGCCACGCAGCTGAAGAAAATGATCACGCCCTGGCATAATTCGCAGATTCGGACGCCTGGTGGCCACATCGTTATTCCACTGGGCACCTGCACGACTAGAGTTGAGATTCAAAGATCTACATTCGTAGCGAGCTGCATTGTCTTACGCGAATGCTCCCGCGACGTTACCCTTGGGGTTGACTTCCTGCAGGAGTACGGCGCGATTATCGATCTGCAAGAGCGTCGTATCACTTTTTCTGCCGAACGAGCAATCCACGTGCAAGGCGGCCAACGGCGCGACAATGTACTTCGTGTTTCTGCAGACAGTGTAACGCTTCCTCCCCGAGCCAGTGTTATCGTCGACGTCACATGCTGTGGCTTACGCGATGGCGAAGCGGTGGCCGAAAGTAACTTGGGACACCTACTGAAGCAAGGTGTTTGTGTGGCTCGCAGTGTTATACAGATTCGTGCTGATCATTCGCAATTGCTTGTTACCAACTTTAGCTAGGAGCACCGACACCTGTTCCGCGGCACTTCGTTAGCGTTTGCATACGCAGTAGCAAACGTTAACAACTGTTTCACGTCAGAAGTAGTGGAGATAGCAGACACGTCTCTGGGCCATCTCGACATCAATTCTGAACTGTCCACCGATAGCCAGACAGCACTGCGCAAGCTCTTGCTTGAATTCAGGACCTGGTTCGGACATTCTTCCAAGGTACGCCAGACTTCCATCACTAAACACAGGATCATCATGTACGAAGACGCACGCCCGATACACCAGCAGCCTTACCGCGTGTCGACAAAAGAACGCGAAGCCATACGTACGCAAGTCCGGGAGATGCTTGACGATGGCGTCATCGAACTTTCCAACAGCCCGTGGTCGTCTCCGGTCGTTCATGTCAAAAAGAAAGACGGAACGCTACGCTTCTGTGTCGACTACCGCAAGCTCAACAACGTCACTAAAAAGGACGTGTACCCGCTGCCGCGTATCGACGACTCGTTAAATAGACTACGGCGTGGCCACTATTTTTCATCTCTCGATTTAAAAAGCGGGTACTGGCAAATCGAGGTAGACGAACGCGACCGCGAGAAAACAGGCTTTGTGACTCCAAATGGGCTCTATGAATTTCGAGTGCTTCCTTTTGGCTTGTGTTCAGCCCCGGCTACTTTCCAGCGAATGATGGACACTGTCCTTACTGGACTGAAGTGGCAAGCTTGTCTTGTGTACCTGGATGATGTGGTCATCTTCTCTGAAACGTTCGAGCAGCATCTTCACCGCCTACGGAGTGTGCTAGAAGCCATCCGATCAGCAGACCTCACACTTAAGCCCGAAAAGTGCCACTTTGGTTACGAAGAGCTCAAGTTCCTCGGGCATGTGGTAAGCGCCAAAGGGGTCCGACCGATCCAGACAAGCTTGCCGCTGTGGCCGCGTTTCCAGCTCCTGCCGATAAGAAGGCCGTCCGGCGTTTGCTCGGTTTGTGCGCCTACTATCGCCGGTTTATTAAAGGCTTTTCGAAGATGGCAGAACCCCTGACACGCGTTACAAGAGACGATACACCATTTGTGTGGCATAATGAGCAACAGGCGGCTTTTACTGAATTACGACAGCGCCTTCAGTCAGCACCCGTTCTTGCCCATTTTGACGATGATGCTGATACTGAGGTGCATACCGACGCCAGTAGCATTGGCCTTGGTGCAGTGCTCGTCCAGCTTCAAGATGGAGTAGAAAGAGTTATAGCGTATGCCAGCCGCTCCCTGTCCCGTGCCGAGGCGAATTATTCGACTAAGGAGAAAGAGTGCCTCGCGGTCGTGTGGGCGATCATCAAGTTTCGCCCCTATCTCTATGGTCGTCCCTTCAAAGTAGTGACGGATCACCATTAACTCTGTTGGTTGGCAAGCATGCGCGGCCCTTCAGGACGACTGGCACGGTGGAGCTTGCGGCTACAGGAATTTGAAATCACCATCGTTTATAAGTCTGGCCGTAAGCATGAAGACGCTGACACACTGTCCCGTGCACCCATTGATCCTGCCAGTAAGGAAACAGAGGATGATGACGGCTTCCTGGGCGCCATTAGTTCGTCGGACTTGAGCAGATGGCAGCGTGACGACGCTGAGATTCGACCGATCATCGATCATTTAGAGGGTCGCGACACAACCATACCACGCCATCTGTCCTGCTCGCTGACATCCTTCTGTCTGCGAGATAACGTGCTTTATAAGAAGAATGCTCGTTCGACCAGCCGTGCTTACCTCCTGGTGGTTCCAAGGCACATGCGCGACGACATCCTCTTCGCTTGCCATGACGAACCAACATCTCGTCATTTAGGCTTTTCACGAACACTCGCTAGAGTAAGCGAAATGTACTATTGGCCCGGGCTTTCGGCAAACGTCAAACAGTACGTTAAAGGCGGTCGTGAATGCCAGCGCCGCAAGACACCATCCGTTAAACCGACTGGCTTACTTCAGCCAATTGAAGCACCCCACACGCCTTTCGACCAAGTCGGCATGGACATTCTCGGACCGTTTCCTCTTTCTGCCGACGGCAACAAATGGGTGATCGTCGCGACTGATTATTTAACACGTTATGCTGAGACGCAGGTGATGCCACGAGCAACGGCCTCAGAGGTAGCGCAATTCTTCATGCGCCACGTCGTTATGCGTCACGGTGCTCCCTCCACTGCAATAACTGACAGAGGGACTGCATTCACAGCGCAGCTTATGGACGAGGTTTTTGAAGTGAGCAACACCAGGCATCGCAAGAGAACCGCGTACCATCCGCAGACCAACGGACTTACCGAGCGACTGAATAAGACGGTCACAGACATGCTCGCAGTGTACATCGACGTCCAACGCAAAACATGGGATCGGATCTTGCCTTACGTGACCTTCGCGTATAACACCGCCGTGCAAGAGACGACGCGCTTCACGCCTTTCGCCTTCTCTACGGTCGCGAAGTCCAGCCGATGCTGGACGCTATGCTGCCGTGTCACGACGGTGACCTATTGAGGACTGACGCCGAGGAATTTGCAGAGCGTGCTGAGGAAGCTCGGCAGCTCGCGCGGCTGCATATCGGCCAGCAGCAGCAGGCAGATGCACGACGCTACAACATCCGCCACAGGGACGTGTCCTACAACCCCGGGGACCAAGTTTGGGTGTGGACCCCCGTTCGCCATCGTGGCCGCTGTGAAAAGCTGCTGAGCCGGTATTTCGATCCGTATAAGGTGCTCCGCCGCGTCAGTGACGTAAACTACGAAGTAGTTCCGGACACATCATCGCAGACACGGTGTAGGACACAAAGACAACCGACCTCAGACAAAGTTCATGTGTGCTTGAAGCCGTCCGTACATTGCGCGTCCGTAACTTTTTTGTTTTCGTTCTTTTTCTTTCATTCCCTTTGTTTCTACTTTTCATTTATCTTTGGGAGATTGCTTCTTCGTTCATTGACTGTGCCGGCGTGACGGCTACTTTATGTGTACTTTCGCTTTGCCTGCCTCCTTCTTCGTCTTCTACGCCTATTTTTTAGCATCGAAGCGATGCTTTTGTTCGGAAGGGGGGATATTGCCACCTGTAGGTAGTGGGTCGAGGGCAAGAGTGCGTCGAGCCCAAGAGAAGAAAGAAGAACGCGCGCCCCTTCTTGGCTCGACCCAGCTCTGACGGTCGCGTCTTCCGAGAGCCAGCTGCTCTACGGGTTAATAAACCTTCAAGACTACTTCTCGAGGCTCGTGACAATACTTCAATGGGGTTTCAATATTTGTGTTCAATACTGCTCCAATAATATTTCAATGGGGTTTCAATATTGACATTCAACACAGTTCCAACATTATGTCAATGGGGTTTCAATATTAGCATTCAACATATTTCAACAATGTCTCAACAGGCTTTCAATATTGACATTCAACACATCCTCAACAGTTCTTCAATCTGCTTTCAATATTGGCATTCAACATGGTTTCAACAATCCATCAATGACTTCTCAATTTGAAACGACTCAATGATGTTTCGACAAAATGTCGCGGGCCCATTATCAACACCTGTCACCAATTTCCTCAATAATGTTTCAACAAAGCCTCAATGTACTTTCAATGCTATTTGTTACCATTTACCAATGACTTTTCAACAACAGTTCAACAATTTTTTTGTAAGGGCGTGGGCACAGGTTTACCTAATAAAAAGTCCGTTTCATCATTCACAGTTTTGCGACTGTGCTCTTCAATGCCACTACTACGTGACATCTGGTGGAGGTGATTTTATGTCCTTGTACCGGATCCCCCCCCCCGTCCAACCATGCGCCAAGCCCGCACCGTCCCCAAGACATCGACGCCCACCCGGACCAATGAGCTAGCTGCAGGCTACAAAACTTCCCGCCGGAGTACGAACCCCTACCCAACAAGACCAAGAGGACAAAACTCATGATCTCAGCAGCAGCTACCATGACAGTCCCTTTGCCAATATCTGCAGTCGTGCTGCAACAACCAAGGGAGCCGCTGACTTTCCGTGGTTCGCCATGTGAAGACCCCGAAGCTGGCTGGAGGCATATGACTGGGTCGCTACATTCAATAGGTGGAACTGTGACGAAAAGCTGTGTCATGTCTACTTCGCTCTTGAAGACGGCGCCAGAACCTCGTTCGATAATAGAGAGCGTGCACTAACCTGGGATTTCTTTCGAGCTGCATTTATGGACACCTTCACAAGCGTCTTCCGTAAAGAAATAGCTGAAGCATTGCTGCAGAACCGTGTACAGCTCCTGAGTGAGAGCATCGGTATGTACACCGAGGAAATGACTCGATTTCTTCTGGCCGACCCCGCTATGCACGAAGACAAGAAAGTTCGCTTGCTCATGCGGTGAGTTAAGCAGGAGCTATTCGCCGGACTGATACGGAATGCACCAACGACAGTGCAAGACTTTCTCTCGGAGGTTCCGACGATAGAGAAAACATTGGACATGCGCACCGGCAATACAATCGTCGTTCGACGCCATACTACGGCGACGTCCAATGGCTCTCCTACGACGACCTGCGAGAGACAATCACGGAGATCATGCGCGAAGAGCTGGAAAAGTTGCTACCGTGGTCGCAGCATAAAGTTGCTTCCATCGCCGATATCGTGTGGGAGGAAATCCAGCAATCGCTACGACTTCCCGAACCACCGCAGCTTCAGCCGGAAGCAATGAGCTACGCCGCTGCTGCACGCCAGGCTATTGCTCCTTGGTGCCAGCGCCAGGATCCTACACTGCCGCCATTCCTTCGCAAGCCAACACCACCACCGCTGTCGTCGACGCCTTCGCGCCCAGTCAGCGCTGCGGCCCGATAAAGACTGACCTGCCAACGCGACGTACCAACAGCGGAGCAAGCCGACCCAGCCATGACCCGACGCCACGACTAACCGCAACACCAAACGACGGTCTACAGACCTAGACGTGCTAATTGTTGCTTATAGCGTCACCGCTCTCGTCAACCCTGGAGCCGACTATTCGGTCTTCAGTGGCACGTTCGCCGCCAAGTTGAAGTAGGTGTAAGCGGCCTGGTAAGTGCCGGATATCCAGACAGCGGAAGGCCACCTAATAACGCCGGCTGGAATCTGCAGAGCGCGAGTCACGGTTAACAACCGCACTTACCCGGCGATCTTCGTAATCCTGCAGCACTGCTCCAGGGATGTCATCCTAGGCATGGACTTTCTAAACCAACACGGTGCAGTCATCGACTAAGGTCCAAGTCGATAACGCTTTCAACGCAGAAAGCGATACACCGGATACAAGCTTCAGTTACCATGCCTTGAATGTGCTTGAAGAACAAGTCACCGTTCCGCCTCGCTCCAGCGTGATGATTTCCGTCAGCACCGAAGTGCCTGCGGACATGGAGGGTGTCATCAAGGGCGATCATTACTTACTGCTCGACCGTGTAATTTGCGTCGCTAGAGGCATAGCTGAGCTACGTGGAAGGAAAGCAAGAGCTCACGAACTTCAGCCCCGAATACAATCACATTAACAAAGACACCACGGTCGCCTACATCGACGAAATAATACAAGCCAGCAGTGCTTTCGCCTTCACGGATTCCAGTGCACCTGCAACGACGACTATAGTACCTGAACCAACTTTTGACGTCAATCAAAACCTTCTCAGGAATAAGAAAGAACAACTAAAAGCTCTGCTCCTACAATACAAGGACTGCTTCTTGTCGTCGTCAAAAGTTGTCTTGTCGTCGGACAAAACCGTGTCGCCAAGCACCGCATCATACCCGACGAATATGTCCGCCCACCCCGTCGGAGCCCGTACCGAGTTTCAGCGCGCGAACGCTAAGCCATAAGGCAACAAGTCAACGAAATGCTACGCGGCGACATCATGCAGTCATCCAAGAGTCCGTGGGCGGCCCCCGTGGTGTTAGTGAAGAAGAAGGATGGAACCCTACGTTGCTCCATCGATTATCGTCGCCTCAACAAAATCACGAAGAAGGACGTATACCCTCTCCTATGGATAGACGATGCCTTGGATCCACTCTACAACGCAAAGTATTTTTACTCGATTGACCTCAAAACCAGATACTGGCAAATCAAGGTCGACAAGACAGACCGGGAGAAGACTGCCTTTATAACACCGGACGGAATGTTCGAGTTCAAGGTCGTGCTGTTTGGTCTTTGCTTGGCACCTGCGACTTTCCAAAGAGTCATGGATACAGTACTGGCAGGCTTGAAGTGGCAGATTTGCCTCGTCTACCTGGACGACGTCGTCGTGTTTGCCTCAAGCTTCCAAGAACACCTCCGGCACCTTGAAACAGTTCTTCGACCTATCAAGACCTCCGGACTCACGTTGAAGTCAGAAATGTGCTGCTTCACATATGAGGAACTCTTGTATTTTGGCCACGTCATCAAGAAGTCTGCAGTGTGCCCTGACCCGCAGAAAACTGCAGCCATCACTGACTTTCCTCCGTCCGCCGACAAGAAGGCAGTGCGTAGGTTTCTTGGACTGTGCCTATTACAGGCGCATCGTCAAGGACTTTTCACGGATCGCAGAGCCATTGACGTACCTCACGAAGGCCGACGTCCAGTTCAAGTGGGAAACGCCTCAAGTCGAAGCGTTTAAAGAACTGAAGCGACACCTGCAATCGCCGCAAATACTTGCGCATTTTGACGAAACCGGCGATACCGAAGTTCACACCGACGCAAGCAGCGTAGGACTCGGCGCCGTGCGTTTGCAGAGGACTGCTGGAATAGAAAGGGTTGTAAGTTACGCTAGTCGATCGCTGTCGAAGGGGGAAATAAATTATTCCACATCAGAAAATGAATTCCTCGCCATCATCTGGGCTACATCAAAGTTTCGCCTCTACCTCTATGGCAGGCACTTCAAAGTTGTGAGCGTCCACCACGCCTTGTGCTGGCTAGCTAACTTGAAGGATCCTTCAGGTCGCCTCGCACGATGGCGGCTGAGACTCCAGGCACTCGACATAACCGTCATTTATAGGTCCGGGCGAAAGCGCTCTGACGCCAACTGCTCCTCTCGCGTCCCCTTCGAACCCCCGTCACAGGAGGTCTAGGATTACGACACTTTCTTGGGACCCATCAGTGCCGACGAATCCAACGAACAACAACGAGCTGACTAGGAACTAAGGAACCTTGTAGACTACCTGGAAGTTAAGACCACCGTTGTTTCGAAGGTGTTCAGGCGAGGATTGGCGTCGTTTTTCTTGCAAAACGACATTCTCCTAAAGAAGAACTTCTCGCCAGTCCGAGCCAACTACCTCCTCGTGGTATCCTCAGCACTACGCCCAGAGGTTCTGCAAGCTCTCCATGACGACCCAACAGCTGGACACCTCACTTTTCCCGCATGCTCGCGAGGATACAAGAAAAATACTACTGGCCCCGCCTCACTGCCGAAGTCGCCCATTAGGTAAGGACATGCCGAGACTGTCAGGGACACAAAACACCGCCGACAAGGCCAGCCGGACTTCTACAACCGATCGAACCACCTCGCCGACCTGTCCAGCAGATCGGGATGGACTTATTGGGGCCTTTCCCGACGTCGAGGTCCGGGAATAAATGGGTCGTTGTAGCTACGGACTACCTCACCCGCTATGCCGAAAGAAAAGCCTTGGCCAAAGGCAGTGCCGCCGTGATAGCCAGATTCTTCGTTAAAAACATGCTCCTGTGTCTCGGTGCCCCAGAAGTGGTTATCACCGACATAGGTATGGCGTTTACGGCCGATCTAACTCAAGGCCATCCTGCGATGCAGCCAGACAAGCCATCGCCGGACCACCGCCTACCACCCGCAGACGAATGGCCTCACCGAGCGCCTAAATACGAACATCGCCGACATGCTGGTAATGTACGTCGACGTCGAACACAAAACGTGGGATGCCATCCATCCGTACGTGACCTTCGCATACAACACAGCCGTGAAAGAAACGACGCACATGGCGCCGGAGCCACACATGGTGTACGGAAGGAATCAGGCAACGACGCTTGACGTCATGCTACCGGACGTCACCAACGAAGACAATCTCGACGTTGCCACCTACTTCCAGCGTGCCGAACAAGGGGGACAGCTCACCCGCCTGCTCATCAACAGCCAGCAGAGGATCGATAGCCGGTACTACAATCTTCGACGACGCTACGTCGAGTACCAGCCTGGTGACCGTGTTTGGGTCTGAACTCCGATGCGCTGTTGAGGACTTAGCGAGAAACTGTTACGTCACTATTTCAGACCCTATATGATCATCCGACGTACTGGCGCACTGGACTATGAGGTCGTGCCAAACGGCATTTCGCGATCACAGCTGCGCCGCGCACGACCTGAAGTCATCCACGTGGTGCGTCTTAAGCCTTTCTACGCCCTCTGATGAACTTAGGGACTTTGCTGCTTTACTGTTTTTTTTTCTTTATTACGCGTGGTTTTGTTTCCGCTTTTTAAGGGGCTTTTCACCGGCTTTTCACCGGCTGATAAATGTTAAACGTTATGGCTAGGCACAGGACGTGCCTGTATGTATCAGAAGTTTCTCGAACGTTATCGATGCTTCTATTCGTTGTCTGTTGTCACCGACGCTTATGTAAGCTGATTGTATGAGGGACGCGAATACAATCTTTCTGGAAGACACGCAGGCACCAAGGAATAATCTGGAATTTACCATGACTCATGTGTAAAAGCCGACGCGTTTCGCCGCAGATCAGGTTTTGACGATCGCCGACTGTGTTCGCCGCTATCGTTGTGCTTCGAGTGCAACTTGCTCTTGTGGGCACAGTTTCGTCCAATAAAAAGTTCGTTTCGTCATTCACAGTTTTGCGACTGTTTTCTTCAACGTCACTACTACGTGACGATATTATTGGGTCACAGGGGTATTGTAAGCCTGTCCCTGACCCCCCGTGGGGCTTTGCCTGTATACTTGAAACATGCCTAGGGCTCGAACCCCAGCCGCTCCAGGATCCTTCTACGAGCCTGACTGCCTAGCGGTCTCTGATATTGCGATATTGTCGCCGCTTTATTGAGCTCGTGTAAGGTGTTGGACACCCCTAAGCCCAAGATTTTGTGCGTTGATGTGTTCGGGGGAAGACCGAGAGCCGTCTTGATCCCCTTCCTAATAATGAAGTCGACCTTGTCTTTCTCCGCTTTCGTAAACTGCAGCAAGCGGGCTACATTTACGACCCTGATAATTACGAAGGATTGAAATCACCTTAGGAGGTTCGTCTCCTTCATACCGGCTTGTTTATTCGCTATTCACTTGAGAAATCGGTACACCTGGCTGGTACTCACTTCCAGTTTCTGGATCGTCTCGACCTTTTTCCCGTTCACTGGAATCCTCAAGCCCTAGACGTCCTGTCCGCTTTCCTCTCGCCGCGACTGCGATGGTAGGAAAAGGGCCTCAGACTTCTCCGCCGAGCACCTGAACCTGTCGGGTCCGGATAGTTCTCGATGGCTTTGATTGCCCTCTGCAATGTCTGCTCGATTTGCCCATCGTCTCTGCTCATCCATAGCGGGATATAGTGCGCGTAGAGCGCGTTGTTCAGCCCTTCAATGCCTGCCAGCTTCCCGGGGCGACCCATCATCATAACGTTAAAGAAGATGGGCAAGAAAACTGACCCCTGAGGCGTACCTTTGCTTGCCAGTTTAATGCCTTCCAATGCCTGCCCTCCCAAGCTGGTAGTTGCCCTTCCATTCATAAGAAAATCTTTGACATAACTGTAAGTCATCGCGCCCACATTGAGAGCCCCGAGACACTCCTATATGGTCGACTGCTTCACATTATCGAATGCTTTAAAAACGTCTAATCCCACGACTACGCTGGTGTCCACCGTTTTGTTGTCTATCACCTGTTTTTTTGAGCTGGAGCATGACGTTGCATGCCGAGAGATGATACCTAAAACCAAACATGGCGTCGGGGCATACTCCTTGATCTTCCAGAAACCTATTCAGCCTGCTCTGAATAGAATGTTCAACCGCCGCGGTTGCTTAGTGGCTATGGTGTTGGGCTGCCAAGCACGAGATCGTGGGATCGAATCGCGGCCACGGCGGCCGCATTTTGATGCGGGCGAAATTCGAATAGACCCATGTACTCTGATTTAGGTGCACGTTAAAGAACCCCAGGTGGGCCAAATTTCTGGAGTCCCCCACTACTGCGTGCCTCATAATCAGATCGTGGTTTTGGCACGTTTTTTTTAATTTTGTTTTTAATAACATGTTCCATTAATTTGCACACGCACGAAGTGAAATGGGCCTCAGGTGTTGAAAACGAGGTTTCTTTCCTGGATTTCGAATAAAGACGAGGTTGGCATCCTTCCACGCCGGCGGAAGCTGCCCTTTTCCCAGCAGTCCTATATGTCCCTACATGTACGCTGTCAGAGTTCTGACCGACGCATCGTTCAGATTTCTAAGCATCTTATTACTTATCTTATCCGGCGCTGCAGCCGTCTCCGTCCTCAGACTGTTTATCTCGGCCCTGACCTCACCTACCGTGATCGGGCTGTCAAGATCCGGGTTATCTAAAGACGAATACTCGGGCAGAGACCCAGACCTAGCACAGCTGAGGTATCTCTCTCTGACCTCGGCACTGAGCTCATCTGTCGTTCCTTCGTGTTTGTAAACGAGCTTTTGTGACTGCAGCCTAGCCTCTAGCTTCGATTTTTCCGGGTCTAGCAAGTGCTGTAGCACATTTTAGGTCCCCGCACTGCCAACTTTTCGGTCCATTTGGTCGCAAATGCTCCTCCAGTTTTGTCTGGTAAGGGTCAAAGCGTGTTCTTTTAACTCCTTATTCAACGCAGCCAAGTGCCTGCGGAGATGTCTATCGCCTCTTTTCTGTGGGAGCCTCCAGTCGAGCTCTTGCTTTTTGCGCCACAGGTTAATCAGGTGCCTGTCAACCCTTCCTGGTTACCATCCACCTCGATTTCCTCCGTTGCTTCGCGGACCAATTGAACTACCTTGCTCTATTCATCTATCCATCTGTTCAACATGTACTTCTCCAATTCAAGGAAAAAGTACTGGACCATGTCACAACACATGCAAAATGCATACTCGCACTGGACCTTAAATGAACATTTGACAACGTAGCTCATGAGGCCATCCTAAAAGTCTTATCGCAACTAAATTGCGGTGAATGAATCTACAACTACATTTGAGCATTCTTAACAGACCGCACGGCAACGGTAGGCGTGGATACCCTGAGAACAAAAGAGAAAAGAGTTCCAATAGAGACACTCCTCAGGGATCAGTCTTATCACCTTTTCTCTTCAACGTCTCCATCAAAATCGTCCCAGAGCATGTAGAGAAGATTGTCCGCCTTCCTCGAGTAATGTATGCGGACGACGTTACCATTTCGACTATTCGAGGCTCGGATGGCTCGGCAGGCCGCCCTGCAAGGGGCGGCAAACGTTGTCACCGAATACGCCAAAGAGTGCAGCCTGGAATGCTCCCCATAAAAATCCGAGCTCCTCGTCCTCAAAAGGGAATCCAGAAGAAAATGCACAGGTAGAGAGGCCATATAAATACATCTCAACCAAAAACCTATACCCAGAGTCCAAACACTCCGCACATTAGGTGTCTACTTGCAAGATAGTGGTCACAATAACCACACTATGAACGCACTAAGGCAAACTGCCTATGGGTAGCTCATGAGGCCAGTCGCAGACATGGCATGAAGGAAGAAGACCTACTATGCTTGTGTCAGGTCCTTATCGTCAGTAGGGTCACGTACGCCACACTTTATCTCAGCCTAAAATCAACAGAAAACGTCCAAATAAACGTGTTACTGCGGAAAGCGTACAAAAACAAGCCCTCGGCCTTCCTCCAGACACGGGAACAACGAAACTTCTAGCCCAGTGCATCCACAACACCTTAGAAGAACTAAGTGAGGCACACCGACATGCGCACATCACATGCCCCAATCTCACTAGAAGAGGCAAAGCAACTCTCAGATGGTTGCAATACCCCGTGGCGGCAACCAACACTCAACAAGTACTCCTCATGTTCCGACATGAGCAAGTAATGGTGGCCCCTATTCTGCGTCACATGCACCCGGAATAACACTTGGGTATAGGAGAAAAGCACGCGCGATAACAATAGAAATGAGATACGGCACTCTCTCCACTGCTCGCTGGACAGATGCGGCCATGTACCCGAATGGGGAGGGCATGGTAATTAGTGTGGCTGGACACAGACAGCAGGAACTGCTATCCGCCTCCGTTCGTACGCATTAGGTCGCCGCAGCAGAAGAGGCCGCCATTGCTCTCGCCATCTAGGCATCGGGACAGGATGATGAAATATATATTCTTACAGATTTTCAGTGAGCATGTTGAGCCTACGCGAACGACCATCTGCATAAAGTAGCATGCGATATTCTCAACCGCCTAGACGAAATAGCCCGCGCCACGATAATCTGGACACCGGGATACGAATCCGTCAGCGGAAACCATCGTGCACACATGCAAGGGCTTCTCTATCCTCCCTTTCTTGTTATGCCGTAGGTTTCCCAACGATGTAAACATTAATAACGAGAGGAGGGCAAGCGCACTGTTTAGAATGTGTCTTAAGGTGGTCGCTTGTGCCTGTGAGAACTAAATGCAACTAAACTATCATTATTATACACGTACCCGAATTCACTAAGTATTGTTTGCGAAATGCAATCGGAGTGTTATAATCAAAATTAGTTTCGCATTTACTAAATGTGTCCACGTGTACAGTATCGCAGTCGACCATTCGCCTAATCTGCTGCTAAACCGGCATACACAAGCTAACCAATTCGCGAGGTGCATAAAATACAAGTTTGAAGGTATTTATAGCGGCAATCTCTTTCAATTTGTGTGAAAGGCCTTGTAAGTACGGCAGCACAGCGAGATTCGTTCTCTCCTGATCACAATGGCTTCTGCGTTTCATTTCGTGGTGCTTGCGTTATGACTCTGCCACAGCTGTGATCATAAATGATGGTAGGCTGCTATTTCAAATATATGAGCCAACCTTTTGAAACTGTTTTGCTTTTAACCCATTAGCGGCCACTCTACTAGAACTAGTACACTTGGTTTCGCATCCCTACCCCTTCAACAACTGAATATTTACTTTTGGCTCTTTCCATTTCTGGTACCCAGAGGGCGCACACGCAACAGGCGATGTAAAGCAACAGGTCAAAGAAGCTACGATGCAACAGAGACGGCATCAACAGTACTCTTAGCAGCGTCAAAAATATGGGGTGGGCACATGTGAATTGAAAATTCAACATTTCTGTTCCCCAAAGCTTAACCTTGCGCTGACTAGTCCGCAACTCGATAGGGCACACAGATTGCGTCGTTTTGTTCCAAATAAGTGTCGGCCTATTATAGCAAAGATTACTTTCTTCAAAGACAAGCAAAGCATTCTGGGCTCTGCCCGAAAGCTAAAGAGCTCTACATTTTCAATAAGAGAAGACTTTTCGCTTTCGACACGGCAGGCCAGAAATAAAGTACTGGGATTCGCCAGGGCACAAGCTAAACCTTTTAAGTTATCGGTCGATAAGCTTCGAATCGATGGAGCGATCATATGTTTTCGACTCATCAAATAACTCTGTTGTTTTATCTACACGATAGCTAGGGAATGCGAAAACACCCGCGTACTTAGATTTAGGAACTCGTGAACGAACCCCAGGTGGTCCTAATTTCTGGTGTACCCCACTACGGGCGTGCCTCCTAATCAGATCGTGGTTTTGGCACGAAAAACCCCATAATCTAATCTAATCTAGCTAGGCCGAAGAGGAGAACATGCGCGTTTGAAAACAACCTTCCAAACCTGCCATTGTTCTTTCACTATCCGTATCATTCACTAACATAAAAAGTATTCTGCCTAAGTGTGATTAGGTCTCCTCATTTCTTGATGACAGCCAAACAGACGTCCTAGCATTGACAGAGCCTTGGTTGCACCCCACGGTCAGGAATAATGAATTACTGTTTCATACAGCCTACACCACTTATGGACGTGATCGTACACCGAAAACAGGCAGGGGAGTACTGCTAGCCATTAAAAAAGAAGCCCCATCTCTCAGTATTGGCACAAATTCTAATCAAGAAATAATATGGGCTACTTTCAGGGCTCACGCTGTCAATCTACTAATAGGCATTTGTCATCGTCCACCCGACGCAAGTCATTTGTTAGTAGAGGACATCCGAAACAGTATCTCTGCCGCAACCAAGAGCTGTCGTATATATCACGTTTATCTTTCGGAGATTTTAATTTTCCAAACATTGACTAGAACGTTTTGTCATCGGCCTGCCATACTTCAACAGAATTCGTTAACCTGTCGGTCGATTTTAACTTTTCGCCGGTGGTAAACGAACCTACACGTGGCACTAATATTCTAGATTTAGTGCTAACCGCAGTTCCTGATACGATAGGTCCAATTGAGCGTTATGATGGTTTTAGTGGCCACAGTCTCCTTCAACTCACTATCCTCAAATCGGTACCAAACATAGGATCTATAGCTAATAAGTTCATTCGCAACTACAATAAAGCAGACTATAGCAGCATGAACGAGGAATTGGCGGTGTTTTTCCATCAGTATTTCATACCATCTTTTACGTTGCAGTCTGTGGATTAAAACTGGCTGGCTTTCAAGAATAAGATGTTAGATTTAGTTCACAAGTATGTGCCTCTAATTTCCATCTCACATGATAACAAAGATCCTTGGTTCAACTCGTCACTGCGCAGACTACGAAACAAAAAGAAACGGTTTTATATAGTTGCCATGCGTTCACCCAGCCAGTCTTCCTGGGACAAGTACAAGGCATTCCTAAAAGAATATTCTTCAGCTATACGTGCAGCTAAAGCGAAGTACTCCTCGTGTGACCTTAGCTCCCTTTTACACTGAAACTCAAGAAAGTTTTGGAAAACCATATTGCCTGATAGTACACCGCAACAAATTTGTATCTTCAGTGATAAGAAGATTCCTTTAAAGGACGAGCAGTGCTCTTCTGAGTTCAACAAATTTTTTGAACAGTATTCACGAAGGAAGATTGTCTCAACGGGCCCTTGGCTCCGGAACTAGATTATCCATATATGGAACCCATAACGGACTCTGCAGAAGGCATTGCATGTGTTGTAAATAACCTCAAACTATTTACGTCAGCCGGTATAGATTATCTGAACGCTAAAATATTACAAAATACCCTACCCTATCTAGTGAAATTTTGCGCTACAAATTTAGGCAATAATTTTCGACCGGTCAATCACCTAAAGACTGGAAGGTGGCTAAGGTAATTACAGTATTCAAAGCAGGAAGCACAAATGTACCAGATAACTACGGCCCTATTTCCTTAACACGCATTTCATATAACTTGCTGGAACATATAATCGCATCGCACGTCTACAGTCACCTGGAGTCTAATGATTTCTTTTTCATTAATCAACATGGCTTTAGAAAAAATCCTTCCTGTGATACTCACTTGCTTGAGTTTACAACCGAATTGCACTTTAACATGGAGAATAACTTACAAACTGACAACATTTTACTTGATTTTTCCAAAGCTTTTGACCGTGTTGCTCATTGGAGGCTGTTTTGAAAATGAAATTCCCTTGGCCTTGACCCTGATAGCATATCTTGGATTTCAAATTTTTTATCATTTCGTCAACAATTTACAGTTATTAATAGCCATGCGTTTTCTCTGGCGGATGTAACTTCAGGAGTTCCTCAGAGCAGGGTCCTAGGCACTCTGCCTTTGGTAATTTACATAAATAACCTGCCTAATAACATTTCTGCAAGTATAAGACTATGCGCTGATGATTGTATTGTTTACCGAAAAATAAGTTCTCCAGATGATCACGTTATTCTGCAAAATGACATTAACCTAATAAGTGTGTGGTGTAGTAAATGGCAAATGGTTCTAAACTCGGGCAAATGCAAACTGGTTTCTTTCAGTCTCAAAAATTTCCACTCAGATTTTTTCTACTATATTAACAACTCTGCCATAAATCGTGTTCAGTCATACATTTGTATGACTGAATCTAGGGAAACACCTGATTCAAAACCTTTCATGGTACCCCCACATTACTGCTATCTGCGCTAAGCGTCCAAAACACTTGGCTACAGTCCACGCAACCTGCGTAAAACGCCACCAAACATTTGCAAGTTGGCGTACCCAACGCTCATTCGCCCACAGTTGCAATTCTCGTCATCGATCTCGTCCCCCCACCAAGATTGCTTGATCTCTAACTTAGAACGCGTACAAAACCGGGCTGCCCGGTTCATTTCTGAAGATTATGACCGCAAGTCTAGCATAACGAAAATTAAACTTGAGAATTCACTGCACCCTCTTCAAATTCGTCGTTCCGCTTCCATTTTATGCTTGCTTCATGGATACATTAACCACACCAGGCCACCTGTCTTACTCTTGGAAACTCCAATGCGCATGTCTTGACGACTCTATAATCACCTTAGCATCAAGCCTATTTTTGGTAAAACACAATCGTTTAATTCACCAGCGCTGCCGCGTGCCATTTAATTTTGGAACGATCTTCCTGACGATATCTCCTCCATTACAGATCGCCGAGCATTCCATAGCCGTCTGCATGAACATTTCGCGCCTGTGTTCTAACTCTATACTTGTCGGATACCATATTTACTTGTTTCGGACATGTTCTCGCCTGTTTTTCTTTTTCCTTGTTGAATTTTTTTGATGTTAAGCATTGTATAACTTGTTTTAATCTATCTATCTGTATTCTCGTTTGAGAATGAGCATTGTGATTCTAATAAGCACTTTTATTGCACACTTTAGCTCATGTTCCTATTTTTCGCGTGTTATGATGCCTTGTAATTCCACGGTCACTTTGCTATTTACCGCGCATATTATTGCGATAGCAATTATATGGACACTCAAAAGCAGATTTCTGCCGTCGCCATCGCCGTCGCCGTGAGGTTCCGTATGATGTCAATGGAGATGAAATCGTCGCCGCGCGCCGAACGCTGTATGTGCGAGTGAAAGGGCGCGAGGGGCGCGCGCTTTCACGGGGAGTGAACGCACGGCGGAGAACAAACGCGCGTTCTGCGCCGTGTTTGCTTAAGGGCTGCAGAAGTAGGCGTCTCTTTCCTCCTTTACAATCACCATATATGTAGAGCAAACGCGCCTTCTTCCGACGCGCGAGAGGCCGTGGGGGAGGGGGAGGGAAGGGAGGCGACGTTTAGCTGCGGCACGCAGTGCCTATTTATATCAGAGGCTCCGGCAACAGTCACCAACGCCGCACGCATTTTGAGCGAACGCGGGCAAAACGCCGATGGCGTCGACAACAATTCTGCGTGTTGCCGATGCTGCTGCATGTCCAAGTTTATACAGCTGATAAAGCTAATATCATTACTCCGTATAGCTCTCTACAAATTTGCTATCGCAATTGATGCTTCGCCTTTCAGGTAAAACTGCGACAACTTTTTATGTCATTTTTTACAGTATTTGTCACCACAAATGTTATGTTATAATTAACCATGTAAAGCCCCCCTTAAACTATGCTCCGATGAGGAGCCTGTAAGGTACTGTGAATAAATAAATATAATAAATAAATAAATAAATAAATAAATAACAGAGGACAGAATCTACTGTTTCATCCATACATAAAAATTTGGCGCCAATTTCAGGAAATCCGCGAACGCGTGACAATTTAGGATGTGCATCGCTTTTTATTTATTTCTGCTCGCCTGCTTTATACAATTGTGTTGCGCTTTTAAAGGCAATTAGCGCATATGTTGAGCGTGTAAGAAGTGAAACATCGAATCTGCGGCTTCATTTCAAAGAACGGAACGCGCATTCAAAGTTTGGTTTACTTGATACAGTACAGTCGCCGTTAGCAGTTCGGCGCTTTTATTTTTAGCTTTTTACTTTAGCTTTTATTTTTTATCGGCGCTTTTATATTTAACTTTGTTCCAGCATGGTTACAGTTTTTCTATGAAAGAAGTCGTTCTTTCCCTTGCTCGATGCTGTGGATGCAGTTGAAAGTTAAGTAAACATAGAATAGGACATTGGTATTGCGAATGTGCTGGACGAGCCGGCCGTACCTTCGCCATTGAAACCCCATGCGCCCAGTGTACTAGATGAAGTGCATCGATGTCACTTGAGAATCAATAAATATTGCGCCATAACTTTTTGAAGTTGTGACATTTGGGTTAATGTTTGACTATTCACAAACTTTGAGCAAAATTCCACACGCAGTTTTATCATGGATCCTAATGGGTTAATGCGTACGATTCTATTCTAGCGCACTCAATAAGGACAATTTAGCAATACCACGCCTAACAAGCTTTCAGTTAAAGAACCCTTATGATAGGATCCGTGGAGAACAGACGTGTTTCACATAGGCTCCCGCTTTTCGTGCTTCTCATCCCGGAACAAAACCAGTGACCTTATTTCAAGATATCAAGTCGACCGCACACGCACCCGGTTAAGACTAACGCCAAAGAGCTCCCCCAATCCTATCGGAGAAAACGCCTCTGCGGGTAACGCCACGTAAGCACGAGCGTACGAGCGCTGGCCCACGGCGCGGCGAAGAGCCCCCACGATGAACCGAGAGGCAGCTGCAGCAAGCGAAATGTCAAAGACGCAGAAAGAAGAGGAATCAAATGCAATGCAAACGGATACTACGATGAGCCAAGAGGGTGCTGCAGCAAGCGATATGTCAGAGAACCAGAAAAAAGAGGAGGCAAATGCAATGCAAACGGACCGGAGGGAAGAAAACGCCGGAAGATATCTGGAACTATGACGCAGAAAGCGGCAGAACAATCGAAGCGGAAAGCGCCTGGCTCACGAGTAGCAAAAAGGGCAAGAAGGACACCACGAATATAAAGACGCCGGCAACAAAACCAACTAATGAGCAGACATCCAATCCAGCCCCGACACAGCAAGAACGCAGACCCAGGATGCCGCTCCTGCCACTAGACCACTTTAAGATCATCTAACACCCGCAAGCAGGTCTCGACCTCGCCAAATGGAGAATTGTTGCAGTTATGCACGCCATCGGCCGAGCGAGTGGACTATCACAGCAAGACTCCAATGACAAAGTACGCGTACAAGTACAGAGAATCGAAAATTTATTGATCGGAAGCACGGCCGACAAGTAAGACGCCAAGATGATGGTCAGCATCAACAAAAGACAGCTTGAAGGCTCTTATCACAACGTCAAAGGCGACATACGAACCCCTGATGACGTCTCCAGAGGCGTCACCAATGGCCTCGTACCCGGAACGAGCACCGCAGAACTCATGGCAGGAATACGAGCACCGGCAAGGTACACCGTTCTTCACGCCCGAATGATGGGTCAGTCGACCACGGCAGTCGTATTCTTCGAAGGACCGCATGTTCCCTACTATATCATCTTCCATAGCGTTGACTTCCGCTGCAGACCATATCGAAAGTCAGTGCAGTACTGCCGCACCTGTGGCACAACGGGACACCGTCAAGACGTCTGTCCGAGGCCGTTCCCGGATTTCTGCTACAAATGCGGCAAAACCGGACAACCACAAAAGCACGATTGCAAACCAAACTGCAAGCTCTGCGGAGAAGGACACGAAACTACAAGCACAGAGTGCAAGAAGAGACTGAAGCAAAACCCACCACTCTGCAATATACGGAAAAGTGCCTCAACAGGCTCCAAGAAAGATAGCCCCAAGCGTAGCCCCCAGGGTCGTGCGGAGCATTAAAGTCTCCCGCTACCCCAATGGGGGCTATAATTGAAGCGAACGCCTGCCGGTTGTCCGACGGCGAGCCGTAGATATTCACGATGAAAACGCTGTTTTTGAGCCAGCTGTTGGGGATGATTTGGACCATAATCACCTCCGCCCTGGTTTTGTCCACTTGTAATATGTGTTCTTGCCTTGTCCTATGCCAAGCTTTCTTTTTACTGATTTCATGCTCCGTCCATATTTTACGGCTTCCTCAATCTTTCCCACGCTATGATTTCGAATATCCCTTACTTTCTTCTTGTTGATAAGTTTTGACAGTTCAGCGAATTCTATCTGATATCTTGAGTTGGACGCTTTCATGTTTTGCCGTTTTTTATTAGGTCCTTTGTTTCTTGGGAGAGCTTACCTACTGGTTGCCTTGGTGCCTTACCTCCCACCTCAATTGCTGCTTCTGAGACCAACCTAGTTAAGGTTTCATTCATTACCTCTATGTTATCTTCTTCTTCCTGTTCTAAAGCTGCATATTTGTTTGCGAGCGCCAGCCTGAACTGGTCTGCTTTTACCCTTACTGCGTAAAGGTTGGCCTGTTTCTTCTTCACTAATTTCACACTCTCTCTCTTCAAATTGAGAGAAACGTTAGACCTCACTACCCTATGGTCACTGCACTTTACCTTACCTAACACTTCTACATTCTGCACTATGCTTGGATCGGCAGAGAGTATGAAATCCATTTTATTCCTTGTTTCTCCATTAGGGCTTTTCCAGGTCCACTTACTGTTGCTGCGTTTACTGAAGAATGCATTCATTATTCGGAGCCTATTCCTTTCCGCGAATTCTACCAACATCTCTCCTCTTGCATTCCTATAATAAATGCCGTAGTTGCCAATTGCTTGCTCATCAACCTGCTTTTTCCCCACTTTTGCATTTAAGTCGCCCAAGACTATAGTATACTGAGCTTGGACCTTTCTCATTGCTAAGTCAACATCTTGATAAAACTGTTGTATTTCTTCATCATCGTGACTGGAGGTTGGGGCGTATACTTGTACTACGTTCATTTTGTACCTCCTATTCAGCTTTATTACGACAACTGCTACCCGTTCATTAATGCTGTAGAATTCATCAATGTTGCCCGCTATGTTGTTATGGATTAGAAATCGTACCCCGGATTCTCTCTTATATGGAAGACCTTTGTAGCAGAGGACGTGGCCGTTAGTCAGCACTGTGTAAGCCTCACCAGTTCTTCTAACCTCACTAAGGCCATTAATATACTGAAAGATAAGCATGGTAATATCATCAGCAATTTTGATGACATAGTTAAAGCAGCGGAATAATTCTATACTCATCTGTACAGTGCTCAAAACAGCCAAGCTTCTTTCATTCGAAATTTTGATGAACCGGATAGAGAGGCTTCTTCTATAACTACGATGAAGTTAGAAGGACCTTGAAAGACATGACCAGGGGAAAAGCTGCTGGAGAAGATGGAATAACAGTACATTTAATCAAAGATGGAGGAGATATCATGCTTGAAAAGCTTGCGGCTATTTATACGCAATGCCTCACAACTTCGAGTGTACCAGAGAGCTGGTAGAACGTCAACATTATACTTATCCATAAGAAGGGAGACATTCAAGAATTGAAGAATTACGAGACCCATTAGCTTGCTTTCAGTATTGTATAAAATATTCACCAAGATAATTTCCAATAGAATCAGGGCAACACCTGACTTCAGCCAACCAAGAGAACAGGCTGGCTTCAGAAAAGGATATTCTACAATGGATCATATCCATGTCATCAATCAGGTAATCGAGAAATCTGCGGAGTACAATCAACCTCTCTATATGGATTTCATAGATTATGAAAAGGCATTTGATTCAGTAGGGGCATTGCGTAATCAAGGAGTACAGGAGGCATACGTGAATATCTTAGCAAACATCTACAAGGATTCCACAGCTACCTTGGTTCTCCACAAGAAAAGTAGAAATATACCTATCAAGAAAGGGGTCAGGCATGGAGACAAAATCTCTCCAATGTTATTCACTGCAGGCTTAGAAGAAGTGTTCAAGCTCTTAGACTGGGAAGGCTTAGGAGTGAGGATCAACGGCAAATATCTAAGCAACCTTCGGTTTGCAGATGACATTGTCTTATTCAGGAACAATGGAGACGAATTGCAACAAATGATTGAGGACCTTAATCGAGAAAGTGTAAGAATTGGGTTGAAGATGAATATGCAGAAGACAAAGATAATGTTCAATAGCCTGGCCGAGGAACAAGAATTCAGGATCGCCAGTCAGCCTCTATAGTCTGTAAAGGAGTACTTTTATCTAGGTCAGTTACTCACAGGGGACCCTGATCATGAGAAATAAATTTGCAGAAGAAAAAAAATGGGTTGGAGTGCATACGGCAGGCATTGCCAAATACTGACTGGGAGCTTACCAATGTCGTTGAAAAGAAAAGTGTACAATCATTGCATTCTACCGGTGCTAACATATGGGACAGAAACTTGGAGGTTAACAAAGAAGCTCGAGAACAAGTTAAGGACCTCACAAAGAGCGATGTAACGAAAAATCTTAGGAGTAACGTTAAGAGACAGGAAGAGAGCGGTGTGGATGAGAGAACAAACGGGGATAGCCGATATTCTAGTTGGCATTAACCCGAAGAAATGGAGCTGAGAGGCCAGGTAAGGCCTAGGATGGATAACCGGTGGACCATTAGGGTTACAGAATGGATACCAAGAGAAGGGAAGCGCAGTCGAGGACGGCAGAAGACCAGGGGGGATGATGAAGTTAGGAAATTTGCAAGACGCCATGCTCCTGATCCAACGAGAAGTCCTCGACCCACCGGGCGGGACTCCGAAGAACGACAACCGAGCGATCTTGGGCCTGGACCTGCAGAGCGCCTTCGACAACGTCAGGCACTCGGCGGTCCTGGCTCAGGTGTCCCGCCTGGGGCTGGGCGCAAGATCATACATCTACATCGGAGCCTTCCTCTCTCGCCGCACGGCCAGGCTGGAGGTGGGAGGAACGAAGCTCGAAGAACGAGAGCTGGGCAGTGTCGGGACCCCACAGGGCTCGGTCATCTCCCCGTTCCTGTTTAACATCGTCATGATCGAGGTGGCCAAACGCCTGGAGGCGCTGGGCCCGGGGATCCGACAGTGCCTCTACGCCGACGACGTAACCATCTGGGCCACGGGTGGAAATGACGGAGACATCGAAGCGGGCCTGCAGGCGGCGGTGGACGCCGTGGAGTCTGCGCTCTCGGGCACGGGCTTGCGGTGTTCGCCGCAAAAATCACAGCTACTCATCCTGCCTCCACCTGGGAGGCACAGAGAGAAGGCAAGCCAAGAGGCAGCCGAGAACATCATCGTGCGCACCAGTGACGGTGTGCCGATCCCGCACGTCCCGGGGCTCCGAGTCCTGGGGATGTTCGTGGACGGCACCCAGACCAACGCCACGGCGATCAAGAACATCACAACCAAGATTTGCATCGCGGCGCGCCTGGTCAAGCGAGTATCGTCCCGCTACCGGGGCATGAACGAGAGGGGGCTCCTGCGTCTGCTGCAGGCTTTCGTTATAAGCCACGCGGCATATGCGGGGGCCTTCCACCGCTGGACCGGCGCGGAACGAGCCAAGATCCACGCCGCCATCCGGAAGGCCTACGCGGGGGCTCTCGGGCTCCTACCAGGCACAGAGAGAACAGCCTTGCTGTCTCTGGGAGCACACAACACGCTCTCGGAGATCAGCGAGGCCCAGAGAGCTTCGCAGCTGAGCCGCCTGAGCAGCACAGCCGCGGGCAGATTACTCGATCGGGTGGGATTACTACCTCCAGGAGAACGCCCGGGAGCAGGACCGGACGGGGAGCCAGAAGAACAAGTCCCCCTGAGCGACGAGGCAGCGAGGAAGATCATCGTCTACCCGCTGCCAAAGAACACGAACCCAAGAAGGGATGCGGGCAGGCGAGCGGCGAGAGCAGCGGCGCTGGCCCGGCAACATCAGAGAGACGAGGACGCAGTCTACGTGGACGCCGCAAGGTATCCGGGAAGACGCAACGCCTTCGCAGCGGTGGTGGTCAGCGCTACTACCGGTAAACTACTAACGGCATGCACCGTGCGCGCCCGAACAGCCGGCCAGGCAGAGGAGGTGGCGATAGCCCTGGCCACAGGTTGGCCGGGCACGCGCACGGTGCTAAGCGACTCGAAGCAGGCAATCAAGAATTTTGCCCGAGGCGTGGTCTGGCGGGGCACGGAGCGGCTAGTGAGGTCCATCGTGGCTTCGCGGGCTGCTTGCGGTGCCGCTGCAGGGCCAACCATCGCTCTCAAATGGTTCCCAGCCCACATAGGACGACAACTGGCTCCCGATATCGAGAACCGCAACGAGGAGGCGGACGCTGTGGCCCGTGATCTCATCACGTGCCGGACCGCGGCAGCCCGACCCCCCCGAAACCAGCGGTGAAGAACGTGAAGAAGACCTCGACCCCCTCACCGACTACGGAGGGATCCTGGCGGCATACAGAGAGGCCAGGAGAGCCTTTCCGCCCCCGCATCATGAACTGTCACGTGCGGAAGCAGTGCAGCTCCGACAATTGCAAACAGAATGCGTGCTAACGCCAGCATTGGCCCGGCACGTATGCCCCGACATGTTTGTGGACGCAAAGTGTAGCGTGTGCGAACGTGAACTAGCCACCCTCCGCCACATCATGTGGGGCGGGTGTAACAGTGCTGTGCACAACGGGAACGGGCAGTGCCAGGACGCCACGTATCCCAAAGAGGTGGGAGCTTGGATACGCTCCGAAGACTCAACGACACAACGAAGGGCCATCCAGCGGCTTGAGGAGGCTCTGGCAAAGCAGAAGAGAAAGGGAGCCGACGCCCCGGACGACGGGAGCGGAGGAGCCCGAGTATCCAATGCCTAGCCGGAGCACAACGTCCTCAGGATCTAGGCCCTGGGACTATAGGACTCTATTAGCCTTAGTCCTCAGATAGGGAACACCCGCGCCCTGCGTGGCCGGTGACTTCCTGCACGCCGGATGCGTAAATAAATGTTGTTTCTCTCTCTCTCTCCACGACTCGCATGACTCCTTTACAGGTGTTATCGGGGCCGCCATATATGTCGCCTCCTTGTATGATGCTTCGCTCAGTCGAATCTGTTGGATCCTTGCGTAGGCGCTTGAATTCTTCTTCACCGGAGTGGAAATGACAAGAATGTTCTGGGCAACGTTATCGCAAACGATGTCACCCTCGGTCTCTGCCGGGGCTAAAGTAGCCGCCATGGCAAAAGCTTGTGCGAGCCTAATATGGCTTGTTTTTCTGATGTCAAGTCCGTCCCTCCGCCTGACGATAATTCGTATGTGGTCTCTCGGTAGATGGCGGAGCTTCCATGTGGCTGCAAGGCGCTTCATCGCACATTGCGGGGCTGCCGTGCGGCGGCCTCCCGTCGAGCCCACGTGCGATGCGTCGCCCGCCGAAGCTGGCGTTTCTACACGTGCTTTATTGCTCCTGCCCAGCGCTGTCGTCCAACCAGGGCGATTCGCTTCTTCGCGAGAGATTTCCTCTCTCTCCACCATCTCTACTTCAGGCATGTTGCCGCTCTTCGTCGAGGTAGGCCTAAGCCTACCCACGCCTCACTGGCGTGGTCCACACGAAAAGTTTCAATAATTTGGCAGAACGACCACTCACCGAAAAAGGTTCGGTATCGACGTGATCACCAGAATATACTGCGTCGAATGATGCATAGCTTGGCCACGAATGCTGGGAGAAAGGAGAACTGCCTGCTGTATGGAAGCACTCGGAGATCATATTTATATACCCAAGCCCAACAAACCTCTCAGCTTCGAGAACCTACGCCCCATCTCTCTCACCTCGTGCTTGGGAAAGCTCATCGAAGATCTGGTGCATGACTGCATTACCCAGTATCTCGAAGATAACGGCCACCTACCGGACACCATATTCGGCTTCAGGCAGCACCTTTCAAAGGAGGATGTACTCTTACGACTGAGAGGACCTTCTCGATCACCTTAACAATCGAAGCAAGTACTGCATACTGGCAGTACACGTCAAGGGAGCCTTTGATATCGTCAGCCACTACGCGATCCTCAACAACCTCGAAGGCACCGGCTTCGGTACTAGGACTTACGCGTACGTCAGAAACTTTCTGACCGACCGCATGGCAGCCGTCGGGATCTGTAAAATCCTCAGCGAAAGCTTCCAACTTCCAAACAGCGGCACCCCGCAAGGGTCGGTCATCTCACCGCTACTCTTCAACGTGGCTATGATCAAGTTACCCAAACTCCACGAGACCATACCAGATCTGCGTCACGCGATGTACGCTGATGACATCACGCTCTGGACCAGAGCTCTGAACATTGGAAGGCAACAAAGCGCCCTACAAGAAGCCGTAAACACCATCGAAAGCTATCTAAAAAATGTGTCCTCCGTTGCGCCCCCGAGAAGTGTGAGCATCTGGTCCTGAAAGCAAGAACGAGAGGCAGGCCACCCAGCTACGAAGAGCCCGACCCCTTCGTCACCCTCAATGGGACACCTATCCCGAAAGTCGATGCGCTACGAATACTCGGACACATTCACAAGGACGGATCCGAAGCGGCTAGCCTACCAAGACTACAACGCACCCTTATGCAGCTCACGCACTCGTCAAAGCCAATAAGCGGCCTCAAGGAGCAAGACACGCTAAGAATATTACAAGCACTGCTCACCAGCCGCATCACCTACTGCATACCGTACCTGGCTTTAAAGAAAGCAGAAATAGAAAAGATCAACATCACGATATGGAAGGCAATCAAAGTCGCCCTGGGACTCTCCCTCCTCCATGGCCTCTACTACACTTCTCCTTAAACTGGGCGTCCACAACACGTGGCAAGAGCTCGCCGAAGCGCACAAGAGCAGCCAACTGGAACGACTCAAGCTCACACCCACCGGGAGATCAGTACTCCGACACCTGAACTACAGCGAGACGCACGTCGGAGACACGGACAAGAAAGAACGAATCCCACCGAATCTTCGATAGTCCCTCTGCATTGCACCCATCCAGCGCAACATGCATCCCATATACCACAAGAGTAGAAGGCAAGTTAAAGCCAACGCCATGAAACGAAGATTCAAGGATGACCCGGACGCCCGCTACACCAACGCGGCCAAGTATCCGCATCGAAACGTGTACGCTCTCAGCGTCGTAGACTCCCGAGGCCGCGAGTTAGTATCGGCAACCGTCAAGGCACGCAACCCGGAAACGGCGGAAGAAGCGGCAATCGCTCTCGCCACCACCAGATGCACAGACGCAGCAGTCATTTTCACCGACTCTCAGGCCGCCTGTAGAAACTTCTCGAGGGGCCGCATCTAAAGGTAATAAATCTAAGGTACTCAAACGACGTCGCACTCCGCGCCCATACACCTGCGTAACGTGGGTACCTGGACACGAGGGACTACAGGGAACGAAGCGGCCCACACCGCTACCCGCGAGCACGTCAACCGGGCACCCCTCCCACCACACGCTCTCCGAGCCACGGGAGAAGAGGCGGAAGCCGTACCCAACAACTATTCGGCGATATTGCAACACTACCGGCTCGAGCGCCGCGTGTACCCTCCACCGCACGCAAACCTCGGCAAAAGAAGGCGTGGTCCTCAAACGCCTACAAACCAATACGGAACTAATGCACCGCCTCTACCCGACGCTCCACGGCTACCTCTGCCCACTCTGCAACGTTCCGGACACCCTGGCACACTTGCTCCTGGAATGCCCGTGACTTGAAGACAGCAAAATTTAGCCGGAAATGGACTCGAACCGAGCACCACAAGCAAACGAAGACCACCTAGTCGAAACGTGGGAGGCCAAGCTCGCCTTCGGGGACCTGAAAGACCAACGACAACTCGTCGCCAGCGCCAAGAGGGCAGTCGAAGCCAGAGGGTTCCTGGGCTAAGGAACCTTCCCACCTCAGGGTGATACCGGGTCTCGCTCGGGACACTGTTTTAACAATAAACATTTCTTTCTCTCTCTCTTTCTCTCTCTGTAAAGGAAGCGTGTCCACGTTAAAGCAAATTGCTGTCATCTTGCGCATGCTCCTTTTGATTCTGGGGGACGTTGTTCTCGCGAAATAAACTCGGTTGTTAGTCCAGTACCCTTCCTGTTGCTTTTAAAGGGCCTCTAAACAACCTCAGATATTTGTTTAACATTTCAAGTAAACACGCGCATCGAGTTCAGAATGCCGTGACGATCAACGATGCCAAATGCTGCAGTGCTACGCGCCGCGGGCGCGCCACGAAATAATAAAAAAGCAGGTATGCGCGCCCCCTGCTCTTCCTTGTCCTGTTTGCTCGCTTGTGCGCCTTTGCGAAGCGGTAATTACAGCCCGCAACGCATGTGCCAAATCGCTCGCGCTCCAACACAGTCGTGCTTAGCGGTCTCATTAGCTGCGCGAACAGAGTGCGACAGTGTTGGAATTTCGAGACGAGCGCGCAACACAGGGTCTATAGCGGCACGCTTCGCATGAACACGAGCCGGCACCGCAGCAACAGCGGGTAGCCGAGAAGCGCCGAGTCCACGTCCCCGTTACCGGCACGGTAACTCGCCGCCTGCCGTTTGCCATAGGCGCCGACTACTGGGGGGCTCCGGTGCTCGAAGCCCCTACGGACTTTTCCTGGGGGGGGGGGGGGGGGGGGCGGCTCAGCCTCCCCCCCCCCCCCGGCTCCTCAAACATGTCAGTACCAGAGTCCTGTTAGCCAAACCGTTTATGGTTTCTTTTGAGGTGCCTCTACATTTTCCCTTAAAATGTTACTGGAGGCTAAAAGCTAACGGCATCATTGTTGACGCGGACGTGCACGGCTTTTATTCATAATTTCGCTGTATTTCTGAAAATCCTGCCAATAGGAAAACAAGCGCATTAGAAGCACCAACGGCGGCTAACTCATCCGTATTTTGTCAATTCAACATGTTATTTTAATTTCCCGTGTGAACACCATGCACACATTATATTTCAATGTGTACACAGGACAACATTTATGATATTTTGAAAGAGAAAGAGGTAGCCAACTGACAATTATTTATAAAGATATGGATAGCATATGTCTAGAGAATGAATACGTTCCCACAGCATTGCCGCTATCACCTGCCCGACACTATTTCTTCAAATTGTTATAGACTACCTGTCGCGGAATTAACATGTGGTTACCTTTGTCAAAAATGTTTTCCTTTGTATATCCACCCCTTATGTAACACCACCCAGGGTTCTTGAGGTAATGAAATGAAATGTTGCTGTATGTTCATTTCGCTACAAATTGCTTTGCACACTTTTTGACCCTGAAAGAGACCTACAGACTTCAGTGACCCCTTCGGCAGAGTTTTTATCAATGGTGTGTCAAATGCACGTCAATGATATGTGTCTCAGCATTGCTTCTCTTTCCAGTAGGTCATGCTAGCGACTCATGAAAAAAAAACACTTTTTCATGAGTCTTTTTTTTCACAATTCTTTTCACAATTTACAGCATATATTGGAGATGGAAACATCGCAACGTGCATGCAGAGGTCATAAATATATATAATTAATTTAGTAACTGGAGTGCGGCCAATCCGGATTCACTCGAAATCCTAATCAATAGCAGTCATGCACAGCATAGCTTCTACTAAGACTCAGAAAAAAAAGAGGCTGCAGTTTTTGCCGGAAAGGCGAAGCAGTAATAATGATAGCGAAGCATATGACAATTACGGTGAAAAGATTCTTCCCGTATAAATCAGTGTAAAAGCCGCACCCCCAACTTGAAAGCAAATATTTTTTTTAAATCCAACCGAGAAGCAATCGCGTTCAGCGCGATTTAGATCACGCTCCACTGCAAATTTTCTCGCGCAGCGTACTTTCGCGCGTCGCAACTATAAAGAAAGTCGGTTATAACTTAAGAAGGCAGGAGAGGCACCCAGCCCTGATCACTGAAGCGCAGCAGCCTATTGCTACCGCGATTAAAGAAATAGTCCCCCTGACGCGACTCGGCCCAGCAGGAAGCGCGGGCCGCCATGTCCTCCGTCGGCGAGGTCACTGGCCGTGCGGCTCATGACGTCAGTCTTGGTGGATGCTCGTGTGCATCCGCCTTTGAGGGGCAAATGCAGCTGCCTTCTAAAGTTTTACAGTACTATAGAGGGCGAGAGGAGGCGATCGCGGAGCTTTACGGCTGATTTCATACTCGTAGTTGGAAAAATTAGATAAAATGGCCTGGTCCCTTGTAAGGCTCGTCAATATTGCGGCAAGAAAGTGCGGCCCTCACACGAGTCTGTACGTTGGTTATATCGCCCATATAAATTATAGTAACATTTACTCACTAATTAAAATAACAAACATCGTACAATGCACGCACCATGTGAGCCTGTAAATATCTCGCTGGAAGACCACGAGCAGTCGCTATCACAACGCTGGCATTATGATGTACGCCGGCAGCGGGGGCCAATGGTTCGTACAGGCGTGCGATTCACCGTGACTCCGAAAATTAGATTCATCATCATCATCTCCATATTTTTATGTCCACCACAGGACGTCTTTTGTCAGTGATCCCCAATTACCGCTGTTTCTTAACTTAGGCTATGCGATCTGCAACACTTGGGGCGCGGAAAAACAGCCTCAGAAAGAAGACAGCGCGCATGAAGTTAGCAGCTATCCATGCTCGCCCTTGATCATTGCACCCCCGAATGATTACCAACAATTGGATACGGCACGCGGGTCACGTAAGCGTCAACCGCACACATTTATTTGCAGCTGCGGCAGGGTAAGATGAGAAGACGCGTGCTCTCCTATCCATGCACGTATTTGATCACGTGAAATCCAACAAACCCGAATATTGAGCGCGTGGGAAGATAATAGCCATCATGGGTTACGGCTCAGCGTTACGGGCTTTTTATCGCACCCCTAGTGTATGGGTCGCTCACTCATATGACTTTTGGACTTTATACGGAATATCACGGCGACGAAGACAGCGAAAATTTGCCCGGAGTGTCGATACAATTGCTGTCCCAATAAAAGGAGAAATAGAAAACACGCGTCGAGCTCGGTTCTACCGCATATGCGGACGTTGCAATGTGCATCAGCTACAAACACAGCATGAGCACCAACGCCAAAACCAATAGTGGGCTCCTCGCTTATGAGTACTTCGCCAGAACCCGTCTGGCGTTGAAAAGGAAGCGTATTTTCCACCGTATAATCACCAGCGGAAACATAACACTATAGCGCGCGGGGAGACAGCGCACGCGAAGGGACCAGCCATCTCGGATGTCCCAAGCTTGAACTCGGCGCAGATAAACTCCAAAATGAAGCGCGTGACCCACATAAGTATGGCAGATGCAGGAAAAGTATAAGTTGAGGATTCGTGTGTTCTAGCCGTTAGGCGAAAGAAGACTACACGCCGCTATCAAGAAAGTTCCTCAGCTCACGTGTTTCCATCAGCGAGTGACATGTACAGCCAGAGGTTCTATGAAGTACTTGACACAGTGCTGTGTTCTTTAAGCAACGGGTATCCACCTAATATTATGTAGCAGCGTAAGTCCCACATCGAGGAGCTTGCCATAGGTAAGGAAGACGAAGCATATAGTATAACAGTTCTACGCTGACGACCTTGAACCAGAACGCCTGATGTTGCACAGAGATATGCTGATTGACATTTTAAGCCAGCTAAGGTCGGCATACACAGTTGGGGACGTCGTGCACATGTTTACGGGGGGCAAGGGCGAACACCCGCAAAACCTTTTGCCGGAAATGGCCATGCGAAAAAAATTGCGTTGGCCCTACCGGTCTCATCGACCACATCTGAGAGGTCCTTTTCTGAAAATGTACTTGCGGCCGAGGACTGGACAAGCCCGTTTGAACCCTCTGGCCATTTTCTCGCGCCCACTAAGAACTCTCCCGCACAGTCAATTTGATTAAGATTGCCGACGACTTCATTTCCAGATTAAGCGCCCGAACGAACACTTTTTCAATAATGGTGAAATCATGGCATCAGACAACGAACTGATGTCTTTAATAAGAGAGAAAGGCACCAACTTACAAGTCAAAACAAACCACCTGGCTTAGAAAACAACGCAAAAAGTTGTACAAAGGAACGAAAATGGCGTCCATAACAGCGCAAGCAGAGTGAAGGCATTTGGGTAAGACAAGAGGTGTGGTTGCGCAATTTGTAAAGCTCCCTAGTCTATCTGTGCATTTTCCTTATTTTTATTCGTCATATGCTGTATTTGCCTCTCAAGAACACAGTCCACGTTATTCCTATGTTTGCTGTCGAGTCTTTTCGCGCTTTTGAGATATCGCTGTCTTATTTGTGTATTTGTTAATATGTTTATTTATTTGGGCACCTGATAATTTTTACTCTATAATCTTTTGTTCTGCCTCCGGAAAATAAACGAAACTAGTGGCATAAGGCATGCTTTGAGAAGTAATGAAACTATTGAGTTATGGAATCACAATATACTTATGCTAATGATTCTAGTCATAAGTTGTGTTCAGAAATTGTTATATATTGTTTAATTTTTATATGTTATGTCTTATCTTATCAATAACTGGCATTTCGTCAGGAAAAGATTTCTTCGTTGTATCTTTTGCATTAATACTTTTACAAGGCGTTACAAAGCTTTTTTCATGGATGCGTACTTGTGCGACTTAATCCGCACAAAACACATATGTCTCCCTAATGTATATTTAACTGAATCCTCTTGTCGCATGACTCAACCAAGAGAGGCCAGTCTCTCTTCGCAGTGCGAGGGGACTCATACTGTAAAACTGAATTGTCTCCTACTCTGAGGTCTTGCAAATACTAATATAAGCTCGTCACTTCAGTGAACAATCTTTCGAGGGCACACGAAGTTTCCAGTGTAACTGTTATTAAAGGTGTTATATATATATATATATATATATATATATATATATATATATGCATACATGGGTGGGGTTCAGGCAGCTGGTCCCCCCCCCCCCCGGAAAAATGAGAACTTTCCGCCTATGCCGTCTACCATTCGCAGGCCGCCGTTCGACGGCGGTTTTCCTCGCGAATAGCGAGATTTCCTTGCCGTAGAGAGGATGACACGGGGACCCATTTGTGCGGTATATAGCCTGACCGCAGCCGCCGCCGATCGCTCGATGGCGCCGATATCGTCACTAGGCCTTTTCCGGCTCACTTCAAACCTAAAACGGACGGCGCTTCGCAATGAATTACCGACGCTCACAAGCCGCAGTATTTTCTTACCGTTGTTATCGCTCTTCGCTATAATTGTACAAAAAAAAGCAAACACGCCTATATTAGCGGCACCATCGGCTACGATGCGAGCATAGCCGAGATGATGGTCGTCTCCCGTCGGTAGCCGTGCACGGCAGCTGAGCTGAGTATCGCAGCTCTCGAGTTCATGTTAAACGTTTGGCAGTGGATATCGTTCTTCATAAAATGTACAATTTACGCATCACTTTTTCTAGGGAAAATCATTTTGCTTGGAACAGAAGCTGCAGCCGATGCTTTCGTCGCCGGTGGCGGAGGCGCGCAGCTTCGCAGTCGTCGATTGGCCCGTTGATCGTGCTGTGGGCGGTGCGCCGGCCGAACTACCGCCTACTTTGGAAACCTCTCGCGCGGCAGACGTTCTAGGGCACGGGAGGCCGGTTGGCCGTTGGTATATTTGCCGCTAGCGTGGATTTGCCTTAACCGGAAGTATAGGTAGTGTTTTGAGAAGCGCGTTGGCGATGACGCATGTCAATTGACATTTGGAGCATCACTCGGCGAGGAGGAGAGACCAGCTGACGAGGAGAGTAGCGAAGGGCGAAACGAGCGAGGGCCTTTTTTCGATCATCAAACGCGTGTAACTCCGCATCAAACCTGTGTTTGATGCGGAGTTACACCCTATTACGTTACAACGCCTATAACGGCACGATTTCGAAAAATTCTCGCGGCTACGTGTTCGTTGTAGACTCGTGCACAACTGCAACACCACAACTAAATTTCGACCTCTCGGTGGTTGAGGCGCCCTTTAACAGCGGCGCTGTATAAGCTCTTGGTTAGGCCGCGTAGTGCGAAGAAAAACTGTCGGCCGATCCTGGAGATAGCGCAGAAATTGTCCACGCACCCCTGTGAGCTAGCGAAGCTGTTTAAGCTCGAGGATGACCCGTCGAGTGTACGACGCAGTACCTCCGCCTGGGGATGACGTCACCTTGCGTCAATTAGCAACATCGCTTCGCCCAGGTGCCCCGACCTCGCCGAGCCTCGCCACAGCTGTGTTAGACGTGATGTCATCGTTCGCGCCGCATCACTTCGCCTTGGCTTTGCCGAGACATGACGTCACTGCGCCGTGCGGAGTGGTTGCCGCGGCTGCGCAGACACGGAGCTAAGCCATGACGTCACTGCGCCGACCCACGGGATATATAGCTCCGCATTGCCACCGCGGCGACACCAAAGCCCCGCGGTCTCCGCACCGAGAACATCGCCGCGAAGACGGAAGATGGAAACACAGGCAGCGCGGCGCGAAAGTCGCGGAGCCGCTACGCGAGAACGAGTGAGACGAATTCAGTATGATCCCGTGTATCGCGCCGCCGAAGCGGCGGCGAATCATCGGTGATTCGCAGAAGATGGCGGAGCGACCGACGGAGCGACCGACCGTCCGTCGGAATAGGTCGCTCTAAGCAAGGTCTGTGCATGAGCTTATGCAAAGATAATTTTTGGAAAGGTACCGCTTCCCATGTTGAGAACAAGGAACTCAAACAAATTGACAGACACAGAACCTGGTGTGACAGAGATTGACAGGAACGGAAATACGTGGTGTGATCACAAATGTCACGGTTTCATACTCATCTATGCATTGTTCAACGTGTGAAGGTGGGCTATTAGGAATCGAATAATACAAGTATTTTATGTCTCTCGACAAAACGAAATTTTCGCAGCATACATGATCATGGATCCGCGACTTCTTTAGCGCTATCTGAAAGAGAATTGTTTGCTGGTCTAAATATTATGCAGAGCCCATGCACTGTGGGAATGAATGTAAGTGAAGCTTTCTGTGCTGTTTGCTTTGATGGACGATAATAAGCAATGATGTCGACGGCCAATGTTTAATTTGTTTAATTTCTTGAATGTTTGGTCCAGCACGAGATTGGTGAGCTGCTATTAACGTTACCTTGCGTGCTCCAATGCTGTTTGCGTAGTACAGCACAACGGGGGGGGGGGGGGAGGGGGTTGTTGCTGTGCGCCATACCTGATATCCTCTCAAAGGGCTGTGCATATTCATTGCCTCCCGTGACAGAAGTACTACACTTTATTTGAATTATGGGGTTGTACGTGCCAAAACCACAATCGGTTTATGAGGCACGCTGCAGTGGCCCACTCCGGATTAGGTTTGACATACGGGTATTCCTTAACATGTCGATAAATCTAGGTACATGGACGTTTTTGTATTTCGCCCCAGTCGAAATGTGGCTGCCTTGGTTCGGGATCGAACCCGCGACCTCGAGCAATACCGCTGCCGCAAAGCTACTGCGATGGGCACAGAGGTGTTTATTTGACGTGTGACCAGTTCCGTAGTGTAGCCTTGACTGTACGGTGCGCTTTAATGCGAGTCTGTTCTGCACACGCTGCTTAAAGGCCGCTTCACATGATGCAATTTTCATCGCACCGGAAGTGCGATTTCCGTAGCATGCGACGAAAATCACAGTCGCAGTGCCAACTGCGATTTTCGGCTGCGACCAACCGGTTGGTCGCAGAGTCGCAACGTCGCAGAGATCGCTGCGTCTTTCCGTCAAATTTGCGCCAAGAGCTATTTCGCGGTCTGTTTGGGAAAATGGCGTCCATCGTTCAACACAACGTTTATAGATACTTTTTTGTCTATAAATGTTTGCTCAACAAGCCTCGAACAGTGCAACTAATTGAGTGGAGCCGTGTATTGCGCAATCGGTACGTACCATCAGCACCGACACGCGAACAGTGCAGATAAAGACTCGTAGGTCAGATTCGGCTCTGCAATTTTTGTGCGTTTGTTGACACGCTACGTTGCGAATCATGCGACGCTTTTGTTACGTTGGCTTTGGTGCTGATAGTACGTACTTTTGCGTGCTTTTCCATTATTCACACGCGCTGCGAGTTGGTAAATACTACTAGCTGTCCTTCATTGGAAGACATGGCCTTCGGATGTCCTCCCAATTTTTTGGCAGTACAAGCTACTCGCATTACACGAAAATGCCAAAGTTGTAGCGCCATATGCTTTTACGCACGGAACAATTTAAAGAATATGCAACTACGGACAAATGCTACGGTCAAATAGTCACGCTATACGCGTGACAATTTAGTTTCCGTCGGTTGGTTTGGGCTTCCATGCGCATTTTCCCCAATGAATGATCTATTTTCAAGGCTCTGTTACTTTCGCTGCGAGACGCGACTGCTTATCAAGCTCGCTAAGCGAACGTGCAAACTGTATATCGTAATGAATGTTCTACAATAGCATATTTAAAGATTTGACTGGTAATAAACTGCATTGTGAATTTTTTTCGAAGCATTATTTAAACAGATTTTCTCATTTTTCTGATGTATCATTTTTCCACAAAAACAAATAAACCTTCAATGTGTTGCAGACTTTGTATACTTACTGCATCTGTATTAACCCTCACATTAAAAGGTCATTCCGTATTGTGCTTACTTCAGTGCATCAAATTTCTTTTGTTTATGCTGGTCGTAACACATCGCTATATTCTAAGCACCTACTTCGCCATAAACATTCTTGCCTCTCCTTGCTTCCCTGCCTCTACTTCCAGTAAAACACATGCAACAATGTGAAAAGCTGCCAAACACCTTGTTTTTATAAGCAGTGGATAACACATTAACAAAAGCAGATCAAAATTGTGCAGTCAAGTGAGCCGGTTGTATTCCTTCCTGTGAGTGATAGCATCTTTTCAAGTGGGGGTCTTTCTTGCTTGCCCACAGCTCATAAAGTGGGCAGACTCATCACGAGGCGTAGGCCTAGCCCATCAAGATGGAGGCAATGTTGCTAATGAGCCTGCAATTACATGCATTACTGCATAAACTCATATAACCATATCCCGTCATTACTCAGCCGAGCTTGCTCCGAACCATATTCACCGAAATTCTGCTTATGCGAGCTTGCTCTGACTCATATTCACCAAAATTATGCTCAGCTGAGCATGCTCTGACCCATGTTCACCAAAATTCTACTCAGCTGAGCTTGCTTTGACTCATAATCACCAAAATTACACTCGACCGCTCTTGCTCTGACTCATATTCATCAAAATTATACTCAGCTGAGCATGCTCTGACCCATGTTCACCAAAATTCTACTCAGCTGAGCTTGCTTTGACTCATATTCACCAAAATATACTCGGCCGAGCTTGCTCTGACTCATATTCACCAAAATTATACTCAGCTGAGTATGCTCTGACCCATGTTCACCAAAATTATACTCAGTTGAGCTTGCTTTGACTCATATTAACCAAAATTATACTCGGCCGAGCTTGCTCTCATTCATATTCACCAAAATTATACTCAGCTGAGCATGCTCTGACCCATGTTCACCAAAATTCTACTCAGCTGAGTTTGCTGTGACTCATATTCACCGAAATTATACTCGTCCGAGCTTGCTCTGACTCATCTTCACTAAAAACCTACTTAGCCAAGCTTGCCCGACTCATATTCACCACAATTCTACTTAGCCAAGCTTGTTCTGACTCATATTCATGAAAATTCTACTCAGGCAAGCATGCACTCAGACATATTCACCAAAAGTCTACTTAGCCACGCTTGCTCTGACTCATATTCACAAAAATTATACTTACCCGAGCTTGCTCTGACCAAAAATATACATAGCCAAGCTACCTCTGACTCATGTTCATCAAATTTCTACTCAGCGGAGCTTGCTCTGACTCATATTGATCAAACTTCTACTCAGGCGAGCTTGCACTGAGTCATATTCACCAAAAATCTACTTAGCCGAGCATCCTCCGACTCATATTCACCAAAATTATACTCAGCTGAGCTTGCTCTTACTGGTATTCACCAAAATTCTACTTAGCCAGGCTCACACGAACTCAGACTCATCGTTAGTTCGAAGTCTTAGCCGACGTTTGAGTGAGTTCACCGAGCTATGTGTACATAACATTAGGTGACCTGTGCGATGCATTGCAAACATTGCACACATTGCAGTTAATTTTCTAGAGTCTAACTGACCGTTGCGTGAAAGCTTTGCCTCATGTCGATTCAAGCAAATGCATTGGATCTGCATCATATTTTTGCCAATGCTTCTGGCTGTCTTGGCCGTTACTGGGAGGCCATATTTTGTACATCTAAACACAAAGTTGAATAAATGACAGTGGTACAGTATATTAAAAAAACATGCTTGCATCACTGCAAGTACAACACTCAGAACATGATACAAACACATCCACATAAGATGCGCACAAATGCTAAATACATAAGCAGGCGGAGTCAGTTGGCCACCACTTATTGCAAAAAAAAAGAGAAAGCACAGGCCAATGCTGCAACGACCACGCATATGCATCCTCTTTGCAGGTACATGGGCTATAGAAGAAATACACGTCCGCGGAACCTAGCAGTGACCTCGAGATAGCCGCTATGGACGCTTTTGCATTCGCAGCTGGCCACTCAACCACTCAAGTGTGTTCAGTGTGTACTTGTACTTAGGCACAGCTTTTATTGTCTATATCTTAAAATTTATTGTAGTCTCCTCAAAATATGAGAATGTTTGGACTCTTAGGCTTGCAAAGGTAGATATTTTTATTGCATTCTTGTTAATGGTGAAAGCTCATCCAAAAGTTTAGAGATTCTGTCCGTGCCCCTCACTTTCCCTGTCTGTTATTGGCAGTCGAGCAACTTTTCAAAAGCAAGAAAGGGAATCAGCTTCCCCTGTTTTCACATCATTGGGTCACCGCAGGCAATTCAGGGAGGCATAAAGTTTTGCTAATACAATCGGTTCGGGAATACCAGATTAGACTGCACCTTGACTCTTTCCTTGCACTTTCTTATTTTGATCAAATAACCTAGTTTGAAATGGCTCCAGTTAGCATGCTCTAACATAGGTCTAATATAGGTTAAGTACATGACAAGCTTAACAGACTGGGATGCTGGCTCTCATTTCCAGGAAAGGAAGCCATAGTGCCTGATCTAGTTGCGAATGTTTTGGTTATCTGGGGTTTTCAGCCTCTTTTAAAATAATGTGCTCAAGCAGGTAGAAGCACATGTATGCTATTAGCGGATAGTTTCGATAGCTTCGTACTTTACACTCGCCACTATGAATACAAAATTTTAGCGTTCGATTTTGGTATTAAGCAAACAAACGTACTCCTAACAAGGTATTTAATTTTAGCCGAGGAGCTACGTGGCTGCGCTATGTACTGCAGCAAATTGACTTAAGCTTCTTGATACAGATTCACAGCGCACTAACAGCACGAGAAACAGGACGAGAAAGTACACCACACCCATGTCTCACAGAATGATATGATACTACGTACAAAAGTGACTGAAGCTCCTAAAAAATGTAGTGTCGGCTTTTACGCCTTTACAAATATTCAGAGAGCCTTTGTATGAATAATTACATCACACGCGCCGCGACGGACAAACCAGGCTGGCGCTAAGAATAAAGTTCACAACACAAATTCCATTGCACTTTCAGTAATTACACACAGATCATTTGCGGCTTCCTTCAGGGGCATACGTGAGCTTTTGGGTTGGTGCTTGCTGCTAAGTTTGGTGCAAGAATATTGCTAGGAGCAGGAACCGCTTATGCGCAATCACGAGCAATACACACACATCCGTTTTTCCGAAGCACGGGTAGCGCGCGGGTCTCTGCGTTGACATTACGACTTCGTTGCAGCCGAATTCCGAATACTGCATATGGGATGACAACAGCTATATGGGCTTGCTGATAGGTCCTCTTGTAATTTGTTGTATTGCAGGAAGAACGGCACGGGCATAAAAGACACACGAGGCAGTAAACAGCGCTGAACGACCAGCTGCGAACAGCTGTTTACGTCCGCCATGTCTCCTCGTGTTGAACTTCATAAACCGCTCTTGCACACTCCAAAATGAATTAAACTTTGAAGCTTTGTTAAAACACAAAACGCACGTACTCTTTTCTACTATTACACACTGGTCAATAATCTTGTAACGCACAGGTGTTTTTATTACAACTGAAAAATTACACGAGTTATGTCACAAAATTTGGCAGCAAGGAACCCTGGGCGTCGCATCAATCGCATTGTTAAAATCGCGATCATGTGAATTGAGTACTGCAAAAATCGCCTTGCGACGCGTGCGATCGCACCGATTTTTTTCGCTCCAGTCGCAGCACATGCAACAACCTTAGGTTGTGCGCTTGACAAGTTTGCATGGCGTTTATTTTTCAGAAATAGCAGAAGAGTACCGTACTGTACCTTGAACTTATATTTATCCTGTTTACCCGCAACCGCTCTCACGTCTGTAGTAGTAGCGTATCCTTGCTTTCTCACGTCACCTTCCCTCCCCCCGCCCTCCTGTCCCCATGCATGGGAACTGCGAGCGAAGAGTGGCAAGGCAGTGGTTATGGTTATTCACTCGTTTCGCGAATACCTCGGTTCTACCCATTCTCTACATCCTCTATAAACCTCTATCTAGCTTAGAAAGGTAAGCAGTGCAATTTCCCCAATGCTGTTGCGATGGGTCACCAATAATTACAGCTGTGAGGAGGCTAATGTGGCAACGACCAGGGAGCTCTAGAGGCCATTGTGCACATTCGTGGCGTTGCAAAGGTATAAACGAGTTTCTCTCGTCGCCTTTCCTCTCTGCCGCAGTCCTGTCATGTATGCACACGCTCTGAACCACCCTCGATGTGCTGTGCAAGACAGCAGCAGCAGCAGAAGCAGCAGTGGGAAAGTTGAAGGGAGAGGCAAAAGAAAGCTTCGCTTTCAAACCCATGATTTGGCAAGATTAGCCAGTGCATGCTGAATTCGTTAAGCGTGACAATTTATTATCTGGCCATGGTTTTATGACGTTTACCTTTGACAATGCGTTCCAGCGAGTTTATGTTTTTCCGTCGTAATAATAGCAGCAGTGCGTAGTCAGCGCATCATGTCGTTTTTAATGTGCGTTAACCTTTTTCTGATTCCAGGGAGTAGTGGCCATTCGCATATGTACAACTAACTAGCCGTTGTTCCCGCTTTAATTCCGGCAACATAATTGTTATCTAATGTCGTTTATAAAATATTAATCACTAGGCTATTAAGTTGTTTGTGCCTTACAGTTCCAAAAAAAAACTACTGAAACTGCACTCAAGCGTGCGCGCAGTCTATGCGTACCGTCACAGGAACTGAGATGCAATCGGCGCAAGTAAATGACCATTTATGACCTCTATTCTATATGATGACCTCTATCCACGGCGAGAAACGGAGTAAAATGTTACACCTTAGTTTTATGCTATCCACCTTCACGGAACCTCAAGCCACAAGATCCTTAGGTTAGCACATTTACGAGTACTAGTAGCTGGCATTTATGATACTCACGGTTGTCTTATCGACCTGAACATGAAAACACGAATTGTGAACCCATTGTACATGATATCTGGCATAACTATTTCGTAGTCGTTAATCCGCACGAACCCGTTCTGTTGGAGACAGCAAGAATGGGAGTAAAAAACAGCTCGTGATCAACGGTAAACTACGCTCGCGATAAAGGTAGAAGCTCAACGGAAGAAGGAAACTTGAAATGATGAAGCGTAGTTAAAAAGGGAATCTCAATTTAGGCTAAGGATTCGACAAAGGAACTTGTCTTCATAGGGTAGCAGCTGCTGCCCTGACGAAGACAAGCTCTTTAGTCGAAACATTTGCTTAAGGCGACATTCCTTGTTCGACTACTTCTCATCATTTCTCGTGATATAGAAAATAAATGTACCTGGAAAGTGAAGTATTTTTTTCTCATTTTGATAGGACGCTTTCGATGGTTCCAATTGCCCCTTCCCAAAATACTTTATGCTCCTTGCCTACGACAGATTTGAGGGATTACGGTAATAAAAGGCATTAAGCATCTTGCATGCGTTTTGTCAATCCGGTTTTCCCTTTCCGCTGTGCAGCGAATTTCAAAATTTGCAGAGAAATATTAGCAGGGCATTTCTGCAATGCTGCAGTTCTTAGCTGCCTATACAAAAATAAGTAGCTCACCATAGCTAAATGAAAATACGGGTCGAAGACTTTAGCGCACACACGCAACCTTAAGTGATGCAACTCGTCGTGGATTCATTACTATTTTTTTTTCTTTTGTTGCGGGATGAGTGCGACAGCTGAACTGTGGTCAGGTTCACCTTTCTTTGAGACTTCAGATAGTTATAACATAGTCGATTAAGAGAAACGCCACAATGGAGGACTGCGAAATATTTTTGTTCACAAGGAGCTCTTGAATGTGAACGCGAGGCATGGTGCACGACCGTTTTTCATTCTACCTTCGTTGGTATGGAGCCGCCGTGACCTAAAATTGCTGCGGAAACATCTTGCTTGGCTGCACAATACCCTATCACTAAGGCACCATGGCGGGTATTCTTTCAGACTGGCGGGTAGCGCTAGACAAAGTGCATCGTCGTGGCGATTTGGGCATGTCGACTACTTGTGGTGGAGTTCCTTTAGCGCTGCAAGTAACGGACGCGTAAAAAAGGGCACTGGACGCCCTTCTGGTAAAAGGTACGCCGGCCAAAGTGTGAAAATCCAATTGGACCCTGTCCGAAGAATGAGTTACGGTCATTTGTCATGCTCTACAAGTATTGCTTAATAAACTAAATTTGCACAATTGTGTAATCGTAGCTAGGAGCGAAGACCAAAGAGATCATCAAAGCCATGGTAGTCTTACAGGTAGCGATTGTGCCATTTGCCTTTGATCACACATCAAACAAGACATTTGATCACCCAACCAAATCTGCAGCCTGGAAGTGCGCATACCATGTTGCGTATATGAACGTCTGCAGAAGCCGCACTGCAAGGTGTGGATGTGCTTCAGTTTTTGTTATTTTAAGCCTCTTACTGACAAATTGTTGTTTCATTTCTTTAGGGTCTGCGGCAGAGGCTTCGAAAAGCGGCTCCCACACATTGCAGTGCCCCGAGGAGCAGGGTGTGTACAGTGTCGACTTGTCTTTTTTTTTCGAACTGAGTTGACTGTTGACCAAACCTCTACAGGTGGCAGCTCCCATGTAGCTGGTGAAGGAGTTCCTGCTGACTGCGTCTTGCTGGAGGAAACCTTGGGCAGTCGCTCAGTTGTCACAAAGGGAACATGTGTGACTGGTGAGTTTACTGTTTGCTTCAACACTTATGTTCACTTCAACAGACTATTGATATAGAGACTTCCGCAGGCTGCTCGCATGATTGTTCCGACAGCAGTATCCGAGGTACTGAACAAGCTTCACAAGACTCTCCAGAAGATGTGTCCTCCAACAGCTCCACGCCTGAGTGCCCTACAGCAAATGGTGATTATGCTGTTATTGCAGCTGTTTTCAATGTGCAATTTTATGTTTAGGACATTCTGAGCAAACTAGCACCAATAAAATGTCATGGTGGGCTCTCAGTGATTTTCATTATTAGGGTGCCATTGTTAATGTTTTTTTTTCAATTTGTGGAATCGAAAACTTTGCACCACAGAAATTTGGGCACCTTGGGTAAAAAAGAAGCGAAGAAAGCGCTCGTACGGGATTAGTTGCTGTTCGCTTTTAAAACAATTTTTGTTTATTGCAGTGCTTTCCTGTGTGCCAGCTGCAAGGTCTCCATCAAAGAAATACAAGCAAAGCATTCGACGTCTGCAAGCCAAAGTAGCAGCACAGCGGAAAACTATCAAAATACTGCTGAGGCAGCCTCACCGAGCACCGTCATCGACTTCAAAGGCCCTTGGCATTAACCGACCGCACGTCACCGAGGAGGTTTTTAAACTTCTTTCTGCACATGTTCGCTTGAGGCCCAAAGGCAAGGGCAAGCGGTTTCAGGTATACAGCTTGACAAGTTCAAAGCTTAGCAATTAGCGGCTGCTTTACACAAAAGCATTCAAGTTGAACCGAATCCTGCAATAGCTTTGTTATAGTCATTACTTCGTTACATCAGACCTCATTATGGCCCTCTATCAAGTTCAACGGGACTAACCACTCCTTCGTTATGTCCATTCTTTTGTTTACCCACTATGAAGAGTATGACCTTAAAAAGAAATTATGCTTGGTAGCCTTTCTGTATTTTTGTAGCATATGCGGGCGAACTCTGCACGTTAGTGTGGGTCGTCGGTCACTATGTGCACTTTATCTCTCCAGCTCAAGTAATATAACGATAGCAAAAGCGCGTGTTGAAATATATTCAACCGGGTAAGGAACACAGTATGAAGTGGGCATGGTTCACATTTTCATGCCTTTCGTATATTAGCTTCTCGTCAACCTCCTCACCACGCCCATCAAAACTTTTCATAAGATTGTCCAAAACTGCAGCTGTTGATGGGGTTGCGGACGCTGCCCCTTTATTATCATAGCTTGTGAGTCATAGCGCACTGTGTACAGCCTTTGTGAAAAATAATGACAGTGTTAACGCACTGTGTACAGCCTTTGTGAAAAATAATGACAGTGATAAGGCACTATGTACAGCCTTTGTAAAAAATGATGACAGTGACAATGCACTGTACAGCCTTTGTGAAAAACAATGACCGTGATAATGCACTATGTACAGCCTTTGTGAAAAACAATGACAGTGATAAGGCACTATGTACAGCCTTTGTAAAAAAATGAGTGATAACGCACTGTGTACAGCCTTTGTGAAAAACAATGACAGTGATAATGCACTATGTACAGCCTTTGTGAAAAACAATGAGAATGATAACGCAATATGTACAGCCTTTGTAAAAAATGATGACAGTGATAACGCACTGTGTACAGCCTTTGTGAAAAACAATGACAGTGATAATGCACTGTGTGCAGCCTTTTTGAAAGATAATGACAGTGATAAGGCACTATGTACAGCCTTTGTTAAAAAATGATGACAGTGACAATGCACTGTACAGCCTTTGTGAAAAACAATGACCGTGATAATGCACTATGTACAGCCTTTGTGAAAAACAATGACAGTGATAAGGCACTATGTACAGCCTTTGTAAAAAAATGAGTGATAACGCACTGTGTACAGCCTTTGTGAAAAACAATGACAGTGATAATGCACTATGTACAGCCTTTGTGAAAAACAATGAGAATGATAACGCAATATGTACAGCCTTTGTAAAAAATGATGACAGTGATAACGCACTGTGTACAGCCTTTGTGAAAAACAATGACAGTGATAATGCACTGTGTGCAGCCTTTTTGAAAAATAATGAGCGAAAGTGGTTTTCTTCGGCTGTTAGCCCTCTGATACCGCTTTGTAGCACCAATTAAGGTCCACAATTTTGGATAAGTGATGACTACCATCTATTTCAACTTGGAAGCGTCACAGCAACGCCCAGACGCAAGTAACTTGGGCTCTAAGTTTTTGATGAGAGCGACACATAAGAAGAGGCAACAGGTCTGCAAGTGTTGTAGCATAAAGTCTGTCTTTCGCATTGTGGGCAAGCTGCCCTACCCTTCCGAGGACGAACAGGCAACGTTGAAGCATCAAGTTCGCTTTTTTTTCTCATTTTGGGCAAGTTGCTCTTAAGAACAGCCAACACACTGTATTTTTGCTTTTCTGATATATTGTGTCGTGTGGTTTCTGTACGCTTTTTCTTTTCTGTGCATTACTTCTGTTAACCCGAGTCGTGACTCGGGACTTTATTGCTGTGTATACGTCACTTCTTCCTACTTTATCAACTTTGTGCGCTGAGTTTTTGCCATAGATCCATATAGATCCTTACCCACTTGCCCAGTGCGTCATTCTTCACCAGCTTGTCGGCTACTGCCAACTCTAGCGATGTGTGCGTTATCTGTGTTCTCACTCTATTTGTTAGAATTTATTTGTAAGTCTAGATGCATTTGTTGTCTACTTTGCATTTCTGTGCGATGTTCTTCTCATTTTGTGCTTTTTATATGCTCAGCCTCTACCTTGCCTTGGAATAAAAACATTGCGGGTACTCTGTCTCTTTGATTGATATATAGATTGACCGCTTGTTCCAAAAGAAAAGCGCGATGAATAAAGCCGTAGTGAATTATGATTACCTGCATATCTTTCTATTATAACTTAGTCGAAATAAAGATTACGTCATGACCTCAATTCGCACGCACAGTTTTGAGCTAAAACAAATAGGGAATCGCTAAATCAAAACGACAAACAATAGCATTGCTATTTGGGCGGAGAAAAGTGGTCTGAAATCATTAACTTTCGCCATAGCCAAACGTCGGTTGCGCACAGTAATCCAAAATTCGCGCCAGTGAAACCGAAACGGGAAGCGCAGGCCAGTTGCTCTCACCAACCACCAGGTGCGCTAGAGTCGATTGGGCCGCCGGGGTCTATGGGAGTGTCCACTCTTTAACTTTTTTTCTTTCTCTATGCGGAACCACACGGCGACAGCGATAGCGACGCCGGCGGCAGAAATCCCCTTTAGAATCTCCATATATAAAAATTATGGTTTATCCTTCTTTCATAGGAATTGGTCGAACACGAAAGTGAAACGTGTCTTCACAGAAGCTGTTGCATTTTTGTTTCGTGAACTTGCGGTCCGCTTCAGCGAAAGGCGCACGATTTGCGCGACGGCGACTTTGTTGTGTTTACTTCGCACATGGCGTCCTGTTGGCGAGCGGTGTTGAAACGCGCCAGGCGTCTCAATGCGCCGACTAGCCCACAAGAAATTGATAAAGGCATTCTAAGCCGCGTGCCGTGGCATGCGTCCGTGGTGTAATTATGTGTATTTTTACATGCATATTTACGCCACGGACTGATGCTATGATAATTGACAAAAAATCCACGTCTTGAGGTTATGTACATGCAATGTTGTACGTAACGGCGTGGAGGAACGCAGGGCAGCCGACGCGTACGGACGCATCTCCGCCGGCTCCGTCTTCTTCGAATGATTGCGATCGGAAGATTTGCTTCAATCTTCAAGATTTTATTGTGATAGCAATTATATGGACAATCCAATACAGATTTATGCCGTCGGCGTCACCGTCGTCATCGCCGTCGCCGTGAGGTTCTGTATGACGTCAATGAAGAGGAAATCGTCGCCGCGCGCCGCCGAACGCTGTATGTGTGAGTGAAAGGGCGCGAGGGACGCGCGCTTTCACGGGGAGTGAACTATCCTCCTTTCTCCCCCACTTACCCCTTCCCGTTGGCGCTGAGCCGTGCTCCCTCAAGGGCTGATGATGATGATAAGTGGTTCTTGAGGGAAAGGGAAAGGTTGGCGCTATCTTCTGCAGCCCTTGAGGGAGCACGGCTCAGCGCCAAAAGGGCTGCAGAAGATAGCGTCAACATTTCCCCTTTCCACATGAACCACTTACTACTACTACTACGGAGAACAAACGTGCGTTCTGCGCCGTGCTCCCTTAAAGGCTGCAGAAGTAGGCATCTCTTTCCTTCTTTACAATCACCATACATGTAGAGCAAACGCGCCTTCTTCCGACGCGCGAAAGGCCGTGGGGGGGGGCGGAGGGGGAGGGAAGGGAGGCGACGTTTAGCTGCGGCACCATGTGCCTATTTATATCAGAGGCTCCGGCAACAGTCACCAACGCCGCACGCATTTTGTGCGAACGCGGGCAAAACGCCGACGGCGTCGACAACAGTTCTGAGTGTTGCCGGTGCTGCTGCATGTCCAAGTTTATACAGCTGATAACGCTACTATCATTGTACAGCTCTCTACAAATTTGCTATCGCTATTGATGCTTCGCCTTTCAGGTGAAACTGCGACAACTTTGTCGCCATTTTACAGATCACGTCGAGAGGATTTCACCGAGCATGTTTTTGACCTGGTAGGGCCATTTTTCGCCATTTTTGGAGACTTTGAAGTTTCCTCCCGCCGATTCCTCCGCTAACCCTAGATTTGGGATTAGCGGCGGCGAGAAGTACGGTCGGGCGCCCGCCAGCGCCGTCGCAACAGTATCATGCCGGAGGTAGAGATGGTCGAAGGGGAAACTCTTTCCCTCGAAGAAGCTGACGCCCCTGGGTGGCGGACCGCTTTAACAAGAATAAGCGTTCTTCCCGGCAGCAAGAGAGTGTTTCTATTCAAAGTGATGGCATGGCTGGTCGCCGCACGGCCAACGCGCAGGACGTCGTCTGGCGCCTTGCAACCGCATCGCGACTCCCCGCATGCCGCGGAGCCATATTCGAGTCATTGTCCGACCCAAGGGAGGCCTGGATCTCAAGAAAGCTAGCCAGAATCATCTGGCCCAAGCCCTGGCGATGGCGGCGAAACAATCCCCGGAGGAAACAAAGGAGGATTTAATCTGCCCGACTTACCTCAGAATATTCTTGTGGTCTCTACCCCCGAGTCCAAGAATGCGGGCGCCTACGCGGCGCTGCGTCTCATCAGGCTCGGATCGACTGAGTATCAAGTTTCTGCCTACACCGCGGCCTCCGACGATACCTGCAAAGGCGTCGTCTGAGGTGTCGACGTGGGCATTGGCGAGCAGCAGTTGGCGCCCATGATCGTTAACCAGCGTATCCCTAAAGCCATGGAGGTGCGTCGCATCAAGGAGACGACTACGGTCGTCGTTCTCTTCAGTGGACTAAAGATATATAAATATGTTATGTGCGGTACGAGCATGGCTTATGTGTACGTTCTACAAAAGACAGACAGATGTTTGTTATGGGTGTGGGGCTCTCGGCCATGGTGCCGATGTTTGCCCCACCCCGACGATAAGAGTGTGCCGCAGGTGTAGTGTGAGCAACCCTGCGGAGTATCACCAATGCCAGCTGAAATGTGCCTTGTGCGGAGGGGAACATCTAATGGCAGACAAGTCCTGCAAACATCGTTACCAAGTCCCTTTCATGGTGACACACAGAACATGGCGTAGAAAGCGCACCAAGAAACGCTGCAAGCCCAGGAGGGTCTGACATCACGGGATTCCAGCGTGGCACCACCTACAAAAACGCATTCTCTCTCGCCAGCTCTTGGAAGGCGCCGTAGCCGCTCCAGGAGGCGCTCTCGCTCCCGCGAACGCTCTCACTCCAGGGGGCACTCCGGCTCCAGGGTGTGCATCCAAGTGGCTCCCACCACCTGGGCGGATCGAGTCAAGCCAAGGCCGGCGCAGCATCCAGCACAGGTAACGCATGCGGCACTGAAAGAGCCAAAGGAAGACTATAGGATCGCTTTTCTAATTCAGGAGAACGCTACCTTGAAAGCTCAGCTTCAGCAGATGAGGGTCGAGTTCGAAGCTGCCAGGAATTCAGCACAGGCCCCGGCACGGCGCGCAGCGGGCCGCTCCCACGCCCTAAAGGACCCTAATAAAGTTCTTCATCCGTCCATCCATCCGGCACGGCCTTCGGCAGCGGAGCGGCGGCCGGCTAAGCGGAGGATAGGTCCGAAAGGAGAGGTTGCGGCGGCGTACGACTCGGCCGCCCTTGAAGCAATCAAGAAATTGCAAAAGTCGGTAGTGCAGCAAGCTGAATGTTTTGACCTCGTAGCACGTAAAGTCGCAGTGATCGAAAGCAGGCTTGGTCTCGGCGAGAATTCTTTGGTCGTCCCGTTGACGCCCGTCTTACTGGTTCCCAGGCGGGCCCTGGTATGCTAATGGTTCTGGCTCCCGTACATATGGACGTGCCGTGAAGTCGACAAAGCAGTGATAGTAATCATGGCTCCCAGCGCAAAGGAGTTTGCCATTTGGCAGTGGAACGCCGCGGGGTTTAGGAAGCGTAAGGCCTCCCTCCAGCAGTTTATTTTCCCACTGGCAGTGAGGCTGCATGTGATTGCCTTACAAGAAACCATTGACGTGGCGGTTGCCTTGTCCGGCTATCGATCTGAATCAGTTAGAGGGAGAGGCAACACGGTCCGGCTATCTTGGTTGCGAGGAAATATGCGTTTGTAGAACACAAGTTTCAGCTAGGTAACTCTACATTGGAGGCCCAGCTGGTTAAAATCATCCCGAAAAATTTGGCATCCTCATCCTTAATGTCTGCAGCACCCCTCGGAATCACAAGGAGGCGTTTTCCTCGGTGGTCGCAAAGGCGGCTGCCGCAGCGGGCAAGTCGCCGCTCGTAGCAGTGGGGGCTTTAACGCACACCACCCGGCCTGGGGATATCCAAACTCCACTGTTAAGAGGTGAAACCTGGTTCAAGCTGTGAGGGAATGTTCCTTAGAGCTGGTCACGGACCCTCATTTCCCCACTAGGGTGGGCACCTCAGTTACGAGAGACCCCAATGCGGATATAGCATTTGCCAAAAACGCGGTGGGCGTACAGTGGGCTAACCTGCAGTAAAGCCTGGGAAGCGATAACTTTATCCTCTCGGTCACCCAGGAAACCCGAGCACCTCCGCATAGGGCGTTCAGGGGGACGGACTGGGACGAGTTTAGAAAGCGCCGCAAGGCTGATCAGACCGAATATGGCACGTTAAAGGGCCTCTCCTCGCGATTAGCGGAGGATGCGCTCCTCGGAACCAAGGTGGCTGCGAGGAGCGCATCCGTCTTGCGCAACTGTTGGCGGCAAAAAAAATTGCTGGTTGAGAAATGGCGCAAGCAGAAGCTCAATAGGAGGCTGCAGAAGTGCATAGCGCTCCTCAAAAAAGAAACCGAGGACTATTGTCAGGAACGGTCTAGGCAGCAGTGGAATGAAGTTTGCTCATAAGTGGAAGGGCAGATGCGCACCCAAGGCAAATGGAACCTCTTGAAGGTGCTGGTTGAGGAAACTAACTCCAAAGTTAATCAGAGGTTGGCAATCGACCGATTGGTCCAAGCACAGAGGAGTGGTGGGGTCGAGGACACGACTCTACTTACGGAATTGGCAGAGCGATACCCTCCGGTTGGCCCCGTCGGGGACTGGGATTACCCGGACTACTGGGGAAGACCACACTGGAGGAAATCGACTCGCCCTTTACGAAAGTTGAGATCGAAGAGGTGCTTCATGAGCTTAACAGTCGCTCAGCGCCTGGCCCTGAGAAATCACGAACGTGCTGCTGCGTAATCTTGACGATAAGTCCATTGCCAAGCTAACCGAGGAGGTCAATCTCCTCTGGGCAGAAGGCCGCGTGCGGGAGGCCTGGAGGACCGCCTCGGTGGTGCTCATTCCCAAACGGGGCAAGGCACTCGCCAAGGAGAAACTACGTCCAATCTCCCTTAACTGTTGCGTGGAGAAGGTGATGGAGCATGCGGTATGTAACAGGGCCACTAGGTATATCGAGGATAAAGAGCTCTTTCCACATAACATCGTAGGCTTCCGGCCAGGTCTCTCCAGCCACGATGTGATGCTCCTGGTTAAAAGGCAAATTATCGACCGACAAACCCGAGGATAGGATAGGAATAAACTTTATATGTCCAACGGATATGGCTGTTGGTGCCCGGGGCTAGGCTGCCAGGGGTCCATCGCCGGAGAAAAATCTCTCGAGATCCTCGGCAATAGCCCTGGCCCGCTGGATGGCCCACTCCTGGTCTTCGGGTGCCTCGCTGAGGAGGGCGGCTTGCCATCTCTCTGTGAGGCGCCCACCTTCAGAGGGTCCTGATGTTGTCTTCTGCCTTCCTCTTGGTGCTTCTTGCTCATGGCGTTGACATTCCCAAAGCATATGGGCCATATCAGCCCGTTCGTGCTCGCACCAGGGGCAGCCGGGCGATGGGTGCCGCGCGGGCCACAGGCGGTGCAGGTGGTAGGGGTTGGTGAAAGTGCCTGTCTGCAACCGCCTCAGGTCGACTGCCTGGGACCTGTCCAGCCGCCCGTGGGGTTGTGGATATTTCTTGCGTTCTTTCTTGTAGTGACCAAGAACCTCTCGGTACGAGGCCGGAAACTCCGTGATGTCGCGGTTGGCGTCCCCGTGGCCCCCAGCTCCATCCGCCGCGATTTGGGTTGTGTTGGTAACTCCTCCGTTGGGGCCCCGCACAACAACGGCGGCGGCTGCCCTCTGGGGGATCGCGTCGCGGCGGGTAAGCTGCCTCGCGACGAGATGGGCGCGCTCGTTGTGGTTGGGCGGAATGCCGGTGTCTTCGGCCGTTGGTATTGTTGTTGTCGTTGTTGTCGCGGCTGTTGTATTTGGTGGTGCCAAGCTCCGCGACGTGCGCGGGGAACCATTATATTCGGGGAATATTGGCCCTTGACCTCGCCAAGGTGTTCGATACCATTTTACATAAGTTCGTCCTGGAGGCAGTCGAGAGCATGGGGCTGGGACCAAAGATCCCCGCCTATGTTCGTGCCCTCCTCCGGGACCGCACAGTAACCATACAAATTGGCCAATTAAAATCGAGGGCCTTACCCTGGGGGCGAGGGGCACACTGCACGGAGCGGTCATTTCGCCTCTCTTGTTCAACATAGCCATGAAAGGTCTCTCAGAGCGTCTTTCCACTGTAGCGAATACCAACCACTCCCTATATACGGACGACATTACTGTCTGGTGCATGGGACGTTCGGATGTTGAGGTGGAGGAGGAGCTCCAGTCGGCACTGTCTATCACCGAAAGTTTTCTGGAGGGTACGGGGCTTCGACTCTCCCCCTCCAAATCGGAGTTGCTCCTCTACAGACCGGTGCGGCCCGGGCGTAGGCCCTCCACGCCGCTTCATCAGGTACAGATTACGTTAAGCACAAGGGGCGGGCTGTCGATTCTAAGAGTCAACTGTATTAGAGTGCTCGGCTTGCTTCCTGAGTCCAACGGCAGGAACTCACAGGTTTGGCCCGCATCACCTCCAAGATAGAGAACATGCTCAGGTTGATTTTAAGGGTCGGAAACCGCGGGGGAGTGCTGAGGGAGAGCAGTCTCCTTCGGCTTTACCACGCCTTCCTCGTTAGCCATATTAATTACGTAGCATCGGCACTGAATTAGTCTAAATGCGAAGAGGATAAACTCGACACTTTAATGCGGAAAAGTATCAAAAGGGTGCGGAGACTCCCCGTGAGCACCGGCACGGACAGGCTCATGAGCCTGGGCATACACAACACCATATCGGAGGTGATTGAGGCACAGAGACTAGTTCGGGTCGCGCGGCTCTACTCCACCAAGGCTGGTCGCAGGGCTGCCATCATACGGACAGTACCGAACAGAAGGCTATTTAACACAGACAATGAAGGGTACCTGCGAGGTGGAACCCTTCTCGTGTAACGTCCATCCGGTGTACAATGTTGGCCGGCGAAAGGCACTGGCCAAGTCTCTGCTTGACTTCGTAGCTAAACCTCCGGGAAAGCTGACTTTCGTTGATGTGGCGCAGTATGGCCGCTTCGATAGCTTGCGGCCGTAGTTGTTGATTATCGCAGTCGAGTACTCAACTCAGCTTCCGTTGGGATGTCGTGTGCCTCTGTAGCAGAGCAAGTAGCAATAGCTCTAGCGATGAAGGATCCTTCACGACCTGAGATATTCATGGACTTCAGGGCTGCCATCCGGGCGTTCGCCTCGGGGTGGTCTCCAGGTAGGCTGCAACATCCCCAGTTCGGGGGTGTGGTAGGCGTTCACAAAATTACCTGTTTCCCGGCCCACATGGGCTTAGAGGTTCATCCGTCAAAGAATTTACCCATAACCGTGCGCGAGAAAACACGTGCCGCGGCGGTCCGGGCGGGTCCGCAGGCGGGTTCGCGGAGAGCTTCAAGGATCCACTTGGCACATTTCACGAAGTTACGTCTCGTTATCAGCTGTCAAGGCGGAGCTACGCCCTCCCGCATTACAAGCTCACAAGTCGTCAGCTGTCCGGATGCTGCAGGCAGGTTCGTTCCCGTCTCGTAGCACGTTTAGTGACTTTGCTGAAGGCATAGATCCAGGATGCCCTAGCTGCAGGGAGAATAAGTACACACTCGCTCACATGCTCTGACCGTGCCAGGTGTTGCGTGGCGCCAAGTTCAGCACACAGCAGGACTGGGAGAGGGCCCTTAAAAGCATCGAACTCTCAGTCCAGCTCTGAGCAGTCCAGGAGGCCTGGGAACGAGCGGAGGGCCATGGTCTTCCAGCACTGGCGTGGGCGCGGCCAGTGACTGCGGCGGACCTCCCTTCGGGGGGTGTCTGACCGGGGTTCTTCAGGACCAAATAAAGTTCATTTCACCTCACCTTATCACTCATTCCATGGTCCGCAGCTTAGACCGCTCTTATCAATTTCTCGCGGGCAAATCGGCGCGTTAATGTTTCAAGCAGGGCATGGTCAAAACGCACTCAAAAGGGTTAAAGAAATCTGGATGCCGGTGAACGTTAAAACATTTTTCTTCAAGCTTCGCACGCGAATCTTGCCTGTTAGACAGTGGTTAGAAGAAAGAGGGATTTATGTCCCATGCGGAAGCAAGTGCTTTCTGTAATCATGCCATACAGAGAACTTTAAAGATAGACCTACCCCTAAACCCATATGGCATTCATTTGTTTACCGCCTGAACGTGATTTTCCACCGATGGTCGTCATCTTTTTACTCGGGCTGCATGCAGTATGGCGTAGTTTGTTGGCATATAGGCACTGTGATCTTAAAAAGCGATCTGTGCATGAATACTTCGTGGAAATGGTTGTGAAAGTACGTGATGTGTAAATTGACTGTGATGAAGATCTGATGTCAATGTTGGATGCTTTAACGCAGATAAAACGTGTTGTTTGATCTGTGATCACAAACACTTCTTTAGGCTTGTAGCCAAGCTGGAATACATTGAAAGAAAAAGAAGCGTCCTTGTCCTAATGGTTTCAATATCGGGCTTTTTTTACTACAGGTGCTCAGTTCGAATCCGGCCATGAGACACTTTTAATATGTTTTTATTATATGAATAATGTATGAAACACTATGTGCGATGCTATGGCTATACCGTGTTGGAGCCTCCGCTGCGCCGTGACTACCTAAGCGCTCTCTGTTGGCGCTCGTTAGTGTCACTATGGAGTAATTCGCTTGAGCGCTCCTAGATGGCGGCACGTCACATCCGTTAGCGGATATCAGCCTTGAAACCCGGCATAAATCACTTTCCTAATAAAAACCCTCCCTACTTGTTTAAATATCCTGTTTAGCAGATAAATAAATGTGGCGAACGCTAAAGAATCCATAAGTAGCATAATCTTATAAAACATATCTTTGAACTATATCAACTAAAGGGAAAATGAGACACCCACCCAAATGCAGCAATTGCTACAAAAGAAACCCATACGGGTTCCTCGAAAGAAAGCCTCGCAGTTGAAGAAAAATTCGTCCTGAACCCGGGACCACCGCCTAAGGCGGTGGTCCCGGGTTCAAGTCCCGGACCAGGACGAATTTTTCTTCAACTGCGAGGCTTTCTTTCGAGGAACCCGTATGGGTTTCCTTTGTAGCAATTGCTGCATTTGGGTGGATGTCTCATTTTCCCTTTAATTACTTCTCTCCACCTAGCGGGTTTCCGCTGAACTATTACGTCAAACTATATCAACTGTATCACATTTTATCTGAAACATGACATGCGCGATCTCCTATTTCGGGACTTTCGACTTTTAAACACAAATGTTCGAAGCATTGTTAACAAAACTGCGTAGTTTGTATCTCTCCTTCCAAGTCATGCTCCCCACGTTCTGTTAATCATAGAAACATGGATGCACAATGATATTAGCGATGCATTGCACATTACTTGCATTTTTGCCTTGGCAACTGTACTGATGCCAATTTGCTGCGTATCACATTTAAGGACCTACGTAAATACTGTCTGACTAACTTCATACCGAATAAACTAAAGAAACCACTTAAAAATAACCCTTCAATAACACTGACACATGTTGCAGCTAAAGCGAAAACTTGCGACTTAGTCGACGAGCCAATAGAAACACAAAGCGATGCGACAATGTCGAACGAAGCAGTTCGTAACGCTAAACGGCCCTACTTCAATTACACTTTACCTAATCTCATTCGAGATTCACCTGATAAATTTAGACGGCATCTTTCAAAGAAAAAGAAAGCAGTTGATTGCATGGTGGCGTAACTATTGATGATAAACATCGCATTGAGGAACATTTCAGTGAATACTTTCCCAGTGTTTATTCTAAACGAACTGAACCAAAATGTCGCAACCATCGCAGCTACTGTGAGGTTAGTACCTGTAGCGGCAGAGAAGAGAGCGACAGCAGCTGTTCCCTGGTCAAATACTTCCTTTTTCCCTTTTATTGCGTGCTCACGAGCCACGCTGCCTCTGGCATCGCCTTCTTCTTTCTCCTTTTTTCGTGCCATGCATGGCGTTTTTCGCCAATGCTCTTCCCGCGTAGACTCAACACCCTCCCGGGGCCGCGGTATGCTCGTTCGCCTCCAAAGGGTACAACCACTGAGCGGCGCGCCAGTCTTGCTTGCTGTTTGGGAAGGCGATTTTGAAATATCTCTCGATGCCATCCGTCCCTGCCTGGAAACGCTTCGACTACTGTGCCGAGTTTCCACTGAAGTTCCGACACGTTCTCCTCCTTCACTAAACGACCCGCCCTGACCGATATCCGGTCGTAGGGTAGGAACACTGGAACGTAATGGCAACGGATGGCCAGTGTGACGTGCAGCGACTTCGGCTGGGAAGGCAATTTCCTGAACCAACTGGAGCCAGTACTGCTCCGCGTGCTTCATTTCCGTTGGCGTCAGTGGTCCAGAGAAGGATGGCTGGTTCCTGGAAGCGTTGTAAGCAAACCTCAAAATTCGGAGAAACTCGGAGAACTCTGGAGACTGAGCTGTAATTTTCGAGGTCCAGCCGTGGTGTCGGTTCAGGTATGGCTTGTGGTGATACTGCGGCTGGGCAAACGGACGCAAGTTCGCTGTTCAGGTCCTGCACCGCCAGCGTAGCGCAAGTGTTCAAAGGCCAGTTCCTGTCTGGTTCGGTCAACCACAGAGGCCCGGTCCGCCCCTTCGTCTCTCGTGTTAGGAGCGCTGCTTTTACTCCGCACGTCAAAAGGTCTGCCGGGTTGTCAGCGCTCACGCAATGGCGCCAAATGTACCCTTGGAGCGAAGTCTGAATCTGGCGAATACGATTCCTTACGAAGGTCTCCAAATGGTTGGCGTCGCCAGAGATCCAATGCAACGCTATCGTTGAATAAGTCCAGAAGGATGCAATACATGATGAAGCCTCTGGCATTTTCTGGATGTAACGCCATAATCTCGCCTCCAAAGATAAGCAAGCATCTCTAAACGTGGTAGAGAAATCATCTTCAGTGGTGCAAGGCGAGACTTGCTAATAAGGAGCCGGACTGTAAAACCGCCGTCGGCTAGTCGTTGACGTGCAAACATGGGACTCCGTATGCATGACGGCTGGCGTCAGCGAAGTAATGTATTGTCGTGCTTCCTTGGTTAGCAATACGAATTAGATGCAACGTTGAATGCGAAGGGTCGACAGGACAGGCAATTCCCATACCCAGTTCTTCCACAAATACTCAATGTCCAATGGCAGAGGCTCGTCCCAATCGAGGCCGTGCCACCATAGTCGAGCTATTACATGAATTGGAGCAACGAAGCCCAATGGGTCGAATAGCCAGGTGAAGGCTTGCAAAATAGTCCGCTTGGTTGATGACTGAGTTGAAAGGTACGAAAGGACGGCTTGAGGGGTGAGGATGATGTCGTCGCATGACCGGTCCCAAAGCAGACAAGGTGCCCTGAATTTGGAGCCCTGCTCACTGACATTTTCAAGTGAGAGGCCGTCGTTCAAGAATTGAGTGCAGAGTAGGCGGGAGTTTGAGCACCATTTTCTGAGTTACGTTCCTGCATCAGTAATAATGGCACTCGTTTCCCGGTATATCTCCAGAGCCGCCTCTTTCAAAGACGCGCCCATTACTTAGTCGTCCACGTAGAATGACTGCTGTAGGCGATCTGCAATGGCCGGGTGTTTCTTCTTCCATGTTTCTAGGTGGTGCTGCAGGGTTGCTGACTGCAAGAACGGGCTAGAAGACGCTTCGAAAGGGATCCGGGTCATGCGCCACTCGACGATTGTCGGTACGGGATGCTCACATGTTGGTAGTCGGTCGATCTACAGAAAACAGAGAGCGTGCCTATCTTCCGAGTGGATATATATCTTGAGGAATGCTTTCCGGATGTCAGCGATGAGAACAAATTTGTTTCACCTAAACTGGAAGAGCAGCTGCAGTAGTTCGAACCAAGCTTGATGCCTTTATCGAGCACGTCGTTCAAAGACGGTTCACCGTATTCATGAGATGAGGCATCGAACACGACCCGCACCTTTGTAGTCACGGCTTCACGTCGTACTACAGCATGCAGAGGCAAGAGATGGACAAACTGTCCGAGTGGTTCAGGCGGCAGTACTCTCTCCGCATGGCCTTCCTTAAAGTACTCGCTGATGACGGCATCATATTCCCGTAGAAGTTCTGGCTGATGCCCAAACAGCTGAAGCTGACGCTCGAGCCTACCTTCAGCTACCGTCGGGTTAGTGCATGACGTGAGACCTGGCGTCTTGATCATCAACGGTACTACGTAGCATCCTACGCTCTTGTGCACTGCGCTCCGAAAGTGAATAAGTGCTGGGTGCTTGCTGACGTCGTAATCATCCTGTATGTTGGTAATACCAATGCAATCCAAACACCACACATTTCTGATGGTTCTCCTGGTATGTATTCAGTGTGCCAGGAGTCGGAGCAAGTCTGGAACAGGGCAGTTTCACTGGCGTTCCGCGGTGACAGCGGTAGGTAAGTGCTAGCGTACAATCCTTGAAGAACCCAGCCAAATATAGCCTCTACTGCACTTAGGTTGTCGGTGAAACGTTCGACGCGTCTGGTCACAAACCTCCAGTAGTTCTCTGACCAGATTAAAACACTCAACGTCGACTCTGGAAGCGGGTCCGCTGGAGCTTCAACCGCGTAGGCTAAATTACGGTCAATAATCATTTCGATAACGGTGTGCTGTATGGCTGGACCCTTTACGCTACAGACCTCCGGAACCTCAGAGCGTCTAGATTGACTTCGGTAGACTCCGTGTGGCCGCATAGCGTGACGGCCATGGCTTCACCCTTCGACATGGCGTGTGTATCTGGAGCCACCGAATGTGCACAAGTCTAAGTCTTCATTTCTGGTGCAAAGAAGAGACAGTTGCTGCGACAGGTTTTTACGTATAAACGTGCGTTGGCTGCCGGGGTCAAGCATCAGCCGTAATGGCATATGGCTACAGTTCCCGGATGCCCACACTGGCTGTCTGGGGCAACACAAAAAAGATCGCGTGCTGCTCGCAGCAGCTGTTGTTACATAACTTTCTCGCGTGGCCACCTCTCGGTTTTCAGCTCCGACAGGAGCAGTGGATTGCGGACTGCGCGTGACAAGTCGGCTCCAAATCTTACACAGTGTAGAAAGATGGCGTCCTGAGCATAAGTCACACTTGAGCCAAGCTGCGTTTTGGCAACTTCGAGCAACGTACCCTTGCTTTCCGCACTTAAAGCAGCATTGCTGGCTGCGGAGCCGCTGGTGCTTTTCTTCCGCAGATAATGTAGCCCGGCGATCACGCGTCACATGTTCTTGGAAACCGCACAGGGGATACGCAGTCCGTGCAGGTATTGAAGTGGGACCTGGTGATGAAGACGGTGCTGCTAGTGCAAGGGAGGACAGTAGATGAGGCGGTGTCGTGACCAGCCGCTACTTTGCGGTTTACTGACGTCCTCACTGATGACCCTTCTCACGTGACAGACGGCCTTCCTCCCTGCTGTCCACTTCAACTTGAATGAACGTCCCCCTCATGATTGCCTTCATTTTTTCACTCTTGATGGATCTGCAGAGTCCGCGCCTGTGTCGGACTTCCCACACTTCCGGTACGGGACCGCCAGGTCCTCCTGCAATGAGCGCATGAGCACTCTGTTTAAATCAACCGCGTACTCTGCAGATGGCTTGTCAAGACTATCCAAACAGGTGGTCCTGAACTGTATTTGCTCGTATAGGTACCGCAGCCTAGATACTTGTGACGATGACTCAATGGGTTCAATGGCAAGTAGGCTGTCCATATGGTCATCTATGAGAATGTCCTTACGGCCAAAACGGTTGGTGAGCACCTTCACGGTGATCTTGTAGTTGGCTTCTGTCAGGCGTATTCCCTTTATGACACGCTTCGCAGCTCCGGCCAAATAATTCCTCTAATACTTAAACTTATCGATGTCAGTGAGCTTGGGATTGCTTGTGCCTGGTCATCTTGTACTCGTAGTGCTCCCAAAACCCTCGCCAGTCACGGGTTTCACCGCTAAAGATGGGTACTTGAAGTTTAGGCAAGGCGACTCCTAGGGCCGGTGTTCGTTGCCTGCTGTTATTGGCAAGGGCTTTACCACCGATCGGTTGAGCCGCTCCCGTGACACTGCTGGATTCGTCATATCTCGACTGGTTGCCTTCGACGATGGCAGGACCAATCGACGCATACACTTTCAGCGCGCACCGAAGCCTGCTGACGGCGTTGATGTTCTTTTTGTGATGTTTTCCTCGAGCTCCTCACCGTCAAGGAGGTCTGCGATTGGTTTATCCAGATCGGCGAGAGCTGTGTCTTTGTTGCGCAGCCTGTCGATATCCTGCAGGTCGGCGGAAGACGATTGAGTGCCTTGCAGGAGCATCTCTCTGGCCCCGGAAAGGCGTCGTGCAGTGGCAGCCCGAAGGACGCCTCGATGCCTACGCAACTTTTCCATCTTTGGTACGGTATCGATGTGATGGATGCCGGTCTTCTCCCGGGTTTCGGCACCACTAATGTAGCGGAAGAGAAGTTACCGACACCCGCGGTTCCCTGGTGGAACACTTCTTTTTTTTATTGCGTGCTCACGAGCCGCGCTGCCGCACGCATCGTTTTCTCCTTTCTCGTTTTATCTAGCGATGCATGGCGTTTCTTACGAATGATTTTCCCACGTAGACTCAACGGTACCCTTATATCAGAACTCGGTTTCGTTTTGATGCTGCTCTAAGAGTAAAATGGTCGCCTGGACCTGATGATATACCGAACCCCTTTCTTCTCCGTTATGATGAAGTATTAGCTAAATTCCTTGTCGTAATTTTCCATGCACCCTTATCTGTTGGCATTCCTACCCATTTGAAAACTGCTCGAGTCGTACCTGTCATGAAGAAAGGAGACTCCACTTTAAGGCCAAATTATCGACCTATCTCTCTCTGGCATCATCATGCTATCAACTTCTGGAACACGTCATCGCAAATAACATAGCTAAGTTTTTAAATGATAAGAATAAAATTACCCCTTTTCAGCATGGTTTTGGGGCGTTCTACAGTCGCCTAGCTGACGTCAGTGTGTTCACAGCTTTGCATCGGTTCTATATAAGTCAGCTCAGGTTGATGCCATATTTTTGGATTTGATGAAATCGTGCGATATTCTGTCACTCAAAGTTAGTTTCAAAGCTGCAGTGTCTGGGTTTACGAGACGTTGCTTCGATTGCTGCGTATTTGAGCGATCGAGTCGAGAGAGAGAGATATTAACAAAAATGCAGAGAAGTCGGCTGAGCTGTAACTTGCTCTGGCCTGCTACTCTACACTGGGGAAAAGGGACGGGGAGGAAAAGTGTTAATAAATGATGATGATTATAATAGGAGGAGGTGTGTATATAGGAGTTTACAACGTTGTGGCTTCTCTAAAGCCGTGCGTCCAGCCCAGTGGCTTCTAGAAAGACTAAAGTGGCACTGGTTATCAGGTCTGCGCTGTTTGCATTGGGCCAAAGACCTAAAGAAACTTGTCTGATAGGGGCCCCCTCTTATCGACTTTTGCAATTGAAACAGACCACATTCTGTCGTTCTTGCGCGTACGCCGGAGACACGCAAAATATGTGATCAAGTGTTTCTGGCACGTGGCAGTATTTGACAATTGGGGCTAATGCCACTGCAACCCATCATATGTCTATAACGATTCGTGAATGCGACACCAAAGCATATCCGGTGCACCATGCTTGATTAGCTTCGTTTGAGCTTGTGAGGGATGCGGTATTTCATACCTGGGTCCCATTTACGCACTCGCTTGTGTTGACGATCTAGTTGGGTATAGTGCTCCAACGTACAATTGCGTATTACGCAACGACGTAGGGCCTTTCTGTCCGTAAGAATGGAATGCATAGTTCAGTCGCGTTATTTAAAGCAGCTTTCGCTTCAGCGTCTGCCTGTTCGTTTCCTATCACACAACAGTGAGAAGGTATCCATTGAAAGGTGATAATATGCCCATTTCTATTTGCATGGTCGAGAAGCTATGCGATTTCTATAGCCATTGAATAATACGGGCCCCGCCTGAGAACACAGTCAATCGTTTGAAGAGCTGGTTTGGAATCGCAGAATATCGTCCATGCGGGAGGAGGCTCCTTGGAGAGAAATCGAAGTGCCTCCCGGATAGCAGCAAGTTCTGCGGCAGTTGATGTTGTCCTATGGTCTAGTTTAAACTGCCGTGTGACGATCATATGTGGAATGACGAAGGCTGCAGTGGAGGCATATGGTGTGACGGAGGCATCCATATACACGTGTACGGTATCACCGTACTCTGCATAAAGGTGACACAGAGTAAGCTGCTTGAGGCCAATGGATGCAATGGACGTCTTTTTTGTAGTTCCGCGAATCTGCAGAGCAACAAACGGTTTAGGCAGAACGCACGGGTGTATTATCGGAATGCAGTCTAGAGAAAATCTTGACGGTAGAATATTCTGATGACGCGATAGATTCCTTGAAAAGCTGCAACCTGGCTGTGTGGCAGGGAGTGATGACAAAGAAGGATGTTTGTGTCGGGTCAACACGCGGAGGTACAGTCGAAGAGGCTCGCAGATCAAGTATACAGCAATCGGACAAGCACGAGCTTCCGCTATAGTTCCATTGGTTGACGTGCATCGTGGGAGGGCCAAACAAGTACGCAATGCTTGAGCTTGAATGCTTTTCAGCGTGGGCACACAACTAAGTCCCAACTGTACCGTATATATCCTATGAATAGTGCTTGGTACAGTTGGAGTAACGATGACTCCGAAGGGCCCCGTCTTGTTCCTGCAACGGCGCGAAGGACGTGAACGAAACTCCCCAGCTTTGACTTCATTGCAGCGACGTGTCTTGACCAAGATAATCCCCGGTCTATGACTACGCCTGGTGTCTCTGGTATGTTACTGCAGGTATCGCTGTTCCATTAACAATTATGGGATACCTGGTCATGCCTCTTTGATAGCACGCTTCTGTCTCTGTTCGTCGCATTTTCATCAAATTTTCCACATTTTTCGGGGACGCTGCTTCCTGCCTCGTGGCGACGGCGGCGAAGCCTTCCCGAGGCCCGCCCAGCCTGAGGTCTGCTATGGCAAGCTCCCCAGGGAATCAGCGCGCCTGGTCCAGCACCAGCGAGGTCATCAGCGAGGTTCGCTGCCTTGTGGCAATGGACGTGGAGTCAACTGCGGTGGCACCCGGCCAGAGGTCAACCATGACGAGGTCGTCGAGGAAACGGAGTTCCTGGTCCAGCACCAGCGAGGACACCTAATTATACTCGGTCACCGGCGACGACTCGTCAGATGACAGCTTTGAGTCTGTGATGAGCAAGAAGGATAAAAGAAGGATTCTCAAGTTGTCTTCACCAGCGAGGACATTAACCATGAAGACAAAAAGTGAACGCTGGCCACACTCCGTCCTCTTCGTGTCCGATGACTCCTCCATCAGCCTCCGAACACTTAACAGGCAAGCTCTCTCTGTGTTCCTCGAGGGGGTCGCGCCGAATGAAATACGGGAAGTCCGAATAAACACGCGAAAGAATATCCTCGCTGTGGACGCGATAAATGGCAGCGCGTTGGACAAGCTTCGGAAAATAACAAATTTGGGTGGCATAAAAGCCCTAGCGATGGTATCATTGGACGGAGCTGGCATGTTGGTCGTCAATTACGACATTTATTTGGCCATAGCGAACTCAGACCTGCCAATTCTTATCAAACCAACGACCGAGGGAGTTATCATCACGCATGTGCTTCGCCTTGGTCACACCCGCTGCGTTACGCTGATGTTCAAGCGCGGTTCCATCCCTTCGCATGTCAAGGTTTGCCACTTCCGACATGCTGTTCGGCCATTCGTCCCAAGCCACTTCAGTGTCATTACTGCATGAAGGTAGGCCATGTCAAGGGCGTCTGTACAAAGAGTACGGTTCGTCCTCGCTGCGCTGAGTCGCACAATGTGGACGCTTGCCGCGCAACACATTTAAAGTGCAGTAACTGTGATGGATACCATGATGCCTCATCCAAAGAGTGCCCGCAAATCCGGAGAGAAATTGCCGTGCTTAAGCAAATAGTCAGAGACAGCTCATCCCACAGAGAAGCTGCTGAGACTGTACGACGCCGGCGTAATCGTCGACACAAGCGTACAAGACTGGGCGCGGATCATTCGCAGAACGTACCCAACCCACTACCTTCAAGTGCAAGTAAACATACAAGCACGAAGAGGATTGAGACGGAGAAATCTAACGCCGCGGAAGACTGGCCTGCGCTGCCGCGCATACAACCTGCCAAGGAGCCTCCCCGCCTGATTCTACTTCCAAGCATACTTCGGTTGATGAAGTACCAAGGGTTTACCGACCGATCATACCGATGGTGTAGTGCCTAATGAATGTCAATAAAGAGCTACTGACAAGTATCGCAAATCCAGCCGCTCTAAGTAGCCTGCAAGTGCTGGAGGCGCTGAGCCCCGTCTTAAGAGCCCTCGAGTAGAACCATGACTGACAGTCACCAATCATTCCGCAAAGAGGTCCGAGAAGCGTCCATAATCCAGTGGAACGCCAGAGGACTTCGATGTCGGATGCCTGACTTTCGTCAGTTTGTATACTCTAACCGCTTCCCAATCATCGTAATCTGTGAACTAAAATTAATAAACCCAATCCGGCTATCCGACTACGAATCCATCATGTCCTCAGCCTACAGCGAAAGCAGCAAGGTCGTATTTATTCATCGGGAGCTTACGTACGTCGTTCAGCATGTGCCGCCTCATGATGAGAATCAGTATGTTTACCTGACTGTTAAGAAGAAAAAGGTAGCCTTTACACTGGTGGGTACCTAGTCATCCTCATCAACCCGGTTTGACAGCAAGAGACTAGAACACATCTTGACAGACACCCCTGGTCCATGGATCATTACAGGGGATTTTAACGCTCACCACCCTACTTGGGGTAGCTCCGAAATTTACGCAACCAGCCGACGACTAGCTTCATTTGCGTCTGAGTTGAACTGTTCTTGCTCAATGATGGGAGCCCTACCTTTCTACGAGGCTCATCATACAGCAGCTGTTTAGACTTAGCATTTGTGTCACGTCGCTTTGCTACTCGTGTGAAGTGGTTTTTAGACATTCAGAGGCATTTGAGTGACCATATCCCCAGTTACCTTAAGATTAATGGTTTGGCCAGCAGTCATTCACCAAACACAATCCGGCGTATTGACTGGCCTACATTCGAAACCAGCATGGAAGAAGCTTGTTGCAAAGGTCTCCCTTCTGGCCTTCGATCAAAGAAGCGATCAAAGAAGCAACGCAGTATGCGATGTGCACACTGACATGCACTTTCATGTTCTCAAAATTCGACGTGGAATTGGAGCGACTCCGTGTGATTCGTCGGCGTGCTGAACGAAGATACCGACGCACAAAGTCCATCCATGATGTAAGAATAGCCAGACGCACACAAAAGGATATCCAGCACCGAGTGCACAAATTGGAGTCTCAACGGTGGGCAAAATTTTGTGAATCCCTAGACCCCCGAAAATCTCTTTCTCATATATGGAGAACCGTGCGAAGCCTACGTACATTCCCCGAACGACGCGTGCTCTTTAACGCCCTGGCGCTTTTCCAACGTCGAGAGAACATTGAGGTTGCAGAATATTTTTGCAGCAAGATTGCAGGCCAATCAACGTACACAGGGGCCCTTGGTACTTATAGCATCATACCCCATCCACGGGATTCACGCATGGACCTGCCTTTCACCACACAGGAGCTTGATACGGCTCTTGTTTTGTGTAGTCGGTCGTCGACTCCTGGACCAGATGGCATATCGTACCGCATCTTGTGCCACCTGGGTGAGACAGCACGAAATGCGTCGCTGGATATATGAAATGAATCCTGGCGGGACGAAAACGTCCCTCAGGAATGGAAGACAAGCCGTCTGGTACCACTCCTCAAACCTGGCAAGTCAGCACTAGAGCTCACGTCATACCGCTCAATCGCACTGGCAAATTGCGTAGGAAAGCTGATGGAACGCATGATCCTTGCCAGATTGGAGTGGTACCTGGAACGCCACAAAGTTTATCCATACGCTATGGCCGGTTTTCGACGTCTCTGTTGCTCTATTGATAATGTCATCGATTTGCTCACTTATGTCCAGCATCAAAAGAGATTGAAACGATTGTCTATCGCAATGTTTCTCGACGTAAAAGAAACTAATGACAATGTTGCTCATGACGCCATACTTAATGCTCTTGTAGCCGAGTCTACAGGTGGACCCACAACTATTTACACATGAGGTCCTTTTTTTGTGCAGACCGATGACGGTCCGACTTCACAACACTACACATACCGTGGTGTTCCCCAAGGTGGCGCCTTGAGCCCCACACTGTTCAACCTTGCTCTTGTTGGTCTCGTGGAACGCATACCAAGTGCTGTCCAGATAGCAATGTACGCCGATGACATCTGCGTGTGGATGACAAGTGTAACACGTCCTCAGGTGCGCGCGATGCTTCAAAAAGCCGTGACTTCAATATCGGCGTATCTTAGCGAACAAGGCCTCCAGATTTCACCTGAGAAATGTGCGCTGGTCGCGTTTACGCGGAAGCCGATGACGTCCTACGCCATATCCATCAATAGGCAAAACGTATGTTACGCCAGGACTACATTCTTAGGGGTGATCATTGATCGAGACCTCAGCTGGAGTCCTCATGTGACCTACCTGAAAAAACGCCTAACGGCCATTTAACACATTTTTAAATTTATTGGAGGAAAAACATGGGGAACGTCAGTACACGCGATGTTACAACTCTACAGGGCGCTGTTTCTCGGATATCTGAGGTACAGCTTGCCTGTACTCAGCAATACCTGGAGAATCAACATCCACACAATCGAAAGTGCTCAGGCGCAGACACTAAGGGTTTGTCTTGGATTGCCACGATGCAAATCGACAACGGAAACAATTGCAATAGCTCAAGATTGCTCAGCGTGAACTCATATGATATTGGAAGTGCTCAGAGCACACATCAGGCACATTTCCCGCGCTCCTTTCCATCACCTCGCCACGCTGCCGAAAGACCGACCTAATGCCTCCTTTTGCCAGGTAATATTGACGTACCGTGACTGCCTCCCTCGAGATTATACGCATGCCGAGAGGCTCCTATCACCTCCTGGGTTTTTTTTCCTCGCCCACAAGTTCAACTCTCGGTACCAGGGATTCAGACAAAAGCAGGACTCTCGTCACCAGCTCTCAAGCAGCTATCTCTACTCATGCTGCATGAGACATACAAGGACCACCTTCACATTTACACTGATGGCTCGACAACTCTTGACGAACCTACAGGAGCTGTGATCTTCCCCGAAAAAGCCGTGACCTATCAGTTTAAAACTTGTCACCGGACAACATCGACTGTTGCGGAGCTTGCTGCACTTAGCAGTGCCCTTCACATGCTTCATGAAGATTTACCACGAAAATGGAGTATATTTATTCATTCGAAGGCAGCCCTGCAGTGTCTGCTATCCCCTCTGCGTCGTGGACCAAAAGACCAACTTGTGCTTGAAATAAGGCATATATATCACCAACTAGTAGAAAAAGGACATGATATTACTTTTCAGTGGCTCCCAGGCCACTGCGGCATCATGGGCAGCTAACAGGCCGATGAAGCTGCTAGGAGGGCTCACGAAAATGCTGTGAAGGAAACCATTCCACTTTCAAGAACCGATGCAGCAGCAAAGCTTCGTATACTCGTGTGTGATGCCACTCGATCCATGTGGAACACGCCAGGTTTCCGGTATACTCGACTGCACCGCTTGAAACGATCCCTCCGACTACATATTCCATCTGTACTTTAGAGAATCGAGACAACTGCTCTCGGCCGACTGTGGCTTGGAATATCTTTAACGAATGCGTTTGCTTGCCGCATCGGAATGGCTGACAGTGCTACCTGTGATAGTTGCGACAGCGAGGAAACAATCAAACATATCATGTGTCATTGTCCCCGCTACAGCTCCCAGAGACAGACGCACGTGACGGCGCTGGCGCGCCTCGACGACCGGCTGCTTTCTGAGCAGACGATCTTAGAGTGCAGGCTGACGCGGTCTTCACACCAGAAAGCGATGAGAGCGCTGCTGAGGTTCCTCCGGACAAGCGACCTGCTTGAACGACTGTGACACTCCCAAGTTTATTTGTTTGTATGCGTATGTTCGTGTTTTTTTCTGATCTCCCTCTCTTTCTATGTGTGCATTTTTCTTTATCTTTCGGTCTCCCCTTAACCCTTCCCCAGTGCAGGGTAGCAAACTGGATACCTGCCTTCCGGTTAACCTCCCTCCCTTCCCATCTCATTTATATATATATATATATATATATATATATATATATCTGGTCCTTCCTTCTCGCGTGAATGCAATCACGGAACATTTTGCTGTTGAGAGCTGAAGGCCTTGACTCCGAAAATATTTAGCTTTGATTGTCACTGCACGTTGGAGTCTAGCACGCATTTGGGGACGGTTAGCTCTAGATGCCCTTATGCATATGTCGTCCGGATATGCGCTAATCTTTACTGTGTTAGGAAGTTCAGATGCAAGGCCAATCAGTGTAATATTGAAGAGAGTTGTGAGAACTCCCCCTTGTGGAACACCTCGGTGGATATCGTACTGGCCAGTGTCGCCATCACTTGTCGACATGTACACGGTGCAGCCACTGAGATAGCTAACTCTCCGTGCATATAGCCGGCCACCGACGTCTAAATCTTCTAGTGCATCAAGGAATGCATAATGGAGAACATTGTCGTATGGACCCTTAATATCCAGGAAAACAGCTCCAACTAGCCGGCGGCGACTTCTTTCCTGTTCAACATTGGAGACCAAGTTGATAACACCGTTGATCGAAGAACGGTCTCTTCTAAATCCATTCATAAAATCAGGAAAACAATGATTGTTCTCTAGGAACCACTGCATCCTTGACAAAACCATTCTTTCCATTACTTTGCCTACGCAACTGGCTAAGGCGATCGGTCCATTGGAGGAAAGCTCGTTAGCGCATTTCCCCGGTTTCAGTAATGCTGCAACGCGACTGCGTTTCCAACTATCTCGAACATTTCCTGAATCGCACGTCACATTATAAAAAGATGGAAAGATACGTCGTGCTTCGGTGCCAAGATGGCGGAGTGCAGCGTACGTGATTTGGTCAGGTCCTGGTGCCGATGAGCGTCGGGAAACCGAAATTGCAGCGTCGAGCTCTTTTATCGTAAAAGGTACTTCGAGTCCCTCATCAGGTAATGGGGGCGCGATGGTGACAAGCGATGAACTCACTGCATTAGACATGTCCACAATAAGTTTACAGTAGTCCTCTGCTACCTCCAATTCGATCCGGCGTTGATGTAGAGCCACGGCACAGAATGGGTGTTTTTGTTGTGGAGTTGTCTGAAGACTTCGCATGACCCGCCACATCTTGGAAAGACGTTGTCTTGGGTCTAGGGATCCACAGAATGCGCTCCAACGCTGTCAGTCAAGCTTGTCGAGATGACGAAGAACATGTTGAGTTCGGCGACAGTTCGAAAGATCTAACGGTGACTTTGTTCTTCTGTATCGCCGTTCCGCGCGGCGACGGATTGCACGAAGGGCCTCATATTGTGTGTCAACCGATGATCTGTGTCTCGGTAGGCTAACTTCTCTGGTTTTGTCCCGCAGGGTAGATGGAATGATGTCTTCTATTGCGGATGAAGATGTCAGACTCTGACAACCGGCATCGACAGACGTCTTAAATAAAGTTGAGTGTGTTTGAGGGATGCAACATGAGGCTGAGTGGCGAAACCAGCTAAATTGAACATAAGTTGGGAGGTGGTCACTACCGTGAGTCTCTACATCCGTAAACCAGCTTGCTGAGGACAGAATGCTCCTTGACACAAACGTTAGGTCGAGACAAGTGCTTTAGGATGTCCCACAAATAAATGCAAGAGATCCGTCCATCATTGAGCACATGTAGTGCCTGACTACACCTAAAGTCGGCCAAATTGTTGCCACGAGTATTCGTCATAGTGCTACCCCACAGGGGATGGTGTGCATTAAAATCACCAATCACAATGTGCGGACCTTGCGATGCTTGCAGCACAGATATCAGGTGCAAACAATCAATCCTCGCTCTTGGGTGGATGTATCGTCCAATCACTGAGAACATGCGCCATCTGTCCTTTATGGTAAGGCATCCGTTATCGTTAGTAGTATGTGATGGGACGTCATGCCTGAAGTATACCAGATCATGACGTACAAAACTAATAATTTGCTTGAGGTTTGGTCAATACGAGACCATATCTGGACATATCCAGAAATTCGGAACGAAGAACCCATATTAGGTTTGCAGATAACAATAACTGGAAATTGGTACTTAAATATTCGCTGTCGGAAATCCGACAAACGACCACGTAAGCCTCGAGCATTCCATTGCATAACAAGTGATTGTCGCATCCGTCCTTCAAACATCATCGCCGTACTTGTTTAGTGAAGAACCACTAGAAGTGGTTCCGATACTTCAAGTAGCTGCACAGCAGCCTTAGCAGCCGGTGTATTTAGGCTGGAAATAATCCTGCGCATTGAGCCCATCAAATTTTTCAGCATATTCTGGACGTCAATATCGTCCGTCTTTTCAATCTCGTCATTACGTGTAGGAGCGGTACATAAGTGCGTTCCCGCAGGCCTTGAAGGTAACGAGGGCCACTGAGCCTCCGATGCGCTTGGAGTCGATGGCGAGTCGCCTTGCACTTTAGTAGAATATAAAGGCTTTGGCGCACGTGTGTCTTCATTCCTCACACGAGGATGTGTTGGAGGCTGCACTTGAGCCGTCGATCCTTCTATTCGAGGAACGCTATGGTCCCGTTGACGTCGGTGCCGTGAACGGCGTCTGCGGCGGTGGATAGCCTTTGCCGCTTCTCAGTGTGTGGAATGGTCTCGAACCATCTTATTCGGAATATCGATTTCATTCCTGATCTTTGGGTATTCTTCTGAGGTTGCGTCGTGGGCTCCAGAACAATTTGGACACTTTGCAGCAAGGTTGCAATTGATGTCTTCATGAGGTCCACCACAACGTTTGCGTGTTACTGCACCCCTGCAAACTGCACTGACATGTCCAAGTTTCATACACTTATGACCCTGTAACATCCTCGGCACGTAAGGGCGTACCGAATGCCTCACATATCCAACCTTGACATGTGTTGGCAAAGTTTCCGATTGAAATACTAGTTTCACACATCGGGACCATCCAAAAAGGTGAAAGCTGAGCACAGGAGCAGACGATGACAGCAGCTTCGCGAGGTCGGCGTCTGTAATCTCAATGTCCAGGTCATAGATGGCTCCTGTTGTCGCTTCCTAGCCGTATGTGGGGAATGCGCGAACGGGGATGCTTCCCAACTGAGTGATTGCTTTCACTGTTTCCAGAATGGTCTGCGCATTGACTTCCACCGTAAGTATGTTCTTTCGATCGTTTATACGTATTTATTCCACTTGACCAGGGGCAGTTCGATCAAAATATTCCGACAGGCTCTGCCTATTCAGTGAGTTGAAGTTGTACGCTGTCGTGGTTGGTGCGTACGCAGTAGTATATGACCGCTTGCCACTTGCCTTTTTCGTCGCCTGACGACTGGTCGGTGATGTGCTTCTTATCTTCCTCTTTAGACGTCTGCTTGACACCAAGGTAAAATCACTGTCTGAGCGCATATCTTCAGTTGAGGAGCCATCACATGACTCAAACGGGACCATTTTGGGGTCGAAGCGGTCACTCACGTCGGATACATAACGAAGTTGTCGTTCAGGACCCAATTGGTGGGCGGGGTTCCGGTCCCCCATTGCAGAGGACCACGTCCCCCAGTGTTCTTGCCACTGATTGCAGAGATCACCGAAGGTAGAATACAAAACACAAAGAGCTAGAAGCTGAAGCTGCTCTCTACGATCACTTCTTCCGTCCCAACCCTTCACCCGTGATCGAGTCCAATTTGTAAGCCTTCAAGCACATTGTTCAGGGCTTTGAAAAGTGAATTCAGGTGTACCACAAGGAAGCGTCCTTGTACCCTTGTTCTCGATTTGCATAAATGATATCGTGGGTGTAGTTAATGAGCCAGTGCAAATCCGACTCTTCGCTGAAGACAAACATATCATGAAGGGGCGGATTTAACACGAGGCTCACGGTGCGCAAGATATGATCAATCCTCCTTGCGTGGATTGCGTAGTACGCTCGCAAAATGTTAAGGATTCATTCACGGCACTTGAACAAAGTTTTCTTTAGAAGCTAGGCGTTTGGGCGGCTTGCGCTGACGCTGCGATCTTCTTGGAACTGGCGATGCAGCTATGCCCGTGATCGGACCGCAGCCCTGGAACCCGGCAAAGCCATTGACTCCTCTTGTGCCTTCGTAGTCTGCGCTTCATCCTCGCTGCTTTCGGGAAGGACCGGGCTGAAGGTCTGGCTGGTTAGCTGCAAATGTCTACGATTCCGTCGTAACTGCCGCCCCTTCGTAGGACCTGGGTTGTCCGGACGGCCTCGGGACTTAAGCTTTGGTTGTCTAGGACCCTTTTGAACGCAGACGAACCGTGGTCCCTGTTCAGAACGGCGTCAGCAGTCTTCTGGAACGGTTGGTCTGGGAGCGCTTCACGATTGCGTGGTCCGGTCCAGTCCCCACGTCCGGCAAGGTGCTGCGCAGTCTTCTGCCTTGCAATATCTCCGCCGGGGCCTGTGCGCACTCTAGTGACGTTGCCCTGTAAGCAACTAGACCAAGCCAGAAATGTTGCTTTGCTTCATGCGTATTTTAGAATTCTCTTGATAACCTGGACGTCTTTCTCGGCCAAACCATTCAATTGCCGATATCCTAGACTAGATGTGACGTGTCGAAATTCGCATGCCTTTGAAAAGGACCAGAAGTCATGACACCAGAATTGAGGGCCATTATCTGTCTGGACTTCCAATGTTATGCCATACGTAGAAAATATGGCGCTGGTTGCTTGATTAACCGAGCTCGCCGATGTGTCACGTAGCTATTGCACCTCCGGAAAATGTGACAGGGCATCGTATACGCTGAGGTACGACCGTCCGCCGTACTCAAGGATATCGATGATAATTTTATGCCGCGGATGTTTAGCATAGCCATCGCTTCCTTCTCTATTTGTGAATAGCGCTGCCGGGCTTCGGTCAGCACATGGGAGGCATAGGCGACCGGCTTCCATACCTCATTGTTGCATTGGAGCAGCGCCGCTCTGATTCCATTCTGCGATGCATCGCACGACATTTTAGTCACCTTTGTGACGTCAAAAACGGAAAGTACCGGCTGCCTGCTGAGGTCGGTTCACAATTGCTCCCACTCAATCGCGTGGTTTCCAGTCCATTCAAACATTGTATCTCGATTCAGCAGGCTTCGCAAGAGCGTTGTCCTTCCGAAGGCACTTCCCGAAATAATTGGTGACTCCTAGCATTCTCTAGACGGCCGATTTGTCCTCCGGCGCAGGCGTCGGCATCATGCATTTTATCAGCGAGGGGCTCAGTCTGTTGCCGTCCTTGCTGATATTATCGCCAAGATGCTCTATCTCTACTACGCCAATTGTGCATTTGGCCGTGTTAAACGTTAAGCCAGCTTGTTCGGCTGCTTGTAGCGCCGATCTTAAGCGCGCGTCACGTTCTCCCCGAGTTGCGCCCCAGATAAGAACGTCCTCCACGTAGACTCGGACACCCGGAAGGCCACAAAATAATTCTGTTAACGTTTCCAGAAAAATATCTGATGCGGATGCGATATCGAACGGTAATCAGAGAAAGCGGTATCGGCCGAACGGGGTGGAGAACGTGCCAATTTTAGAAGGTTTCTCATCGAGCGGTATTTGATAGAATCCTGAATTTGTATCTAGGCGGGATAACAGAATTGCGACAGGCAGCTCAGCTTCTATGTTCTTTCGCCTAGGCATCTCGTAGTGCTCTCGTTTCAGGCATTGATTTATTTTTGGTGTGTCTATGCAAATGCATAGCTTCCCGTCATTTTTTCCCAGCAGTTACAAGTGGACTCACCCAGTCCGTCGGTTCGTCGACATTTGTGATGATGCGGGCCCGTTCCATGCGCTCTAGTTCTTTAAGTGGTTTTTGGAGAGTCAGTGGTCACGTCGAGTTGTTTGGACCATTGGTATGGCTCTCTTGCTGACGACAATCTTGTAAGCACGTTTGACACAACCTGTACCGGTGAACAGGTGACGGAATTCCTTGACAATTTTTCGTAACTTGTACTAAGACACTGCGTGTATGCGCGGAATCAGTCAGAGTTGCTCGCTTGTGCACAACGAAAAAGTCGAGTGCAGTGGTGTGGTCGTCCATAGTAACTTCTATACGCGTCAGCCCTGCGGGTTTGATTACTCCGACTCCATATGAGCGAAGTACTGCATAGCTGGGCTGCAGTGCCGGCCTCGGATGCACCCTGCCGAACACTCCGAAAGGCTCCAAATTTGTTTGCGATCACGTATGAAACTTCAGTTTAATAGTGACGTTTTGTATTTGCACCTGAACCACCTAGTCACGCTGACCTCTCAATCTTCTTACGGACACATTCCGAACTTCAAAGTCGTCTTCATGGTATTCTACATCGTCAACTTGCGCTGCCTTTCTGCAACATACGGCGAAGGAATTTTTTTCATTGGCATCGTCGGTATGTCCGGCCGTATGCAGGGCAATTTCCTGTAGCATGAGTGCATGCTACAGGAGCATGCCGCATTGAGGCATGTACGGTTGCCTTATCGAGTCTCGCCTTGACTCTGCCTTGTCTTGCGCACAGTGTTTACTTGATTTTGCCGGCTTCCAGTATTCCTCGGTTAACGGCTGTTGCCTCCGCTGCCTCGCAAACTTGCTCTACCTTATCTACGGTTATCGTTTTGTCACTGAGCTGCTTTTCGCGGGTTTGTCGTCGCTTAGCCCAAAAACGAGTTGATCCCGGATCATAGAATCTGTTAGTGCGGTAAAGTTACACTCAAGGGCCTGCTTTCTCAAACCCCGTAGGAAGTGTTCAAGTGGCTATCCGGGTGGTTCACTCATGTTCCGAAAGACGTAGCGCTCATATACTTCGCTGTACTTTGTAGCGCAGTATTCCTCGAACTTCTTTACAACCGTAGCATGGTCCTTCTTGCTCTCACCCTCTGGGAACGTGAAGGTATCGAAAACTTCAAGCGCTGCTTTGCCGGCAACACACAGCAGTAAAACTGCCTTCGTCCCGGTCGATCGAGGTTTTTCAGGAGGGTCGGATGCGGTCAAGAAAAGTTCAAACCTCTGAATTAACAGCTTCCAGTTGTTGCTGATGTCTCTTGACATACGCAGCGGGTCCGGTGGTTTGAGGAAGTCCATGTCTGTCCCGTCGTCGCCGTCCTCCGGTGAAGTCATGGGCTTGACGAGCCTCCTCTGATACCATGTATCGTGTGGAGGATTGAACGTGACATGACACAGGGGTTCGTTGTGAAGAAGCGCCGCATCTTTATTGGGGCGGCCTTTAAATGCCGAAGGGTGCGTACCCTCACCGCACAGTCATATCATGAAGGGGCGGGTATACAGAAAGGAATTCAATAAGATCGGACACTCCCATAGAGCCCAGTGGCCGAATTGACTGCTGCGCGCCAAGCGGTCTTTATCAATACCTGAACCGCACTTCCGGTTTCGGTTTTAGACGCGCGCGTTTTGAACGCTAGCTGGCACGCGTTACACCTGGCTGCTCTCGTCGGCTTTCTTTTTATTCATTCATTTTTCTAATGCTCAACCGCGCGCGGTATTGGTGCAGAATCGTTTTCATACTTGGAAAAAATTATTGAGAACGAACCTAACAAGCCCAATGGAATCCGTGCCACGTGCAATTTCGCAAAGTAGACGCAAGACGCCTTGCCAAATGAGGAAATGTTTGTTTTGCTCTACATAAATACTCGGTCCGGGCTTTTTCTGCATTCATCCAACGTTGTGACCCCTGGTAAGCAGTAGTTTCCGTACGAAGTTACACCGGATGGTATCGCGTAAAAAAGATTTAATTACAAGCATGTGTCGCTTTGGTATTTAGACATAGAAATATTGTGTGTAGAGGCGAAACGTGCGAAAGCGTTGAATGGGTGGCATTACAAACACAAGCACTTCGCTTTTACGTAGATGGCGTACAAATTATCTAACGCAATCCAAACAATACTCTAAAATATGAAAACAACTTAATTCCAAGCATTCCCCCATTCCCGGGCATTATTTTCTGCACTTTATTAGCACAAATACACGGGCGACTTCGCATTTACAAAATTTGTCCTCAGGCCACGCGATAGTACGCTACGTAGCTCATAGACGCACCGTACACTCACATAGACGCAACAGAGGCTCCCAGCCGTACCATGCTAGACGCTCGGACACTGCCTTCTACTCGCACTCAATACAAATGCATGGGTGCAAAGCCTGTTCTCAGTCCTTTAGAAGACGGAATTTTCGAATTACGAGTTTGTGATTGTTATGTTCCGCGGCGTTATCTTTTGCGCGTTCTGCCGGCGCAAGCAACACACTCCGATGTAATCACTCTTGGCAGTCGCTCATCTAGTTTTCGACAAGTGTGAGTACCGAAAGAAGGTATATGTTGTTGCGGGACTACAAAAAAAAAAAAAAAAAACGTCGCAGACTTGTCCCACTAAGACTCATTACACGCCCAGCTAACTTTGTCACCACGGCCGAGCTGCTTATAGCTAACTGCGTCACAGAACCCTGTGTGGCCAGCGTGCCTCAAAAGTACCCCCAAACATTTCGAAATTACTTTTGAGTAATGTCTGGCGTCGGAGAAAGCGGCACAAATTTCTCCTAGTAAGATGCACTACACTATGCACCACGGCCGAGTTGGTTCTCGCTAACTGCGTCGCAGCGCCCTGTGGGGCCAGCGTACCTGAAAAGTACCGAAATTAATAACAATTATCCCATAGGAAGCGTCGGAAACATGTCCCAGAGCGATTCATTAACTCAAATTACCGGCCCCTGGATGGCCGAGCTGTTTCTCACTAACTGCGTCATAACTGCGTGCCGTAAAGCCCCAACCAGACGTACGCGTTGGAACGCGTCCGGAGGCGCCGTGCGCCTGTGAGAGATTGTGGTTGTGAGGAGGAAGAGGCGCTATTTTCTGCCTCTTCCTCTTCACAACCACAATCTCTCTCAGGCGCACGGCGCCTGCGGACGCGTTCCAACGCGTACGTCTGGTTGGGGCTTAAGGCTAATTGCGTGTCCGACTGTGAAACACAATTTCTCACCTTTCCGTAGTCCAATAGCGCAGTAGTGCCATTTGCAAGAGCAGAAGGAGCGCAAGAATATGCCGGAAGCCCAACAAACAAGGTTACATAAAAAAAGGCGACAGACAGGTCGCCGAGCCGGCGAGCACTCACACGCCCAGCCGTCCTCGCACGCTTCGGTGGAGTGTCTGGCGCATGACGCGTGCATCTGGCGCGTCATTGGCCTGTCGCTAGGTAACGCAATAAAAATGAGTCGCAAAGTATAAGTTCATTTATATGCAAAACTTTTTTTCTTTTCGCGGCACAGAATTACAAAAATAAAACAATGTCTGTTAACTTGATTTTGCTTTTTTTTAATGCTCGCGGCAGCTATCGCAAGAGGTCAATACTAGCGTGAAGTGTTTCCTGTTGCCAGTTTTCGCCGAGTGTCCCCTCTTGTTGAATTTCTTTCTCTATGGGGCGGGTTTAACGCGATGCGCACGCTCGGCAAGATACGATACACTTCCTGAGACATAAATTAAGATATGGGATATACGCAACAATTGAAAAAAAAATTATGGCGTTTTTACTTGCCAAAACCACAATATCATTATGAGGCACGCAGTACTGGGGGACTACGGCATAATTTAGACCACTTGGGGTTCTTTGACGCGCACCTAAATCTAAGTACAAATGCATCAATTCCTTGCGACCCACACAAGAGAGAGTAAACATTGATGTACTGGAAAAGATTGAACGAAAATCCATCTGGTTGAATAATTCTAAGTCTCGACAGGCTGACTCACCGACCTGTTTAATGAGTATGCAAACTTTGCAGCTGTAACGAAAAATTCAAAGATTGAAATTGTTTTTTCTAAACTCAAACATAGGAATAAGCCCTTAAATCCTGAAGATTGCATTTCACCCTTCAGACACAGAACGACAAGGCATCATCATGCGGCCCGCCTACTCCATTCAAAACCAAAATAATCCCCTTCAAGTTTTCTTCTTTCCACGCACGGTGAACAAGTGAAACCTTCTTCGGTTGATTTGACCACTTAGCACTTAAGCGATCGAACACCTGGTTGTTTTGGGCATTGTAGTATTTCCTTATATTTATCTTTCGTCTTCTCTAACCCTGCTCTAATCTAGAAGGCTTTCTTGCCTTTCACGGTTGTGCTTGTTTTGCGTCGTACCTAATTTTGTTGTATAATTTCTCTTACAATTGATGACTTAAAATTGATGGAATAGACTCATTCATGCACGGTGTGCTTGTTGCTTCTTTTTTGTTGTGCCTGCTTTTATCTGCACATGACGTATACATATATTGACGAAATTCTCTAACGTGCAACTAGTACAACTCCTGCTAGGGCCTAAATTAGGTCTTGCTGCATTTTATACAAATATATATTGTTGCGCCAACAAAAGGCGTTTATTAATCAGCCAAGTAGAGTGAGTCACGACGGCCGTGATCAGCTGAGTGCCGATCGAGATTCAGCTCGCTAGCCGCACGTCGTCTTCTTCTTTCACCCCTCTTGGATGCCCCAAATCCTTTTGAGGTGCAAACCCAGAACGCACGTAGGAGTGTCACATTGCCCTCCGCGCAGACGAAGCCCGCCGGGCAAATCAAACAGGTTGTCTCGAGATAAAGGGCTTTAAACGGGTGTCATGCGAAAGTTCAGTCCACGGTGTAAAAAGGAAGGTGATTCGACGCCGGCGCGAGGCGCGGCCACTTAGTGTGACTCTACGCACGCCGCTGCCGCAAGGGGCAGCACATGTTCTGGGGGCCACTTTTTCGCTCGCTTCGCTGGCGCTTTTATGGGCACGCGCGGCAGGAGTGCTTTATTTTGATGAATATATGTCATTCGCTTGCTTAAAACGACTCTACTTGGTTGGAGGAACGTCCCTTTATATTTCTGCCGACATTCCGATTGATTCCGACCACACTCCGACGCGGCGAGCAGCGGTAAGCGCAGCGCGCCGTCTGCTCGAGCAGACGACGCGTCTTTCTCGTGTTCGAAATGACGGTATTTTGACTGTAAGTGGCATGAAACCTTCTACCTGCTCAGGATTTGGCGTCTAACTAACGAAAAGTTACATATCTTTGGGTATGGGCGTTTAAATGCTGACGGAGGTAGTAAATTATCCACTGTTGCGCCGCTTCTCCAACGCCTCCTGAACACGTGCTGCCCCTAGCGGCGGCGCTCACTTCCGGTTACACGAAGTGGCCGCTCTCTCGCCCCAGCGCGGGCGCGCCGTCGGAACATTTATCTTCTTACACCGTGGTTCAGTCTTTGCTGACCGACGGCCATTTGATGTGAGGCGTGCTATGCGGTAGGTCAATTCACTGATACGATCAGTAATAACATAGGGTCCAACATAGTGGACCAGCAGTTTTTCACATAAACCACGTTTTATTGTTGGTTTCCACAGCCACACTAAGTCACCGGGGTCATATATCACGTGTCGGCGTCGGAGGTCGTAGCGTTCCTTTGAGCGTTCTTGGGAAACAAGAGTGCGTAAAGAAGCAAGTCGTCGGGCCTCTTCAGCAAGACAGACGGTCACGGATATAAAAAGGTTATCGTGGTTTGAAAACGCCAAGATAGTGTCTAGCGTGTAACGAGGCGGACGAGCATATAGAAGAAAGAAGAGACTGTAGCCCGTAGTTTCATGCTGTGAGCTAATAAATGCGTAAGTAATGAAAGGGAGCACGCTGTCCCAGTTCTTATGATCTGACGCAACATACATGGACAGCATGTTACTACGCGTTCTGTTGGTGCGTTCCGTCAGGCCATTTGTTTGGGGATGATACGGCGTGGAATGTCGAAAATCTCAAGCACATAGACGAAGTATCTCTTCGACCGCGTCTGCAGTGAACTGCCGTCCACGATCGCTGATGATGACTCTGGGAGGTCCGTGTCGGAGAATGACGAAACGCAGCAGAAAAACACACACTTCGGTTGCAGTAGCCGATGGTATAGCAGCTGTCCTACAGTAGCGCGTCAAGTTATCGGCACACACGACAATCCAGCGATTCCCATCAGATGACCGCAGGAAAGGACCGAGAAGATCGATGCCGACTTGCTCGAACGGAGTGCTTGGGGGTGGCACTGGATGTACTCGGCCAGGAGGAGCGCTCGTCGGACGCTTGTGACGTTGACACTCGTTACAACTGGATGCGTACTGGTCGGTCGTCTGACGCATTTTAAGCCAGTAGAACCTTTCTTGGACTCGGTAAAGCGTTCGCGCAGATCCCAAAATGACCAGACGTAGGGTCATCATGCATAGCGCGCAAGATGGATACACGGAGGCTTTCGGGGACCACCAGGAAATATCGTGGGCCTGTAGTAGAATAGTTCTTTTTGTACAGAACCCCATGACGAACACAAAAACGAGAGGATGGTGCAGATTTCCTTGCGGTAATGAGCAGTGGCTCTAAAGTTCTGTCTTTTTGTTGCTCGATCTTGAAGGTTTGAATATCAGGAAATCCTGGCTCTAGTGATGCGATATAGCGATCGAAGTTGTCCGCGTCGCAGTCCGTCGTTGGAAGCGGCATGCGCGAGAGGCAGTCAGCGTCGGCGTGCCGTTGGCCGCTTTTGTAAGAAACGGTAAAATCATACTCCTGTAAGCCAAGCGACCAACGCGCAAGCCGGCCTGATGGATCACGGAGGTTAACTAGCCAGCATAGAGAATGATGGTCTGTCACCACAGTGAAGGGGCGCCCGTACAGGTAAGACCGGAAGCGTTGTGCCGCGAAAATCATTGCAAGACATTCTTGCTTTGACTGTGTAGTTGCGCTCAGACTTGCTTAAAGAGCGACTCGCATAGGCGACGACGGGGTCTTTGGTGTCGACGCGTTGAACAAGGACTGCGCCGACGCCAATACCGCTAGCGTATGTATGAACTTCCGTGGGAACTGCATGGTTGAAGTGTTGGAGAATGGGATGGGACGTCAGAAGAAACTTCAGCTCACGAAAACTGGCTTCACATTCAGGGGTCCATTCGAAGGGAACGTCCTTCTGGAGGAGGCATGTCAGTGGATACGCGATGTTGGCAAACCACGAATAAACCGGCGGAAGTATGAGCAAAGGCCCAGGAAACTGCGTAGCTCTTATACTGAGCGAGGTGGTTGGAAGGCTTCGACAGCAGCAGTCTTCGCTCGATCGGGTCGTATGCCGTCCTTATCCACTAGATGACCCAAAACCAGCGTTTGGCGCTGTCCAAAATGGCATTTCTTCGAGTTGAGCACCAAGCCTGCTTTTTCCAAGCAGTCTAACACAAGGTCGAGACGTGCGTTGTGCTCACTGAACGTGCGCCCGAAAATCACTACATCGTCTAGATAGCACATGCACACTTCCCACTTCAGACCACGCAGGATGTTGTCCATGAAGCGCTCGAAAGCTGCAGGCGCATTACACAACCTGAACGGCATCACATTAAATTCAAAAAGTCTGTCTGGTGTCACAAATGCCGTTTTCTCCTTGTCTGCCTTGTGCATAGGAATCTGCCAGTACCCCAACCTCAAGTCGACACACGAAAAGTAAGATGCTGATGAAAGGCATTCGATGGCAGCATCAGTACGTGGAAGTGGATACACGTCCTTTTTGGTGATGGTGTTTAGGCGACGGTAGTCAACACAAAATCGCCATGCACCACCTTTCTTTTTAACCAGGTCCACTAGCGCTGCCCACGGACTACAGGATTCTTTGATAACATTCTTATTTAGCATTTCGCTGACTTGATCGTTGATCAGCTTGCGTTCCGATGGTGAGACTCTGTACGGCTTCTGTAGCAATGGTTGGGCAGATCCCGTATCTATGCGATGGTGTATTCGAGAAGAGCTAAACGATGGTGGCCCCTGTTGCTGTGACAAGTCAAACAGTCCGGCGTGTTTTACCAGAATATTCGCCACTTCCTGACGCTGGTTAGTGCTGAGTGACTTGTTCACCATAGTTAGAATGGAGGAGTCCGCTGGAGGGCATGCAATAATGAAACGGTGTTCATCTGAAGAATCAGGGGCTTCTGTAAGAATGGCTAGTGACTGCACTTGATCTTCATGGTAGGCGGCAAGTTTCAGACCCTATGGTAGTATTGCAGGTTCACTGGAACAGTTTACGGTCCATAAGCCTGTGCGTCCGTGAACAACTGACAGCGTGCAATACGGTATCAGCACATTCCTCTTGATGCAGCTCAGATTAATGGGCTCCACGGTAGCGTCAAACGTTACGTTGGTGGTAGGGAAACAGGTGACTGAAACACACGAAGCACACAACGGAGGCACTACTGTATCACTGGATACACTAAGCACACTTTCGTGATTTGGTGGGCCTTCCGTAAACGCAGCCGAAAAGCTCGTATCTACACTAATTTCTCCTATTCTGCAGTCGACAGTGGCACCACACAGTTTCAAAAAATCAAGGCCCAGGATTATGTCATGAGTAGAATAAGACAGAAGTGCGAACACCGCATTAAATATTTGACCGCCCAAGATAACGTCCACATTGCAAACGCCGACAGGATGTAACAACTCCCCACTCACTCCACGCAACGTATCAGCCCGGTTCCAGCGAAACATCACTTTTCGTCCTAGGAGGCTTTTAAATGCAAGACTCATCACTGAAACGGTTGCTCCCATGTCCACTAAGGCCATTGTTGAAACTCCGTCAATCAGTACAAACACCTTATTCTTAAGCATGCGAATGGGTGGAGGTATCTCTGTCGACATCGAATATTTTCCAGCGACCTCACCTCCAACGGCCGCGCTGACTAGTTTTCCGGAGGTGGCGATGGGTGGCGACGCCGCGGAGACGGCGACCGGCTAATGCGAGGAGCGGTGGTGGTGTCAGGCTGCGATCGGTTGCTGGAGAACGGTTCCGCAGCGTCTCCGGGTGCTGGCGAGTGTGGCTTCCTGGATCTGTGTACGAGAGTGAGTACGTTTCATCAAGTGGATCGCGGTACCGCCTTGACATCGTAGATCGGTCAAACCTCGGTGGTTGGCGGCGATTGCAGTACCTGGCAATGTGGCCCAAGTCGCCGCAGCTGTAGCACACAGGTAAACGATGATCGATGAACGGCTCCTCGAAGCGCTCAGCCGTGGGGGGTCGTGTGACCGAGTCAAGTGGCTGAACCTGCTGAACAGGAGGAACAGTCGGTCTGCGTGGAAACCTGCCGGCGCGAGGGTGTTCTCGTCGTTGTTCGTGCGTAAATGCGCCTTCACGAGGCCATGGAGCTCCTCTGTTGGTGATGTCCATGACACATACCGACGGTTGCCACGGAGCGCACAATGTTGCAGGCGCCGTGTGTTGCGGGGAATAGGCAGCAGGTTGTTGCATGACGCTGCACGCAAGTACCTCGTGTCGCCGCAGTTCTTCTCCCACGATCTGCCGTATAGTGGATGAAAGATCAGCGGACGGGCTCTCATCGACACCGGCAACGGTTGTCACATTCGCCAGTCGTCCAAATTTTGGCGCAATGCGACGAGTCTTCGACTTCTCAAACGTACGGCAGTGACGTACGACATCTGAGACGGAATCAACGTGTTCCCTGCCTATAAGGAAATTGTAGACATCTTCGGCAATTCCTTTAAGCAGGTGTCCGACTCGGTCTTCCTCCGACATCTGTGAATTCACTATTTTGCACAGCTTGAGGATCTCTTCGATGTACGCAGTGCACGTTTCTCCAGGAGTCTGAGCTCTTTGAGCTAGAGTTCGCTCCACGCGTTTCTGTTTGGGGTAGGAGTCTCCAAAACACTTCTTAATTTATTCAACGCAGCGCTCCCACATTGTCAGGGAGTCGTCGTGATTTTCAAACCACATTAGCGCTGTTTCACTCAGAAACAGTACGACATACTCAAGCTGAGTGACAGAGTCCCAACGGTTGTAGCGACTCACCCGTGCGTAGTGTGTTAGCCACTCGTCGACATCTTCGCCCGCTTTTCCCGCGAACGAGCGTGGTTCCATGTAGTGCTGGAAAGGTCGAACTGGCGGTGGACTTTGAGCTGGTTCACCTGGCGCTGGCGTTTGTCCACTTCCGTCCTGAGACATGATGAACGTCGTTGGCGAGAAACCGGCAAGACGGCGGCTCCGGCGAAGTTCGAGATGTTGCGGCGCCGTGGTACGTAGTGTCGTACCCCACATGTCCACCACTCTGTTACGCCAACAAAAGGCGTTTATTATTAAGCCAAGTAGAGTGAGTCGCGATGGCCTTGATCAGCTGAGTGCCGATTGAGATTCAGCTAGCTAGCGCACGTCGTCTTCTTCTTCACCCCTCTTGGATGCCCCAAATCCTTTTTTAGGTGTAAACCAGAACGCACGTAAGAGTGTCACTATATTTGCCAAGGTATTCACGTATGCCTCGTGTACCCTTGGTTACGCATGCGTTTATGACTACTGGTACATTCTAGTGTTCAGAGAGATACCTACCTATCTACTAACGTGCAAGTCCAGAGGGCACGTAGATAGAAGTGTAGAGAGGATGGGGAGAGGAGGCAGAGATTGGGTAGAAACCGACGCCGTCGCAAAACAATTAGTAACAGCCTTGCCACTGTTCGCAGTTTTTAGTCGCTCGTCTTTGCAACTAAAGGATAACGCCACGTCCCTCGATGTACTTGGCCTGCAGTCCAACCTCACCTCATCTGGCATCTGTACATTTCGACCTGTCTCAACCTACTACATAGTTCCAGAGTACCCGCAGCTCAAGAAGCCCCGAAACGAACGCGCTGCCCGCAAAACAGGAAGGTGACACATCATATCCCCACCACCGGCCCACCTGTCGCCACCCGGCCACTGAGGCTCGCTGGAAGGAAGTTGGATGTCACCCGCCGTGAGTTCGAACGCATGCTTCCAGTTATTCGTCCTTCCTCAACCAATTGGTCTTCACCTATGCATCTGGTTCCAAAGCAGGACAGTGGCGACTAATGGCCTTGTGGTGATTACCGTGCTTTGAATAACGTCACTACCCCGCTTACCCTTCCCCTCATACATGACTTCGGCGCTCGTCTAGCAGGAACCAAAATATACAGCAAGATCGATTTGATGACCGCATACCACCAAATTCCCGCTGAACCCAGCGACGTTCCGAAGACAGCAATCACAACTCTATTTGGCCTCTTTGAGTTTGTCGATATGCCTTACGGTTTGAAGAATGTGGTGCAAACTTTTCAAAGGTTCATGCTTCCCTTATTTCTACCTGCCACATGGAAAGCCCGTTTCCCTAGCCGTTGGGGGTCATTACCCCTTACTCTTTCTTTGTATCGCGGCAGCTTCCCCGACTAAGACGCCACACAGCAAATCGGATCACCTGTTTTTGCTTTGAATAAAAGTTAGTGGACTCTCCGTTCTCAAAAGTTATCCAAGCTGTCAAAATGGTATTAGTTGCCTCCACTAAACCTAGCTCCCAACATCTCTGCCATGATACAATGCCATGGTGCCATGATGATCATGCGAGGCAATGATAATGCTCAACCCACTGAAAGATTAGGAACAGTGTTCACGCAATAACGCCTTAAGCAAACAAGTCTGTCTGTGTGTTCTGCGCACTACGCAGACGAATGGCAGCGGACGCATGCAACATAACTTTTGACATCTACGCGCTACTCTCGTATTGGACTAAACGCCAGAGATTTTACACATTCGCTGTCAGCATCACTTCTAATTATAGTAAATCAAAGCAAACAGCATACGACGCTTTCTTTACGTCGATTTGCACAGCTAACACGGTAGTGGAAACTGTGACTGTGCCCTTGCCGCGACTGCTTCGACCACAGCCCTTCATGCAACCATTTCACCAGCCGCCCCGCACAACACGTCCTCCCACGTGGATGGGACCTGCCAGAGTGAATGGGTGGCGTACATCTGACAACCGGCTAATCTGTGTTGCGTGTGGCTGCGCCGGTCACGTCGCACGCTACTGTAATCGCGTGCAGTCGACTAGTGTTACACGATAAAGCCAAACTTTATGGTGGGATCTAGCTCTGCGCCCTTATTACGACGAACCTTTGGCATCGTCACCAACATTCCGCCCGACGCCCTATTACCCGCCGCTCAACTTCTCTACTCAGACACTCACTATCACCTAATCGTCGCAGTCCACGAGGCAAGGGCTGCGACACGGTCGAAACGCGAAAGTCCTGAACGTAGCCCGACGAATGTGATAGACGTAATTGTTCACGGTGTTCATACTTCTGCAGCCATGGACACTGGTGCCGCTGTATCAGTTATGGATGCAAACATTGTTGCTTGATTTGAAAAGTCACGACGCCCCTTCTGGATTGTCGCTCCGCACAGCCGGCGCATAGCGTATTCATCCAATTGCGGCGCGCACCGCTCGTGTTGTCATTGAGGACGTCGTATACGCCATCGAATCTATTGTAATTTCGTCGTGCTGCCATAACGTTATCCTCGGCTGTAATTTTCTCCCCCGCCACAATGCTGTTGTTATTCATTGCGCACGGACCAAACTAGAACTGTCATCACCGATCTGAGATTTAACGCTCGTCGACAATGCTTCTCTTCCGAACAAACTACTCGTCAGACACGACACCAACCTTCCTCCCAACTCGTCAATGGTTGTCTCTATGTACTGCCAAGCAGCGTCTCCGGCGCCGTCGCACTATTTTCTCCGTCTGGCTGCTTTTCCACTCGAAAAGGTCTACTGCTACCTGTTGCTACGGTGAACGTCACACAGGGCTCAAGCGCTATATTTCTTTGTAGCCCGTTCCCGTACACTGCAATGCTGATCTGAGGTGAAAGTCTTGGCAATGTCGAAGCTATCGAAGACGTGTACATTACGGATGTTCCAGAAAACACATACTGAGCCCGTTCAGTAGGCTCGGTTCTATTTCTAGGTCTGGCCCATTGCCCATAGATGTATTCAATTCTTCTAGTGCCCATGACCTCAAACTTGGCCAGTGATCTCAGCTTCTGGGCATCTTACAAGTATTTCGTTCTTCTTTCGATGTCGGGCAATCTTCCATTGGCTGGACGTCAACTGTTACGCGCCACATGGACACTGGCGCTCAATCGCCATTTCGCCAACGCCCATTACGTGTATATGATACAGAACGCTGCGTGAATAATGAACAATTGGCCGATATTCTCCGCCGCCAACTGATACGACATTCCCAGAGTCCATGGACATCTCCGGTGATCCTTGCTACGAAGAAAGACGGTTCTGTACGGTTCCGTGTGGACTATCGGCGCCTCAACAAGATCACTCACAAGGACGCTTACCTACTTCCGCAAGTTGGCGACGCTTTTGACAGCCTACAAGGAGCAGAATTTTTTTCAACTCTCGATCTGCGCTCATCGTATTAGCAAGTACATATGCCAGATGAAGATTGACCGAAGACAGCCTTTGTTACGCCCGACGGCTTATGCTAATTTAGCGTCATGCCGTTTGAAATGCACGATGGATACCGTTCTGAGCGGCTTGAAATGGCACACGCGCTTGTGCTACCTTGACGACGTCGTTGTTTTCGTTCCGGAATTCTCCACGCGCCTTCAGCGGCTCCGGCGGGTTTGGCGCGTTTGAAAAACGCCGGCCTACAACTAAATTAAAGAAGAAAGGCAGGCGGCTGACGATACTGGGCTACGACGTGTCCAAGGAAGGAATTCTCCCCGATCCAGTCAAACTTCGTGCCGTCGCTCAGTTCCCTAAACCAACGTTCATCAAAGAACTGCGAAGTTTCGTAGGTTTTTGTTCCTACTTCTGACGCTTCCAACTTATGACGCCATCATATTGACCCTGACGGTGCTCCTTGGAAGCCACGGATCCCTTCATTTGTGGTCATCAGAGTCGAAGAGGCGTTTGAAATCACCGTCGCTTGCTGACGTCTCCCCCAATTTTCTGGTACTATGACCCGATGGCCCCTACAGATGACACACAGATGACAGCCACACAGTTGCCCTGGCAATGTCCTTGAGCAGCGCAAAATTCTCATTCTTGCATATGTCGTGGCCTATGTAAGTCGTACCCGTATGAAAGCCGAGACCAATTACACAGTCATGGAAAAAGAATGTCTACCGAGTACAATACTTGTTGGGATGATTAATACGCTAAGAAACATTGAGGAATTGAACATAAATCCAGTGGTGAGAATGTTGCTACAATTGCTACTGGTCGGCTACATTTTATTAACGAGGCTACATTCTTTCTACAAATGAGATGAACTGCTCCAAAGGTGCTCCACGATGAGCTGCGGTGCGCAATATCGGAGGCCATTGCAAAGATAAGTTGCGGGGAAGGTGAGATGGCAGTTGCCACCACCCTATGCAAATAGAGACGTCGCATTTCCTGTCAATTAAGCTAAATGAGCTAAAGGAGTGTGCTGGTCTGGGCTGGTTGGTACATCATTGGTAAGGGAACAAACAGCGCTAGGACGGGACGAAGTGAGTAGACAGACAAGGCGCTGACTAAATGAGCTAAAGTGTCACTCAGCGATCGCAATCCAGCACTCTATTGCATGTCCATGGTCAGCCATTCAGAAACCCAATTTGCCTGTGATGGAAACAACTTGCTGTTTCCTTTGGGCCCAGAATCCTTTTATTATAGACACGGCAGACGGAAGACTTCTTAGATGCAACACAGGCTATATACAGACACGTTAACACGGCCGAGAACGTTTTAGAATCACGCGGACTACAATACAGGTTCTGAAGACGTCTGTCCGTCTATAGTGATGTACCTAGCACTTATGCAGCTCGACTCGCCGGTGTGCGCCGTCGCTGCGGTGCCTGTTTGCGTCATCGATGCGGTGCCCGTGACGGTGGCTGAATAAATCCTGAGTCAGCTTTTTCATGATTCATTGGAACATTCAGGACATCCGTGTGGTCTTCGCCATTTACATGTGAAGGTGAGTGAGTACGCGCATCATTATGTCTTACAGGCGGTTCATTGTTATACCTTGGGTTCACCTGACATGGTGAAGTCAGCATAAGCTGATGCAACGCCTCCTTTAGTTTCTAGAGGAGGCGTTGGCTGATGGGATAGGGTGCTCATGTTTAAGTCATGTACCACTGGAGTCACTGACTGTATACTAATCGTTTCCTTAGAAATCATGGATGACTCGACTCTCATACATTGAGAATGATTGGCTCCGTGAGTTTGTTAGGAATCTCTATTGCTGGCTATACCGAGTACAATGCGGCGTCTTGCTTAGTGTCATGGAGAACGAGGCTCACATGAACTTTAGTTTGCGCAGCAGCCTCTTCGATTGAAGTGCATGATTCCAACAAACCTCCCAAACCTAAAGACTGCTTTGACAGTGACAGGGCGACTTATCTTTGTGGCTTAGGGCAGTTTTTGCATGAGCTTTTTCAACGTTGGGAGCTTCGTGATCACGGAAAACAACATGTTTGCTCACGCGACAAGCAACCTTGAGCCGTCTCGTCGCCCGTTCCAAAACCCAAATGCTTGGTGGCGGGAGACGGTGAAGAAAAGGCAAAAACCCCAATTACAGCTTCAACATCGGACGCAGTCATGCTGCCGGAAGTCGTAGCGCTAGTGAGCGCTTCACAAGCTGCGATCTGCAATTTGAGGACGCATAGCTCTCCTTCATGACGCGCTCGCTAAGCCTGAAGCTGCACTGCATGGCGAGCTATTTTCATTTTCCTTTCATCAGTACGCCTCTCACACTCCAATGACCGCTGCTGTTCCACCCATGCTCTCAACTCCGCTTTCTCTAGTCCCATGCGCTCATTTAGCCTATTTCTTTAATATCCATTGCATTCCTGTCCTTGGCTGCAAGCTTACAACCTGCCTCTTCCTGTCCAGTGGCTACACGCTCAAACCTCTGGAGATACACGTGGAGGTCGTCGCGTCGCTCATCGAACGGCGGCAGTAACTTCTGGGGACCGAGGCAGGGTAGGCTTGGTGACGTTACGGGAGCGGATGGGGCAGATATCTCCCTCTGCGCTCCTTGAAGCTTGAGCTTAAGTTGCAATACTTACTGCTACCCTTCGTCAGCTAACCGCTTGACTTTATGCTGCTTCTTTGGCTGCCTATCGCTCAGCGGCTCGTTCGTCCCTCTGCCTAGCCTGATCTTTTTCAATCCACTCGCGAAATTCAGCGCTAGAGAAAGCTAACTGTGGTGCATTCGTGGCTAACTTGTCTAAATCCTTGCCGGTCGTCTAGTGTTGCATGTATGCACCCGAATGCCGGTCTCCGCGTTTGGAATGTTACTGGAGAATCCTGGCAGGCTCGGCAGATTGTGATGGAAACGACTTGCTGTTTCCTTTGGGCCCAGGACCCTTTTATAATGACGCTGCAGACGGTATACTCTTTACATGCAATACAGACAATATACAGACACGTTAACACGGTACAGAACGTTTTACAATCACGCTGACTACAATACAGGTTCTGAGGACGTCTGTCCGTCTACAGCGATGTACGTAGCACTCATGCAGCACGACTCGCCGCTGTGTTTCCTCGTTGCAGTGCCCGTGATGGTTGTCGTTGTGGCTGCATCGCTGCGTAGTCTGGCGCCAGTTCAGCTGGTGTGGTGTTGCGACGGCCACGTCCTACGTCGTCACCATCATGCTGCACCTTGTCGCGACGTGGAAGCAGGGAAAGACAGAAGGTCGGTAGAGCACCAGGCCACTGCTGTAACTGGCCAGTAATGCCTCGGCCGATAGAACGTCGAGCTCGGCCTGCAGACAGGTAGCTCAGGCGCCCGGTGTCTAGCAGAAAGCACTGCACTAGGCCGCTATGACAGCCGGCCGCTGGTGCGCAGGAGAGCTGAGCCTTGAGCGGGATCCAAGACCAAGTCCGCACGGTAGCAGGACACCTGGTCAGCAGCCGTTGGCTTGGTCAGCAGGCAGGTAGCTCAGGCATCCCGGTCCCCAGCACGAAGCACTGCACCAGGTCGCTATAACAAAAGGCCGCTGGTGGGCAAGAGAAACTAGCCGCGAGCGGGATCTCAACCTAGGTCCGCAAGTAACAGGTCACCGGCCGCTACTACCAGACCCTTCAACCGCCGTTCTGCGGCTGCCGTTCAAGACTTCCGCTCGCTCTCAAGCTCTGCGCACTCCCTTGTCCGTCACGCGTGGTCTCGTTATTCCATTAACATCATCGATAATGTTCCTCTTGTTGTGGAGACAACATAGTCATCACTCTACGCTCGTATTTCAGGCACTTTGTCCCGTCACGGCCACACGCACTATCCACACCATCACAGTGCCATATTCGTGGGTTGTGTGCAATTTAGGAGGTAGTTCTGTCAGGCGTAATAGTGTCTGCTTAGCAGATACGCTTGTTGTCGTGAGAGCGTGAGAGTGATTGCAGAGAGGAACAAGCCCGCATTCGTACTTCATATCGGCGGTGTGTCCTTGGTGGGAGAGGTGTTACTCAATCCACGACGCGCGCTTCGCGCGTTCGGCATGGCAGCTGTGTCGTGGTCCACTCAGCAAACTGAAACATTCAAGGGTATGTATGTTATTAGCTGATTCGCTATGTCACATTTATATGTGTATGCTCACAACGCAGTGCATATGCAGCTCTGACATTTTGCTAGCTAGACGTCATTAGGCCAACAACAAAACTGCTCAAATGGTCATCGTGTGTACCACGTGACTGTATTACCGTTGGTATTGTGTGTCTTTGTGTGTCGTGCTTTACCAATGGGTAAGTGCAATACTTACGTGCTGGTTGACTCGCTGTGGCGCACGTGATGCTTGTAATTTGCACAGGAGTGGTCACTTACTTGGATTATCTTCCTCTTAATGATGTAAACAGCTACTCTGGAACCATTTGACGGGCAGGAATAGTGCCCTGCGGATAGCCATCCAGAATCATCATTGTTGACTGCCTCAGTATCTGCTACAAAATGCTCGTGGTCAACCCCACACTGTAAACCTAATTAAAAAAGCAACAAGTGGTGAAAGCAGCACAAATAATAGCCATATACTATTTTGAAGAAGGCTTTTTAGCTGGCAAAGGGTCAATTGGAAGAAAATGCATATTTTCAAGTAATTGTAGGTCAGGCATACCAAGCTGGCTTCAATAAAGAGATTCCTGTTGAATAGCTACGATAACCCCAAAATAGCTAGGTGTGTTTCGTTACTTTATATTAGCAAACAACGTGAGTATGCATACAATCTAAATTCACATATACCCCACCCCCACGCACAATGACCGCACTTGCAACTCAGCTCAGCAATCGGTGGCCTGGTTTCAACTGATGATGATGGAAAACTATGGGTTCCAGCTGTTCTCTGGCACTAGCAACACTGGAGCTATCTAGCGCCGTCTGCACAAAGGCAGTATTTTTGCAGGCTTTTTTTGTCAGTCTGGGCCTTGGTCACGCCGCACATGCCTGGAGTGATCATATTGACAGCAGGCCTTGTGAGGTGGTAAGAAAGCTATAGCACCGGCTTCAAGCTCGAAGCTGTTCAGCATGTTTTATACACTGGTAAGTGTTCATTGGGAACTGGGAAGGCACATCAGCGTCAACAAAGTACACATCTGCTATTAGAGACAGCAGCACGAATAGCTGAACGTTACCAGCAAGAAAAGCGGGAATACCGAATACCGAAGGCTCAGAAGCCTTTGGATAAACAGCTGGGCTGTGTGAATTGAAATGATACAGAACGGGGATCGCCAACTTGCAAGGAAGCAGGGCATCCCGGCTACAATCTTTAACACAAGCAGCGACTTGATGTAGCACTTTATGTGGCAGCATGGGCTTTCTTTTCGAAGGACAAGAACGTGTAAGCAGCTGCTTTGCAGATACAGAGAAAGAACCATGGACTTTCACTGTTCGTGATCATCCTCTGATGCCAGGACAGACGTTTAAAAGGCTGCTAGTGGAACTGTTGGGTGCATTGGTCCTAGAGGAGTACATGGTTTACATACCACTGTTTACTGGTGCGCACAACACAGTAACCTGGTGCTACCTGGTGTGTACATCACTGTGGTACGGTGCTGTCCGGCGTGCATGCCAGTGTGTTTTGGCGTAAACTTATCTTTTGCACACAAGTCAAATGCATTGGGTTATAAGTTTTCTGGCTTAGCTGATTCAGGTTTTTACAGCGAACTGTTAAGAGATAGTTCCCCCTAGTTCGTGCCCGCGTGCAGAAAAAAAATCACAGCATATTGTCACGTAGTAGTGACGATGAAGCAAACAGTCGTAAAACTGTGAATGACGAAACTGATTCTTTATTGGGCGAACCTGTGCCCACAAAAGCAAGTTACACTTGAAGCACAACGATAGCGGCGAACACAGTCGGAGATCGTCGAAAATCTGATCAGCGGCGAAACGCGTCGGCTTTTATACCTGAGTCATCGAAGGTTCCAGATTAATCCCTGATGCCCGCGTGTCTTCCAGAAAGTTCTAGACAATTCGCGTCGCTCATACAATCAGATTACATGGGCGTCGGTGACCACAGACGACGGATAGAAGCATTGATAACGTCCGAGAAGCTTCCAATGCAGGCGCGTCCTGCGCGGAGCGATAACGTTTAACATTTGTCAGCCGGTGTTGAAAGCGGCCACCGGTGAAAAATAAACATGTGTACGTGTCAATACCCTCCCCTTAAAAAGCATCGTCCCGATGCTACAAACAAACACGAAAGCGAAAACAAAACCATGCGTAATAAACAAAATGACAAACAAGAAAAAAACAATAACAAAGTAACAAAGTACCTAAGTTTGTCAGCGGGCGTAGAAAGGCTTAAGACGCACCACGTGGATGACTTCAGGTCGTGCCCGGCGCCGCTGTGATTGCGAAATGCCGTCTGGCACGACCTCATAGTCCAGTGCGCCAATACGTCGGGTGATCTTATATGGTTCGAAATAGCGACGTAACAGCTTCTCGCTAAGTCCTCGTCGGCGTATCGGAGTCCAGACCCAAACACGGTCACCGGGCTGGTACTCGACGTAGCGTCGTCGAAGGTTGTAGTGTCGGCTGTCGGTCCTCTGCTGGTTCTTGATGCGCAGTCGGGCGAGCTGTCGACCTTCTTCGGCACGCTGCAAATAGGTGGCAACGTCGAGATTTTCTTCGTCGGTGACGTCCGGTAGCATGGCGTCAAGCGTCGTTGCCGGGTTCCTTCCGTAGACCAGGTTGAACGGCGCCATGTGCGTCGTTTCTTGCACGGCCGTGTTGTATGCGAAGGTCACGTACGGAAGGATGGCATCCCACGTCTTGTGTTCGACGTCGACGTACATTGCCAGCATGTCGGCGATGGTGTTATTTAGGCGCTCGGTGAGGCCATTCGTCTGCGGGTGGTAGGCGGTGGTCCGGCGATGGCTTGTGTGGCTGTATCGCAGGATGGCTTGAGTTAGTTCTGCCGTAAAGGCAGTACCTCTGTCGGTGATGAGGACTTCTGGGGCACCGTGACGCAGGAGGATGTCCTCAATGAAGAATCGGGCTACCTCGGCAGCACTGCCTTTGGGCAAGGCTTTTGTTTCGGCGCAGCGGGTGAGGTAGTCCGTAGCTACGACGATCCATTTATTCCCGGACGTCGACGTCGGAAAAGGCCCCAGTAAGTCCATTCCAATCTGCTGGAACGGTCGGCGAGGTGGCTCGATCGGCTGTAGAAGTCCGGCTGGCCTTGTCGGCGGTGTTTTGCGTCGCTGACAGTCTCGGCATGTCCTTACGTAATGGGCGACGTCGGCAGAGAGGCGAGGCCAGTAGTATTTTTCTTGTATCCTCGCGAGCGTGCGGGAAAAACCGAGGTGTCCAGCCGTTGGGTCGTCATGGAGAGCTTGCAGAACCTCTGGACGCAATGCTGAGGGTACCACGAGGAGGTAGTTGGCTCGGAGAGGCGAGAAGTTCTTCTTTAGGAGAATGTCGTTTTGCAAGAAAAACGACGCCAATCCTCGCCTGAACACCTTCGGCACAGTGACGGTCTTGCCTTCCAGGTAGTCTACAAGGTTCCTTAGTTCCGGGTCGGCTCGCTGTTGTTCGGCGAATTCGTCGGCACTGATGGGTCCCAAGAAAGTGTCGTCATCCTGGTCATCCTGTGGCGGCGGTTCGACGGGGGCGCGAGACAAGCAGTCGGCGTCAGAGTGCTTTCTCCCGGACTTGTAAACTACGGTGATGTCGAATGCTTGAAGTCTCAGACTCCATCGTGCGAGGCGACCTGAAGGATCCTTCAAGTTAGCTAGCCAACACAAGGCGTGGTGGTCGCTCACAACTTTGAAGGGCCTGCCATAGAGGTAGGGGCGAAACTTTGATGTAGCCCAGATGATGGCGAGGCACTCCTTTTCTGTTGTGGAATAATTTGATTCCGCCTTCGATAGCGACCGGCTAGCGTAACTTACAACCCTTTCTAGTCCGTCAGTCCTCTGCACAAGCACGGCGCCGAGTCCTACGCTGCTTGCGTCGGTGTGGACTTCGGTATCGGCGTTTTCGTCGAAATGCGCAAGGATTGGCGGCGATTGTAGGCGTCGCTTCAGTTCTTCAAATGCTTCGATTTGCGGCGTCTCCCACTTGAACTCGACGTCGACCTTCGTGAGGTACGTCAGTGGCTCGGCGATCCGTGAAAAATCCTTGACGAAGCGCCTGTAATAGGCGCACAGGCCAAGAAATCTACGCACTGCCTTCTTGTCGGCGGGCGGAGGAAAGTCAGTGATGGCCGCCGTTTTCTGTGGGTCAGGGCACACTCCAGACTTGTTGATGACATGGCCCAAAAACAAGAGCTCCTCGTATGCGAAGCGGCACTTTTCTGGCTTCAACGTGAGTCCGGAGGTCTTGATAGCTTGAAGAACTGTTTCAAGGCGCCGCAGGTGTTCTTCGAAGCTTGAGGCAAACACAACGACGTCGTCCAAATACACGAGGCAAGTCTGCCACTTCAAGCCTGCCAGTACTGTATCCATGACGCGTTGGAAAGTCGCAGGTGCCGAGCAAAGACCAAACGGCATGACCTTGAACTCGAACAGTCCGTCTGGTGTTATAAAGGCAGTCTTCTCCCGGTCCCTCTCGTCGACTTCGATTTGCCAGTAGCCGGTTTTGAGGTCCATTGACGAAAAATACTTTGCGTTGTAGAGTCGATCCAAGGCGTCGTCAATCTGTGGGAGGGGGTATACGTCCTTCTTCGTGATCTTGTTGAGGCGACGATAATCGACGCAGAAACGTAGGGTTCCATCCTTCTTCTTCACTAACACCACGGGGGACGCCCACGGACTCTTGGACGGCTGGATGATGTCGTCGCGTAGCATTTCGTCGACTTGTTGCCTTATGGCCTCGCGTTCGCGCGCCGAAACTCGGTACGGGCTCTGACGGAGTGGGCGGACATTTTCGTCGGTTATGATGCGGTGCTTGGCGACAGGGGTTTGTCGAACTTTTGACGCCGACGAGAAGCAGTCCTTGTATTGCAGGAGCAGAGCTTTTAGTTGTTCTTTCTTATGCCTGGGAAGGTTCTGATTGACGTCGAAAGTTGGTTCAGGTACTATAGTCGTCGTTGCAGGTGCACTGGAATCCGTGAAGGCGAAAGCACTGCTGGCTTGTACTATTTCGTCGATGTAGGCGACCGTGGTGCCTTTGTTAATGTGCTTGTATTCGGGGCTGAAGTTCGTGAGCATCACCCTTGCTTTCCCTGCACGTAGCTCAGCTATGCCTCTAGCGACGCAAATTTCACGGTCGAGCAGTAAGTGATGATCGCCCTCGATGACGCCCTCCATGTCTGCAGGCACTTCGGTACCGACGGAAATCATTACGCTGGAGCGAGGCGGAACGGTGACTTGTTCTTCTAGCACATTCAAGGCATGGTAACTGATGTCTGTATCCGGTGGTATCGCGTTGTGCGTTGAAAGCGTTACCGACTTGGACCTTAAGTCGATGACTGCACCGTGTTGGTTTAGAAAGTCCATGCCTAGGATGACATCCCTGGAGCAGTGCTGCAGGATTACGAAGCTCGCCGGGTAAGTGCGGTTGTTCACAGTGACTCGTGCTGTGCAGATTCCAGCCGGCGTTATTAAGTGGCCTCCCGCTGTACGGATATCGGGTCCTTGCCAGGCAGTCTTCACCTTCTTCAACTTGGCGGCGAACGGGCCACTGAAGACGGAATAGTCGGCTCCAGTGTCGACGAGAGCAGTGACGTTATGACCATCGATTAGCACGTCTAAGTCGGTAGACCGTCGTCTGGCGTTGCGGTTAAGTCGTGGCGTCGGATCACGGCTGCGTCGGCTTGCTCCGCTGCTGCTACGTCGCGTCGGTAGGTCTTCTTTCGGCGGCGAAGTGTTGTCGTTAGGGCTCTTGCCAGGTGGTGTGCTGATACCTCGTCGTGGTGATTCGCGAATCTTCTTCGTCGGCGGCGGAGGATCTTCGGTATTGCGTCGTACAGCAACCGCACCTCCATCGGTTGCTGCCTTTAGTTTCCCGGGTAAGGACTGGGAGATCGGCCCCGAGTGGGACCGGTGTACTGACGGCGATGGGGCGAGATGTAGCGGCCTGGTGACGGCGAGCGTGAGGGTCGTTGTGGTTGCCACTGAGCTCCGGCGAGGTAGTCGGCGATGTCACGTGGTCGCTCACCAAGCTGTGGACGTGGCGCGTTGACGGCGAACCCTCGTAGGCCCATCTCGCGGTATGGGCATCGGCGGTAGACATGGCCGGCTTCCCCGCAGTGATAGCAGAGCGGGTGGTGGTCGGGGGCGCGCCAAATGTCCGTTTTTCTCGGGTAGCTGCGCTGGGCGACGGGCGGGCGTGCTGGCTGCGGCGGTGGCGCTGGGCGACGGAATTGCGGCGTTACGGGGCCCTGGCGCGAGCGTGGAGGGGGGCCTTGACGACGGGCGACGGCGGCGTATGTCATCGCTTCCGGCTGGGGTTGCGGCGATTCGGGAAGTCCTAGCGATTGCTGGATTTCCTCCCGCACGATATCGGCGATGGAAGCAACTTGAGGCTGCGATGACGGTAGCAACTTCCGCAGCTCTTCGCGTACTATCGCCCTGATGGTGTCTCGTAGGTCGTCGGAAAGTCCTTGGACTTCGGCGTAGTGTGGCGTCGAACGGCGATTGTATTGCCAGTTGCGCATGTCCAGTGCTTTCTCGATCGTCGTAGCCTCCGAGAGAAAGTCTTGGACTGTTGTTGGTGGATTCCGTACCAGTCCGGCGAATAGCTCCTGCTTAACTCTCCGCATGAGCAAGCGCACTTTCTTGTCTTCGGGCATAGCTGGATCGGCGTGCCGGAACAATCGAGTCATTTCTTCAGTGTACATACCGATGCTCTCATTCGGGAGCTGTACACGGTTTTCCAGCAAGGCTGCAGCTCTTTCTTTACGGACGACGCTCGTGAAGGTGTCCAGGAAGGCGGCTCGGAAGAGGTCCCAGGTTGTTAGTGAACGTTCCCTATTCTCGAACCAGGTTCTGGCGCCGTCTTCAAGAGAGAAGTAAACATGGCGCAGCTTTTCGTCGCAGTCCCACTTGTTGAACGTAGCGACCCGGTCGTATGCCTCCAGCCAGCTTTCGGCGTCTTCACATGGCGAACCGCGGAAAGTCGGCGGCTCCCTGGATTGTTGCATCACGACCGCAGATGTTGGCACAGGGGCTGTCATGGTAGCTGCTGCCGAGGTCATGACTTTTGTCCTCTTGGTCTTCTCAGGTAGGGGTTCGTACTTCGGTGGCAGGTTCAGTAGCCTGCGACTAGCTCGCTGGTCGGGGTAGGCGTCGACGTCTTCTAGACGGTGTGGGCTTGGCTCACGGCTGGACGGGGGGGTCCGGTACAAGGACATAAAAGCACCTCCACCAGATGTCACGTAGTAGTGACGATGAAGCAAACAGTCGTAAAACTGTGAATGACGAAACTGATTCTTTATTGGGCGAACCTGTGCCCACAAAAGCAAGTTACACTTGAAGCACAACGATAGCGGCGAACACAGTCGGCGATCGTCGAAAATCTGATCAGCGGCGAAACGCGTCGGCTTTTATACCTGAGTCATCGAAGGTTCCAGATTAATCCCTGATGCCCGCGTGTCTTCCAGAAAGTTCTAGACAATTCGCGTCACTCACACAATCAGATTACATGGGCGTCGGTGACCACAGACGACGGATAGAAGCATTGATAACGTCCGAGAAGCTTCCAATGCAGGCGCGTCCTGCGCGGAGCGATAACGTTTAACATTTGTCAGCCGGTGTTGAAAGCGGCCACCGGTGAAAAATAAACATGTGTACGTGTCAATATCCACGGGGTGAATGATGATGAGTGGGGCGAAGCTCCTGAGGGGAAATCATCGGTAAAACCGTGACTCTTCAGTGAAAGTTCGCCCACTACATCATCAAGAAAGACGTGAGAAACACTGTGTGTGTATATATACAAATCCACTTTTAATTGTTCTTAGACGATGGATGGCTTGCGATGTCCCTTCATTATGACGGCTTTATGGTCCGTGAAATGAAGGGAGAGCGGTTCCTGTATGGGTTGCAGTGGAAAATTTGCGAGCTCGGCACCTTCGGGCTGAGCTCGCCTGATGCGTTTTGCAGACGCCTCACGAGCTCTCACTGCATCGGGGTCTGCCTGCCGATACGCGCGCTTTCTCGCCGCTTCCCGTTCTCTGACGTTCTGCAGATCCTGTTCACGCCGCAGCCGTGCCGCTGCGGCCTCTCTTTCACGTACGGCAGGATCTTGGCCGCGGTGTCGCGCAGCTTCACGGAGCGCTTCTGCCTCGCGGGCTCGCACATCGGGATTCTGTCTGCGAGCGCGCGCTGCCGCCGCCTTGCGCGCTCGCCGCTCTGCAGCCTTGTCCATCCGGCGACTCCGAGCGCCGGATGTACAAGTACCGCCATCAAGTGAACACTCCAAGAACTAAACGAGAGGTGGCTACATACAGAGGATGTACAGACCCACGGCTTAAGGAGCTTCGCCCCTAAAAAGCTATCACCATCAGCATTGGCTCAAGCGTCGTCGTATTCTTCCGTAGCTGGCTAGTTGGCGTTCCTTGGTTTGCACTCGTGCCGTTGGATGCCGTGCCCAAGGAGGTTGATTTTTTCCAACGTCCTTGGCCGTGCCGAGCACAAGCGCGCGCTTGTGCCACTGTTCCCGCGTTCGTCATCGTTGTCTTCTTTCACAGCTGGCTGCGTTGCTGTGAATCATTCCAGAGTAGAGTTTTACTTCTGTCGTCGTAGTGGGAAAGCCGCGTTTATGGAGGTATGAGCCATTACTTAATGGGGCATGAGCCATTTATGAAGAACGGACAACGTGTCTTAACGCGTTTGAGCAACGCTGCCGCAAACGCGCTCGGGAAAGGGCTCGTCGTCGACGCGCCGATTCTAGCGTGAGGACTTCCGAAGTCAAGGCGAAGCGTCAGCGAAGAGCCGCGGAGTCCGAGTTGATGGTGCGCGGTGTTGAGGCCAAACGTCGGCGAAGAGCCGCCGACCCCTACTTGTGGAAGTGCGATGTTGAGGCCATACGTCAGCGTTGTATTTCCCTCCAGGAACCCGAGAACGGTGGTGCATGCCTCGGCAACGCCAGAGCCACATTCCTAGGTGTGACGGCCAGGTTTCAACGTGGGTTTCTGGTCTTCTTTCTGGGGTTTACGTGCCAACACTAGTTCTGATTATGAGACACGCCCTAGCGGAGAGCTCCGGATTAATTTTGATCACCTGGGGTTCTTTAACTTGCGCTACAACGCAAGCACACGGGCGTTTTTGCATTTCGCCTGCATCGGAATGTGGCCGCGGCGGCCACAACCGGAACGTTCATGATAGACATCTTCGGTTGTGTGACGCCCAATGACGATACACCCATTCTCATCGTGCGGGAATATTCCCTACAGCTGACTTACCATAACCACAGCTTTGCTGGCTTCCATCTTCACAGTATCGGAAGGGCTCTTAATTTTTAGTGGTAAATTGGCGGCTTTCCAATTAATACATCATCAAATTTAATTTACCTTTTTTCACAATATTGTAGCCCCTAAGGGCTACATCATTGTACTCCCCAATAATGGGGAGTACAGGATCAACTTAACAATGGAAAAAAGAGCAAAAGCACAAAACAAGATGCAAGGCTTGATCGGTGGCAAAATATACTGTGTATAGAGCATGTATGCCTCCGTTGACTATCGCGACTTGAGGTTGAATTTCGTTCATTACCTCTCTATATTATTCTTCTCGGCATGGTAGTGCAGGTTTTTCTCCATAGTTCCTTTTTTTTTTTGGTCATAATCCTACGCTACCTTCGGACACTGTTCTGCCTGCTATTCTGAATTACATGTCCGAGTACTCCTGAGAAGCCGTACTCAAGGCAGAAGAGGTGCGCGATATTTCGCGACGTCGAATGGCGGAGTAGTTGAAAAATCAGCGGCGCCTATTTGATTCCCGCCATCTCGACGCTCTTTTGGTCAAAGTCGCGACACGCTGGCTACTTGTCGAAGTTACTTTCATGCTACTCTGGCCCTTACCGCGTCTTCCTTCAAGTAACGGACATCATCTATGAAATTACTGCTTTTAAATTGAGCTCAACATGGGTCAGCCATTCTCCGACGTAGTCAACGTTGCGCCTCAAACCAACATGGGGTTGCTGCTTCAGACACCTAGCGTGGTGAAGCCGCGTTAAACATTAGTCCGAAGAAGACGACGCTCTTGGAATACGTGAATTAACTACCTTCTTGTCAGAGAAGACGAGTCGTGGCGGTTTCTGTCTCTTCAAACAAGAATAATATTATACATGTGATGGTGGATCTATAAAAGTTTTATTGCATATTCGATGCAGGAGTCCACATGCACGCCTTGAAATACGTGAGTTTTGGCAACGCAACATTGGATTGCGACAGCCTCGGCCATTTAATCGGTCGAGAAGGATAAAAGATTTTTGCAGAAGGGTTCCGTTATCCCGTTACCTGTTGTAAAATATTACATAGGTGTTTTTAAGCGATTGCACGCTGGGTTTGGCTACATTAAAAATTCATACCTTTGCGTTGCCAATTGCTATATCCCATCTATTCGCTGATTATGTAATATCCGCAATGGCTAATTTTCCAACACGTGTCTCCCGTGTTAAATTTATGTTACTGTTTCGGCACTCACTCTGTGTTGCATAACACCAAACATCGCCTATTTGAGAATAGCTTTCCAAAGTGAAACAGTCTGTTTCTTTTGATGTTGCGGTTGTCATACTTAGCACTGATGCCATCAAGCTAGAGCGTCACCCAGTAGCTCATGGTAGAGATTGCGGGTCATCAGATTTAAAACACTAAATTAACAGTAATTAAGTGACAGCTGTGGAACGAGCTGCTCGGCATGTTGTGCATATTACAACACTGACGAAGCGCCAATTGAATACCGACAAACACACGAAATAACGAACCGTGCATTTAAATTAGCAAGTTTTATCATTCAGTTGTTCAATGTGTGTATTAAGTATATTGCAGAAAGCATCTAAACATCTTCAAAGTTTTATACGAGGCGTCCCAACTATCATACACAAAGATTTACAAATGTACAAATGCCACTTAGCTGAACAGAACCAAGGTAATGCTGTTGATCATGATATGTGATGTTTAATGGCGCAAGGGCAAGGTCTGGCCTATGAGCCCCATGCAAGCAATTAAGAATATTTAATAAAACCGTCAAATGAAGAGCAGGGATGGAACACGGCTATATATGTGCCTAAAAGGACAGTCGCTGTAGGGTGCGTAAAATATAAATGTCTTTAAATTATGACAATGGATTTAGGCAATGTTGTTTGCCGTCGCTTGGAAATATTCAGAATATTTCTTTCATTCAGCCTAAATAAATAATTAGTCTAAATAACTAATCAACTCAAACATCACATTTAGATGAAAAGTGTCAATGTAGAGCAACATGAAAAATCATGAGCCATTCCACTCTGTAAAGGTGAATGACCAGTGAAATTGTTTAGCACAAGACACAGAGGTGACACAAAATTTGGAACAAAGGTATGAACACATTTTCATCGGTGGCGTTTCCCGTCTGCGACCATGTGTTCACCACCTTGCGCCGTGTTCTTACGACGCTACCTATTCTTCGCCATTTTCTCCCTCAAGCAACAACAGAAGAACGCACCGACGCAAGTGATGTAGGACTTGGTGGTGTGCTTGCACAGGTTCTTACTGTCCTCTCAGAATGCATTGTGGCTCATGCGAACCGCACGCTGACCAAGGCGGAGGGCCATTACAACGTCACGGAAAAGGAATACTTCGCCATGGTCTTTCGACGTAGTCACCAAGCAATATGTGCTGTGTTGGATTTTGAATTTAAAAGGCCGATCTGACCACATCGATTACTGGGCCCTGCGAATCCTGGAGTGCGACATGACCGTAGTAGTATATCGGTCCGGGACAATGTTCCCTGAACTGGATTCCTTTTCGACCTTCTCTCGGATACTACAACAGTTCCGCCCTCTGGAACACTTCGGCTTCAAGCTTCGCATTTTGCGATCCGTGATCAGCTCCTGTACCGACGCAAATATGCCCCAGAAGGACGCGTGTTGCTGCTCGTCATCCCGAGACCTTTGAGACCAGACATACGCTACTTCGAGATAGGGAAATTCGGGCGCGTATATGCGTGGTACCGATCCCAAAAATATGAACCGTAAGTACCACGGAAGAAGACGAAAGGCGTGATTGCGAGCACTGCAAAGAAGTTTCAAAGGCAAGCCGGAAGTCTATTATACGGACGCAAGTTACTCTGGATGTGGCATACATATCGCAGTCGCCACGTGTTAGGAACGGGTGCCAGGGGCGTCAGTGAAAACCGCATGCACGGAAACGGCTGAGGCGAACGCGGTAGCTTTAGCTTTGAAGGGCTCCGAATCCAGAAGGACGTTCGCGGATGTCCTCACCGACTCACAAGCGGCTTGTCGCCTGTTCCTGTCAAGAGTGGTACACCGGGTGGTGATTAGGATTATAGGCAATAAACTCTCTAATTTTGACAGCCTCACATGGTACCCGGCACATGAAGGCGTGGAGGTAAATACGAGGGTGGACCGAATAGCTCCAGTACTAAATATCCGAGCGTCGGACCAGTCACGTAGCGACTTACCAACGACTGTGAGATATATCTTGGAACAACAGAGAGAGGAAAGACGGTAGTTCGGCAGGCCCCATCCAAAATTGGCCAGAGGTCAAGCGAGAAACTGGCACCGACTCCAAACAAACACTTATCCTAATCTACACAAGCTAAGACAAATACATGGTGAAGCGCACGCAAATAAATGTACGTGGTGTGGCGAAAAGCCTACATTGTCTCACATCACACTCATATGCGCCAGTAGACCTCCACAAGCGAACACACACAAATTTACAAAACATTTCCTAATGCAGTGGGAGGCATGACTTGCGGACGAGGAACAGGACTCCAAGCTGGCTCTCCTGGACCAAGCCTAGCGAACGGCTCAGGCAAGTGGTGCCCTGGACTAGGGGTCCACCCACATTTTCCATCTTTATTTTAGCCTTTTCCCAATAAAGTTTAACCTCTATCTCTCTCTCTCTCGGATCCTTTTTCCATTCGGACCCACAGTGCCATCACGCCGGCATTTTCAAGTTGTACCAACGACTTTGGCACCACAACTACTGGCGGGGATATACACCATCGTTCGCTATTTCGTCCGCTCTTGCCGTGAATATCAGCAACACAGATCTCCACCACATGTCTCGGCCGGTGATACCTGTCAACCCCTGTCATGCCCATCTCAACCTTTTCATTGTGTTGGTGTAAATGCGTATTGGCCACTTGCCTTGACGACGACGGCAGCCGTTGGATTACACTTGCCGTCGACCACTCAACACGCTATGCAGATAATGCTGCCCTCCCAGCTGCTACAGCGCAGGAAATCGCCACTTTTATACTACGCTGTTTTTTGCTTCGTCATGGAAGTCCTCGTTAACTTCTGAGCGACCGAGGCCCCGCCTTCCTCTCTGCAGTCGTTGAAAAATTGCTTGTTGAATGCGCCATTGTTTATAGCACACGGAATGCCAAGCGTACCGCAGAACACTTTGATCAAACCCACGGTGACCCGCTTGCTGTGAACATCGCATCCGACGGCTCAAATGGGGACTTAGTTCTTCCATTCGTCACGTACGCCTAAAATACCGCAACGCTAGCCACAATCAGTTTCTCCCCTTCTGTATTGTTTACGGTCATCATCCCTCTCATACAATCGATAACATTCTGCCCTACTACCCAGACCCATAAGAATGCCTGTCAATCTTGGGCGCCGCCACACTAGCTAGAAATTGTTGTCAGTTGGGCCATGACAATCGACAGAAAAAAAAAACACGATGCCCACAACTGGACTACAAGGTTTTCTACAGGGAACCATCGTTTGGCTGTCTCTACCAAACCGTACGTCAGGATTCACTTGAAAACATTTTCTTAAAAAGGATAGACCAAATCGCGTTCTGCAGTAAACCTCTCCCGTCAACTACCTCGCGAAGCCATTAACACCGCCATCTGACATGCGTCGTTATAACAGCGAAGTCGTGCACTTCCAGTGGCTCAAGCTATATTATGATTCTGCTGCCTCATCTTCAGACGAAGTCAACAGGATGGCTCCTTTTTCCGATGTGGCCATTGTAATGAAGAATAGCACCTGGATATAGGCTCAAGGACTGCCAACAGCATCGCGTGCCAAGGAGGCTCCAATACCAGGAATCTGGTGATGATGATGATGATGATGATTTATTGGCATCCCCTTTGAAACGGGGTGGCGACAAATAGTCACCTAGCCTGCTTGATTTAATCAGGTATACTACACATGTTCTTTATCTCGCATTTTTGTATACCTTTTTCAAAAATTTAGCTTGTACCGCTGCCTATGATTTTAAGAGATCAGGTCGTATCCATCTTTCCCTGCTTTTTTTCCACCAGTACTCTAATCGTCTCTTGCTGATCTCTACGGCTGATCTGTTTATGTTTCCTTCCACTTTAAACCCAAGCGCTTCTGGGAGTTGCACGTTACCTACGGTTCTCGCTGGGTGGATCCCGTCGCATTCCATTAGGATGTGCTGAGTGGTCTCTGGATCTTTACTGCAGCATACACATGTCTCATCTAGTTCCGAATATTTGTTTCGATATGTTTTCGTCCTTAGGCAACCGGCTCGAGCCTCAAATAGCAAGGCACTGCCCTTTGTGTTATCGTACAGATTTTCCCTTCTAATTTCTTTCTTCTCATTCTTGTAAATCTCCATTGTCGCCATTGTCTCCATTGTCGGGACATCGCCGAACAGCGCCTCTAGCGGCCGCCTCTGAAAACATGCGCTTTTTCTATGGGAGAGCGTCGTTTTTCCCAAATAACTAATCATAGAAGCCATATTTGAAAATATTACCGTGCAAATAGGCTCTAGGAGCTTAGCCCGACATCTCATGCAAGCGGTACCATTACTTATGACGGAAAACCCGTTCCAAATTGCGGGCGAAGTTCGAAGTATGGGAGTCTATGGAAAAGGCCAAATTTTGGAGGCTTTTTTGGCCAGTAAAAAGCAATTTGCGATGAACCTATTGCATCGATCGACGTATTACTGGGGATTTATCAACTTCAATGACTCAGCTTTGAGCTAGTTGCAGCAGCAGCTCTTGAAATGGCAAAAAAGTCGTTCCAAAATCGCAGTTTTCATAACAAGGTCGCAGAATTTATTGTGGTACGTATATAAACCTAGTTTTTGATTCCAGCAGCACGTCGATCCGATAGCCGAGCGTTCTGCGTGACCACAGATTAGGATCACTGATACCACGATTGTGAGTTCGCAGGTTCGAAGCCAGCGGCGCCGCTATTTTTTTATCCCTTTGTCGCTGCTTAGTTTGGCGGTTTCCCGCCAGATGGCGTATTCCGAAACGCAGGTCATTTAGTTGCGGTTCTTGTTTCGTTTCTTTCTACTGTACAAACTTCTTCCAAAAAAAATAGCTGGCTGGTTTCGTGAACACGCGAACGTGCTTCCAAACTTCTTTTGCACTTTAGGTGTAATGTATTTTAGACAATAAACCAACTTTGTGTTTTCAAAGTTGATTTCTTTCTTAAGGCAAACATTTATGAAGACATTACTAAGAAATATTTTTGCCTATTCAGCTATGTCATGGAAAGGCGTGTTTGTGCGACTTTTGTTCAGCCTGAAACGTACCACAAAAATAAATAGCTTCCCGTGTGTGCAATTAAAAGACGCAGAAGTAGAAAACTTGGCTGCAGCCCCAGACGTAGTACTCTTACAAAGGAATACAGAAGCTATTTGACTGAGTATATTTGCATTACATCAAAGCAGAATTTTTGCGTACCGGATCATCGGTGCAAATGAAGGCTGTCCGAATTATTTCACAAGCTTTTTTTGCTTAGTACAAACCAATACCTCGAAACATAAACATTCTATCCTCAATATGCAGCGCACGTGTCTTATCATTTGAACCATGCCCATATACCTTCACGAAATTCCCGAAATACTAAAGGTCTTCATATCCTTTTACCGCGACGTACGCAGAGGAGTATTGGAAATAATGCGAAAAGACACCGGGGCGTGTTAATGTAGTTTGTCGTGTAAAAATAGAGAACTATTCCAATCACAGACCACACCCTTTTTGAGTTATGCCCACAAAGCGTTGCAAGAAGACATTTTTTTCGGCGAGAATCACCAAAGTTACCATGGCATTCTGCTGTTCTGTTCTGAACTAACTCCATTGCTGAATCAGATCGCAGCACCATGATATAATTACTGGTACAATTATTCAGTAATTCTGTAAGAATTTTCTCCTACGCTAAATTTAACGTGTTTGGACAATTGAAGAAACATGAGAAAGGACCGTGAGGTTTGCAGAAATGTTCCCTTATTAGAATCGTTTATCACCCATATCGGTACGGTGGTATTGTCATTATCACTCCAGCGTCCATGGACACCATTTATCACTTTACTGCCTGTAACAAAAATACAAAGGTGTCGTTCCTTGTGCGTGAGTAGCACAATCGCAGCTTATCCTTTCATATGGGCCCACTAAGCTACACCTTCCCTTTTCTGCCATGGTGCCACAAGAGATGTCAATTTCACCCTTGAATTTCTCCCTTTCAATTTGCTAGAAAGTATAGGGACGTACACAAGAAGAACAGGCGAAGTTTTGAAGTAGTCCTGAGATTTTAGTAAAATTTCATAGGCAATGTTATTATCCTTTATTTGTTTACGTATTTATTACACCTGATTGGTGATAATAATGACGTGCTACATAATAGTTCAGTTCTTCTACTTAATAAGTCATGTCTGAGTCTGCTGTCCTGAAAATTAAGCAGGTGTAAGCACTGCATGACGTTGGCTGGAAGGCCATTCATTAAAAACAATTGTGTGCAGAATAAAGAAAATGCAGGTGTTCCATCGCACAGTCGCCGCCAAAAGTTTACGCGGCCGAGGTTCAGCGAATAAGTTCATTTTCAACGCAGCTACCCCGCAGCCAGTAAAACTATGCAAAACTTTTGTTTTGTTTACTCTAGACCAGTATACGCTGTAAATCCGAATACTACGATGCATGACTAAGGCGTGGAAATATAAATATTTTTTACGTTCCGGGGTACGAAAGCTTGTGACGCTGACTATACGTTCTGAAGGCGAGGTTGCTTTTTAGCTTATTCGTGATGACAAGCGCCGAGCTCTTGGTGATGGGATATTGGAGCATAGAATTGTAGAACTTGTGCAAGCTCAGGCGACTTCACGACGCAAACCTAGTGATAGAAGCTCAGAAGGAGGAATAAACATTTATTGTAGAGCCAGCACTTTATGATGGCCGGGCCTAAGCCTCCCATGAGGGGACGTCGAGGGCTTGCCTCGCCGCCGCCTCACGGGCGTGCTGGGTCGCCCAGGTTTGGTCGTCGAGGGCGGAGCTCCGCAGCGCCTCAGGCAACCTCGACGAGGGGGTCGTGGTGTTAATGTGTGTACAGTGCTGGGCACTCCCACAGCACATGCGGAAGCATAGCCGG